>NW_005841850.1:1875881-1907664 GCF_000455745.1 Alligator sinensis | reverse complement strand
CTGCACTGCCCCTGCCCCTGCCCCTGCCCCGCGGGGAAGGGCGGCACTGAAACAGGACCTTGTCCCTCGGGACACCAGCCCTGTGCGCAGGGGCGCTGCAGGAGCCTGCGGTGCCAGAGGAAAAGGTGTTCTTTTGCTGCCCGGCTTTGCCCCCGGGGAAAGGGGGGCGATGAAACGGTCCTGCGTGCCTGGGGGCAGTAGTTTTCCGCCAGAGGGAGCAAAAGGCTGGTGTCCCGATGGGCAAAGTATTATCTTGTTGCCCGGCGTTGCTCCTGCAGAGCCCCTGCATAAAGGGGGGTAATGAAATATAGTACCTTGTCCGTGGGGACACCAGCCTTGTGCTCCTTTGGACCCCCAAGTTCTGACACTGCAGGCTTCGCAAAAATGCCAACAGATGAAAGGGATTAAACACGCATGATCGTTTAATGTAAGCAAGGCACCTACCACAACGCTCTACGCCAGTGACAGGTGAATAATGATAAAAACAGAGTGGATTCAGCGTCAGCAAAACACTCCTCGTCAAACACATTGACTCAGAACCGAGTGCCTGGCTCTGCACCCAGGGGATTTTTCTTTTATTTCCGTAGGAATGAGGTTGGGCCCAGACTCACCCAGGTCAGCCCACTCCCTCCAAAAGCCCCCTGGTCTCAGCACCGCAGCAGGGGGTCAGGGACAGACATTGCATAAACCAGTTTGAGCCAAATCAGTTCAGTCTGATACTACATTCACCCAGGTTTCTCTCACACCAGTTTCTGCCATTTTCAGGCTGGTTTATGTGCACTGAATGTCTGTTCTGTTACAGGTTTAAACCAGTTTGCTAATGAATCAGGGATTAGAAGTGCATATTTAACAAATAAATACAGATCCTTGGGATCTGCGTCCCAAGACATTGACCAAAACAACAGATGAGTGGCTATACAGCATCAATAGCACAAAACCAACATCCGGTCTAAACGTAGGATCAGAGTAGTACAGATAGCAAATGACAGGCTCTGGACCACATTTGGAGACGGATCAAATGCGACTGTCAATTAAATGTTTGACTTAAATAACTTTACATTTCTGTTACATCTCATCCTTTCCCATTTGGACTCCAAATGTTGCAGCCACCAGCCTAAGGAGCCCTTGGTATCTCCTAAAGAGGCAAAGCTGCCCGTTCTCCCCCAAAGACTGAGGAAGTTGCTAGCAGATACCGCAGGGACGAACCTGGGATGATGGTAAATGGGGACTGTCACTTTGTAAACCTGCTGCTTTTAGTAAAGATCCTTAAGGACCAAGATGAGGGCACCACTGTGTTACACTTTGCACATAGGCAGGCCTTGTCCTGATGAGTTAACAGGTTAAATAGACAAAGGATGGGAGAAAGGAAAGATTATCGATACCATTTTTATGGATAGGAAACTGTTTTCACCTAAGAGTTCACAATTCCCTTTTTGCAGCTTGGATAGGCAATCATCAAAATTTCTCCACCTCCTCAAATGGCAACAAATCTCTAGCTGTACGTCTGAAACAACTGAACTGCCTGTTAAACAAAAGGACTGGGTTGGATTTAGATCTGCAAGGTGCGCAAAGGTCATGCTATCAGTAAGGGGAAGCTGGAGAGCCAAAGGTAAACTGTGCAATTACTGCATCTCCCCAACGATGCCTTGGCAGCCTCTCAAAGTACAGGGGGTAAAGACATGCTTCAAGAAACGAGTCCTATGAGGTTAAGTCTCACCAGAATGGGCCTAATTTTCAGAGGTGCTGAACCACAGCTTCAGTGGCAGCCAGAAGTGTACAGCACCTCTGAAAACTGGGCCAAGTGCTATATACCGAAGCAGCTGCACGCCATGTAACCCCACCAGGGCGCGGGTCAGGGAGTTGAGGCCGCTCGGCACCTTTCAGAAGTTGCTTAGCATTTCACAGGACGAGGCTATAAAAAGTTACCTGGGCAAAACCCAGCAGTACCAACTCTGGAGGGAGCACTGACAAGAGATATGAAACTTTTAAAGAAAGAGCTGCTAACGATTGAGCAAGCTGGAAGGGGAGCCCCCCCCCACCCGATACAGGCTAAACAGAAACAGCACAAAGTCACTGGGACCAGCTAAGTCTTTACTTGGTTTCAGAAACTGTCTGGAATACAAAATGATCGTGCCCTAAATTTAAAGAGAAAAACTTCTGCAGGACAGAAGTCCAACAGTAATATTCCTGCAGCTGACAATACGGGTCTGTTTCGGGTCTCAATTAAGTCAATGGGATTTTGACAATGGATCCCAGCCTGGGTTCAATTAATTCGTGCTGCAAAACTATCGCTTTTAGTGTAGTGACACCAGGAAAGGATTTGTATCATGATTTTTTTCTGAGGGAAGTTAATATGCAAACTAATCACCGGTGCTTTCTGACTCCAGGTAAAGTATGTGGCTACATGCAATAAAATAAAAATAATAGTCACTGGTATAGTAACCATGAGAGGCTTCAAAGTCCAATTGAAAACTTGCACTCTGCAGCTAAAGGAAGTCTGTAAAATAAGTAAACTGATAATGGTTCAACCTCCATCTTTAGTGAAATAACATTTGTAGAGTGACTCAGATCACTTACTTGCTTAGAAACCAGTCATGTTCCTGTTGAAACCAATAAAAATGTTACCATTCAGTTCAATGGGAGCAATACCAGTACCTGGATCTTCATGTCCAGCAAGATCAGACACTACTTTGTACTTAGTACCCAAAATTGAACTACGTAGGATAATAAGATACAAGCTGACCGTGCACCTCAGGTCACAAGATAATTATAGCAACAGTTTTATACGCGTCATAAATATGCCAGGGTTCATTTCAAATCCAGGGTTGTAAGGTTTAGAAGTTGACACTGGCCTGGAAATTTACCTACAATTTTCAGATTGGGGACAAAAAGGTACATAATTAAGAAAAAACAAATATATGGCCATTTTTGCAGAAGAGTTAAACCACAAAACAGAACAAATTTATTCTAGGTTTTACGCCAATGAAAGCAAATGAACTACCTGGGGAATGAGTGAGGCTCAATATAAACTGTTTAAATGTTAAGATGATCATTCCACTTCTAAACCACAGTATTTTTGGCACAGTGGGGAATGTCAGGAGTGTTTGTTTGGGTTGGGTTGTTTTTTTTTTAATTGAGGGAAATTTATCTAATGCGGATTTCATTACAGTCTGTAATACAAAAATAAACATTTATTTTCAATACAGCAAAGCATAGCCCTCTACCATAGAACAAATATCCCATATCTTATTTTAAAGTAAATGTGCGGAGTCACAGACAAGAGTGATTTACAGAAGGGTTTCGTTTTATATGATCAAATGGAAGAATTCCTGTGCAGGATAGCAAAGCTTCATTAAGAGCGGTCAGGTCCTACCTCAAGAAACAAAGATTATGTTTTAATAATTAGTAGAAATTCATTGAGGAAACTATTAAGAGGAAACAGATGAGGCCAAAACAAGGATATCTAATTTATATGAAAGAAGAAAAAGAAAGCTGGGTCTCTGCTGCTCCACCCATATTCATGTCATGTTTTGAAAGTATACACTTGGGGTATCAACAAGCTACACAGACTACAAATTAACACATCTTAGTCTAGAAAACTGCATGCAAATAAATAGGCCAGTTGCTGTAATGACAGGCAAGAGAGATTTAGGGCCTGAAAGATGCTGAGCTCTTGCAATTCCAAATCAAATTGTTTAATAAATGTTAAAAAAAAAAGCATGATCATGATAGTGCTATGCACATTTCGGCACTGTTCATATGGGTATTCTGATGGCTATGTATATGCCAAATACAAGACTAGTAGTAAAGTAACATGGAAAATTCTCCAGGTCCAAAGCCAGCAGTATGGGTGCACATGGCTCTTGCAAAAAGCAAGCTGTCACTTATGTTCTAACTATATACACACACGTGACCCCACTACGGAGCATGACAACTAAACGAGATCCAGAGTCACAACATTTGGATCAGTTGCATTTCCTGTAGCTTCCAGGTAATCAGGTTTAGGGTTTCAGGCCTATCTTTGCTAAGAAATCAGATGAACCATTCTCTCTGTTCAGAATTCACAGAATAGATTTGTCTGGTTGTGTGGAGGGGAGCTACGAACTCTACGGAGCATTTCTGCTTTGGACTTCCCTTCTGGGTGCAACTTTTCTTGCAAGCGGGTGCCAAGTTTCCCTGCCAATAAATACAAGCAGCTCCCAGTGATTTTCCCTGGAGTCACTCCTATCGAAAGCAGAATATCCAATGTCCAAATACTGTTCTTCAGGGTCTATTTACCTTCTTCCTGCAACCTTCAGAAGCAGCCACCTGATAGGAGAGCCCATTGAAACAGATGCTTTCCCTACATCTTCTTTGGTAACCATCTTAAATTCCTGCTTGACTTCAACTTGATTTCAAATCCATTTCCAACTTGGAATGTAGATATAATTAAGCTAAAGAAGTCTAAATCCCAATACATCCAATAGCCATAAGTATACAGGATTTCACTGAAGCTGGGGCAGGGGGTGTCTATTTTTTTTTTTTTTTTTTTTTTTTTAAATCAGTGACATTTACATTTATTTAGGTTTTTAAACAAAGTTGCATTTCTGTGACTCACATGAGAGAATTAGGGAACTTGAGAGCTCTTCCTCTGTAGAAGCTGAAAGAATGAGCAGACTTGAATTGTTCACCAAAAGCAATACAGAACCAGAGAAGCGCCATCAAGTGGACGAAAATGTTAAGAGCACACATTTCTTTGAATATCCCTTTGTTTTTTTCTGGCATTTGATAGATTGAGGGATCATAAGGAAAAGAAACAGAGGCCTTGAAATAATGGTTTAAAGAAAAAAAAAGTCAAGGGGATGCTCTTGATCATTAGCCAAGGCAGTTCTTTAAAGAGAACAGGATGCATATTTATATAAAGATGTCGCATCGCACGCACTTCTTCCAGACATTAATCCCTTTCTTCTTAGCCTTCCGTAAGAATGCCAAGCCTCCATTTTATATTGCCAATCTCTTTTAGTCCTTCACACATTGGATACTCTGTCCACGTAATTCTACTCTACAACCTTGATTTCTTTACTGAGAAAGACTTTGCATGCATAAGAGCTTCTGGATAAAAAAGAAAATTTTCACGTACTTAACAATTATGTTGGAAACTGCCTCAATGAGGTGTCAGGGGAATGTGACCCCATGTTTCAGTGCTGGATAATTGGGTTGTACTGTAATTAGATGTATGATTCAGCTACCTCGATAAAAAAAAAAAGAAAAAGATAGTTACTCTGTAATTACAGTTCTTCAAGGTATGTTGTCCACGTGGATTTCACTGTGAACATGCATGTAAGCCCATGTGCCCGAGATCAGATTCTTTGGGCCTGTGATGTCTATTAGGCTCTCTAGCTTTGCAGGTCTCTACGTGGGAGAGCACAAAGGGTGGACTATGCCCAACAGCCTCGCAGGTCCTTCACTAACACAGAGCCAGAGCTCTATAGAAATAGTCAGTGGCAGGAGGAAGAAGGCAGGTCACAGGACCTATATGAAATAGTCAGTGGCAGGAGGAAGAAGGCAGGGCACAGGACCTATGGGTGGACAAAACATGGAAGAATCAGTTACTGTAAGATAATTGGAAGCTACCATGGAGAGGTAGGGTCTAGGGTCCTACTTAAATAACCTAAGTCACTCAGCCAAAAGGAAGGTGGGGAGGAGGGTAAGGGGGCTGACCCAGAAGCTAGAAACACGTGGATCAAACCCAGCTCAGGAGTAGTCGGGTACAAACATTAATCCGGGATCTTTTGAGGTACTTGCTTCAATACAAGTCAAAAAATGGTTCACTTTTTGTTTTAATTCCCCAGTCAAATAAAATTTAAAATCAATAATGCCTCAGAGGAAAAAAAAACAAAACAACCTGCTATTAAAAAGGCCAGAGCCATTTTCACTTTCCTTTTGCTTGCTTAATCATTCTTAAGCAGGTTAGGAGCATAGCTTTTGAACTTTCCTTTTAGGCAGATCTTCCCACTAGGTTTCAGTAATATCAGCCACACTGAATTTTTATGCTCATAAATAAGCTCTTACAACTCCTCTGGTTTATTACACCCATGTTTAGAGCCTGGACACAGACAATTAAAGAATCCCCTCTCTTTAGGCTCCTTGATGCCATGATTAAGGCTGCTCTAGCGAGTGCTAATTTATACCCTCTTTTCTCCCGTTCCATTTTCAGTTTGCAGCCCTCCTGATTTAGACGAATTTTACTCCCTCAAAAATGGGTCCCCTTCTACTTCAGCGTCAGAGTAGCCAGCACAGTTTAAAAGAACATGCAACTAGGAACAGCTCCTGTACAAGATATCCTGCAAGAAACTTAAAATAGTTATGAAGAAACTCCGTTTTTCAGAAATCTGTTTTCACAGTAAGTAGGTGAGGCAGAGATGCACCTTATAGACTAACTGAATCAAAGATGCATAAGCTTTCTTCAGCAAGAGCTAGTCTATAAGGTGCACCTCTGCCCTCCAGGACAGCTACCTACCTCTCTCCACAGTAAGTAGAAAGCCACGGAGAATTCAGTGCCTGCTAGCAGAAGGGCCTTTCCTTCCGAAACAGACAAAACCCAGCTTTGGTCCAGAGACCTCAGGCATGTAATTTCTATCTTGTGAAAGCAAAGAAAGCCAACCAATATACGCATTACTGATTACTAGCATCTGACCGTTTCTGTTTTTTGGTAAATCAACCAAAACACAGGAGATGGAAACCAAAGGCGAGAAAAATCTTTCCGTAGTTCTGCTTATGCCTTATTCCAAGCCAAAAAACAGTTCAGACAAGACTCCAATTTGACACAAATGGCTACATAATTACTTGACTTTTCTTTTCCAGCAAAGGTAGCTGAGCAGTTTAGAAAAATTTAGGTACAGTTTCAGTTAGATTGTTCTTTTCTTCCTTATAATTTATAAGACAGAGGCAAGATCAGAGATTAATCAATCAATCTGCAACTCCACTATTTTAGATTCAAAGACCACAGTTTTGTTACTGGTTAACCGGAAGCTTGTGTTGAGAAAGTCTTTTAAGTTAGTCGAAGTTCAGCAGAACATAACCCACTTATGTTGTATTTAAAAAAAAGAAATCTTAAATACAGAGCCTCCACTGTAGGTCAGTTTTGCATCATCATTACAAATTTGTGTGCATATTATATTTATTTATTTATTTATTTAAATCAACCCTCTCCACATCCCACGAGTTATAATTATCAGTGTATGGCCTTCTTCCTACCTCTGGGCTATGCACCCAAACTGTACAGCAGAGCACCAAACAGCTGTACCAACCCCTGTGCAGTTATGAATACTTGCAATTGATTGGTAACCTCCTGAATTATGATTGAATACACAACCAGAGACAAAAGAGACGCTAAAATTCCTTTACAGTACTTTAAAAGACAAAAGGCTTTTTTTTTTTTTTTTTTTTTTTTTTTTTAAAGGAGAGAGGGAGGGTAAACTCCTGTACTTTGTACAGAAAAAGGGAAGATACTGCACAGGAGAAATAACATGCAGTTCATTGGACGTGTGGGTGTTGAGTGCACTATTGTACTTTTCTTAGAGTACAAAGTACAAAAGGTAAAAGCTGGATATACGGGTTATCACCTCTACAGTTAGGTGACAGTGCAACTTTTTTCATTTGAAACTGGCTTACCAGGAACAGCCAGATGACTCCTGTAGTTAGAGTCTATTTAGAATTAGAAGCCTGAAGACTAATCGTTTCATAAGGCTGATGTGTCCCCCATCTATTTTCATTGCTTCAGAGATGACCCCGTGACACCAATGAGTTCTCTCTCAAAATTATTACCATATACTTTAAAAAGTTAAGGATGAAGGTATGTTTATGTTTGACGCAACAATCTCCTTCCAGACTTCCACCAACCAAAACATCTACTCCTCCATCAAGCGATCCTCCAGAAGTTGAAAATCTGTTTGCTATTTGCTTATTTAAATCCCAGTTGGTTCAAATGAAGTTTCAAAGTCAGTTGTAACTAGGGAAGCAAATGAGAGGTGGGGAAACTTCCAATAAAGCACCAAATCTTAAGGGGACCCCCCCACCGCCTACATTTGATATGAAAAGCTCAACCTACAAATCATGTATGTTCATTAGAAGTTTAGGATCCTCACAGCATTTACCAAGTGTTCTTAACTTTGTCACAACAGCCAGCTCATCAAGGATTTGTGATCTGCTGACTTGACTTCAAATACTGCACTGAAGTTAATTTGACTGGCAACTCTTTTTCATACGCTAGTTTGGCTATCAGAAAGCTATGAACTCACGAAAAGGTGCATCTGTCCCGCTGCGCTGAAAATAGCTGATCTGCTAACACTCGAGTCTAGTGTCATAGAAAGTAGAAACATGTTAGCCAACTTTTACTATGCATATTAATAAATATTCTTTATTTAAATTTTGCACATTGCGCTTTAACATATTACATCCAAAACATTTTGCAAATGGATGTCTACTTTGTAAAATCTTATATTCAGCTCATTGTCATTCTGTACAGAATTATAGGTACAACATTACTTTGCCACTAGGTTGCTTTTTTTGTAAGTCTCACAGTAAGAGAAACATTTAATGAAAAGAGATGGCTTAAATTATAGGAGAGGCTTGCACAGCTACTCAACTAAAGATACAAGCCTGAAGAAAGATCAAAATTAATGAAATCACCTCCACCAACCTCCCCAAAAAAAACAAGAAAAAAAAAATCACATTGATTTAAGATAAAATTTTGCCATAAATCACTAAATTAAGTTTTTGAAAGAGAAGGCGCAGTAGTCATCTCAAGGATTTCAATGAAAGACAGAGCTATTTTATTGTATTTAGTTCGCTCCAGCTGTTGTCAACCAACCACTACAAATGGGCCTCTTGCGATCATTTAAGCGGCAGTATTTATTAAATTTCTCCTTCAGATGCTGTCGGTATTGTTCTCTATTGCTGTAAAAAGACTTGTTGTTTGCCATAAATGACTGTATTTCGTCTTGTGAGATAAAGATTTCCTCATCAGAAGTGCATTCGGATTCATCCTACAAATGAAAAAAGGTAGTTAAAAACCTGACCACTGTATAGGACTGCATATGCTGTGCAACTTTTCAAATTAGTGTCTTTGGTCCAGGAGTTTCATATATGTGACTAGCCATGTTCAAGGCATAGTTGCTTTGAACCAAAGATAACCTAGACATGATGACAACAAGACTTAACTAACTCACTTTACTTTGATTCATAATGTTATACCACCTTCAGCAGTGGAACCTGAAACCAACTAGCTCTACATTTTGCTAGAATTCTCTCCCATTTTCAAGTGACAGGTGATAATATGGAGCTTTGAGAATACAGGGATGCAAAGCAAGGAAGAAAACCTGCCTGAGAAGCAAGATCTGTGCTGGTACCCGCACTTAAGAGAATGGATAATGTACATATCTTCATTACAACACTGCCACTGTAACTATTATTCCACTGTCACAATTCTTACACATTCCTGAAAAACTGAAATTATATATACACACACTTCCTTTAAGGCTGCCTTCATCATCTCTCCACACCCAAATTGAAAACACAGACCACTGAAAAAGGTTTGACAAGCACCTTCTGTTGTCTTCACTGTACTAACTCTACACACTTATATTAGATACTAAATTCCCTATTCCTAGTGCCAACCCCAAAAGCTTTAGAAGTAGCATATAACATGCTTAAAATTTAAAAAAAAAAAAAAAAATATATATATATACATATTACTTACAAGGAGCTCAACTAAGCTCTTGGCACCTTTTCCAGACTCAGGAGCAGGTGCTGGTTCTGTAGGTTCTACAAACTGTGACATGTTTTTCCTGTGCTCAAACCAAGGCAATTGCTGCCCATTTTTTTCTGAGCTACAGCAGCTTTCAGCATGTGTGTCTTTGGTCTTGTCACGATGAAATTCTGTGCGCACGATATTTCCTGAGGACTCACGATTACCTGGATCTGTAATACAGCTTCCAAGTTTCTGAATCTAAGAGGTAAGACAATTTACAAAGAATTACTGGAAGTTTGGTCTCTTTGACCTGCAATACTGATTTGATATCAGATTGGGACATTAAATTTGATACATTCAAGGAACAGTCTTGCGTCATTACAGTTCAACAAAGCACCACTTAGAAAGAAGATTTCAGTGCCTGACTAGAATAACTGGAAATAGGTGGATTTGCCATAATTGTATGTCTTCCCTCAGGTACTACTGATAAAGGGACTATAAAAATAACTGGCTCATCAGAGGTGTCCCTCCCTTCCCTACAAGAGTTGAAGTATATGGCAAGGGGTAAAAGGCAGGAGGAAGAAATGAGATACAGACGTCCACAAGTAGTTGGCATAATCTTATCCAGGACTTTGTTTGAAATGGTTAATCATACTAATGTATGAATGAGAGAGGGGGACAGAAAGACCCATGCTACCTTGCTTACATCATTAGCTGCAAGTCAAGTTGTGAAAGCTGAAGTAATTGTATTACAAAAAACACATAATTAAGTTAGCATCCTAAAAAGACGCTGCTGTCCTTACGTGCTCGGTCTCACACTTCAAAGTTTTGCTTTTCTTTTTCTTCTTTTTGTTTTTGCCCTTTGTGTTCTCTTCAGAATTAGCCCAACACTCCACACAGCTATCCCCATCTTCCTCTTTCTCATCACAGCGATGGACACACGAGTCATCACCTAAAAAAAAAAAAAGACAGCGCATGTCTCAGAGATCCACTTGCTAGGCTTTCAACTAGGACAATATGAACTTTAAGTCTGTGCTGACTTACCATTTTCATCATGGTTACAAATGCCTTCAGTGCAGGCTACATCCGAACCCTCTCGAGATCCCGTTTCACTGCCCTCCATGCTAGATGAATAGCCGCAATCACTACCATTACAATGTGGAGATAAACCTGGGATGAAAGGAGAGGTTACTGTAAAATCGACAGTAGCAATTAAAAATCTTTTAGTTAGGCCTCTATAAACAAACAGCTCTTAAATTTAAAAAGTTGAAAGAATAAAATTTGAATATTTGAAAATATCTTCCCCACAGGTTTTCCAGAATGAAGGATATGAAATTTAACAAACAAGACATATACCTTTCTTTATTTTTGGTGAACCCAACAGAGTGCCACTGCCAGGACAGGTGCATGAAGTGCTTTCATTGGTAACAATTACTTCTACACAACTGCTACTGTCTTCTGTGCTACCACAGGCTTTGCAACTATTTTCCATGAAGTCAGAATTCTCCTTTAAACAAAATCAAGAAACAGTCAGAAAGTATGAAAACACGCGTCAGCAAATATTAGCCTTTGTCCTACTTCTCCTCCCACCAAAGAAGCTTTTCTTCACATACATGCATCTGTTATTTCTGCCCCTCCAAAAAGTACAAGTCCTGCTTTCCGCGCCAGAACATGCCCTACACTGGACCAGAGGATCCCACCCTGGTCCTCCCCACAACAGCTGGATTTACAACAGCACATCTTGAAGCAACAGCAAACAGAGTAATCACAAAAAGCCATTATTGGCAGGACTTGTATTTTAGATGACTTCACTATCGCATACAGTTTGGATGACCGTAAACCTGAGTGGGCTTAATCGTAAACTATTCCTTTACAAGAAGGCAGACTTATTTCTAAAAGGTATCAAATTTTAGCAGTGAGACATTCCAAAAATTAGTTCCTACCCATAAAAAAAAGTCAGGATCTCTGACGCAATAGGGTGATGGGCAAAGCTATTCCCGTATTACTGAGAAGAGTTATTTAATGGCAGCAGAAAGGTAAGATACTGATCAGCAGCATTTACCTTCTCCTGATTTGTTTCCTTCTCTTCTGATGCTTGCAAAGGAGCAGGAATCTCACATACACACTTATTTTTCCGCCTGTTCTTTCTTTTTTGCCGTTTCTTCTCTTGTTTTAGTTCTCGCACCCTTTCTTCTTCTGAGAACTCTTCACAGAGTTGTTCCAGTCGACTAATACCCTGCACTTTTTCCACAGCCATCTATTCATAAAATTGGAAGTCTGTTTAGAGAAATTATCATCCCCCCCCCAAAAAACAAAAATCAAGCTTTTCCATTTGTGTAAAATAAAAAGGGAAATAAAAAAGGCATATTAACAAACTGTTTCTCCAATGTTCCTGCCATGACTTAATTCTCTCTCATCACTTTACAGAACAATGCATCAATTCAGGTTTAGATTTAGAATTTGGGAAAAGGCAGCTCCCTGAAGACTTGTGTATTAAAATGCATCAGTATAAATTGAAGTTCTTTCAAGAAATATCAATTCTAAATAAAATCTTTAAGCTAAACCAGTGGTGCTCAAACTTTTTTCCCCAGTGGGCCAGATGGGCAGTGCCTGATCTATCCATGGGCCTGGTCTGGCCCATGATCCCAATCCAGCACCCAGGGCAGTGCAGTAGCCACCATCCAGATGCACAGATGCAGACAGTCCGGCCCCAACCCAGCCCCTCGGGGAAAGGGGGCTTGGCCCCAAGAGAAGAAAGGAGGTATGGCCCAATCCTAACCCAGCCCTGCAGAGGGAAAAAGGAGTGTGGTCTGGCACTGACTGAGATGTGGGGAGAGGGGAAGGGCATGGCCTGGCCCGGCCCTGCTGTGGGAAGAAAGCATGGCTGGGCTCCAACGGGCCGTGTGGATCTTGGGGTTTGGGAATCTGGTTGGGGGAAGGATGGCTATACTAATGGCCCCTGCTCTCCCACTGCCAAATTTCCTGACCCCTGGGGAGCCCCGCAGGCCAGATACAATGGCTCCGAAGGCCACATATGGCCCATGGACTGGAGGTTGAGCACCCAAGCACTAAAAAGCTGAAAGGCAGCAGACATAAGCAGTATTGAAACAGAATTAATCAGTATTCCTCGGTTAAAACAGCTTGTATACGATGAGTAAATAAAATTTCTGGCTTCCAACATTAAGGGTAGTTGCAATTATCATTAGAAGGGTAATGGTAGCTCATCACTGGGATATCGATCTGACATCAGATTATTTCACACTATATGGAAAGCTAAGAACATGACTTGCCTACATGGTTAGTTATAGTCATGTAATTCTGCATGAACGTATTCTGTTTGTAGCAAGACTGAGTTTCTGGTTCTCCTTGGGGGCATCTACATGTGCACTTCAGTGCAGAGTTGATTGATTAGCTCCAC
Source organism: Alligator sinensis (assembly GCF_000455745.1). NCBI lineage: Eukaryota > Metazoa > Chordata > Crocodylia > Alligatoridae > Alligator > Alligator sinensis. The sequence continues at coordinate 1,894,516 of NW_005841850.1, read as the reverse complement.
AGTAAAGTGTTACAATCTACACATCTGCCCCTATTAGGTCAGAGCACACGAATTAACTGCTGCAAAGCACACGTAGACGGTGACAGGGACTGGCTGGAGCACGAGGGTGCTACAGTGCAGGGGCTGCCTGCCAGCTAGCGCCACAATGTAGCATCCTACTGTCCCAGGCAGCTCCTCTGCAGCAGAGAGCCAGGGCAGAGCAGCTCCAGGCTGGCAGGCTGACCCCCCATTCCCCCTGACAGACAGGGATGCACCTCCCCGGCTCAATATGGTGCAGTCCCAGGCACACGTGTAAATGCTGCAGCTGGGAGCAATAAAGTCTGGTGTGAACTGCACCAGGAATTTATTCAGGCATACTAACTGCATGAGTAGATACACTCCTTACATTAAATTGAAAGCAGTTTAAGCTAAACCAGAAGTGTTATGCTAGTTGGTCACTGTATATTCATACCCAGCCTTAAGTTCCCTTTATAGCCTGCACTTAGAACAAATACAGCAAGATTAAATTTTAGTAACTTTCACTAGTTTAATTGAAAACATACTTTAGCTTTCTCAAAAAATGTGTTACATTACAACCTGAAATCAGGATCTTCCTATTGCTGTGCTTTTTGAAACAACTCCATCAACAGGAAATTGGATGTGCAGTAATAAACTAATTTATAGACATTGGTTATTTGGCCTAAACTGATTTTTATCTCTCTCTCTTATTTTAAAATATTTTAGACACAAAGCAGTAATTAAAGAGTGGAGCTATTATGAAAGAAATCACATAATTTAAAAAGACAGAAATGATAAGGCTATTTCAATTAAACGCTTGCTATTTTAGTACCAAAGGCATTGAAAGACGCACGAGATCCAAAGTAACTAAACGTTAGGTCGGTCACTAAAAATGGAGAATTTTAAAGAAAGTTTCAAAGCATCTACTGAACACAGCTCAGTTTGAACATATGCATTCCGTCATAATGACAAATCAAAGACACATTCCCTATCTTTACTATACTTAAAGGTAAAATAAGGGAACTCCTGTTACCGCGTTTAACAATTGTGGTGTAGACAGAAATGCAGTCCGTCCTGCTGCCAATGTTAAAACTATGGAGAATCCAGCATTATATCAGAACATAAGGACTGGACTCGTTCTCTCCCACCATTCAGGAAATATTTCACATCATAATGGAAATATACATCAGTGATGAGGAATCAACACGTTTAGGAGTTATAATACTATTGTAGACAACAGGAGAAGAGTTGAGCCACTGACCTAGGAAGTCCCTCCTAACCATATATACTCTTGTATTATATTAAAGTTTTCCTGCATTAAACTCCAAGTTGCTCAGTCTTTACAAGAATTTAAAATAGCCACTGATTTTTACCTCAAAACTTTTGCGCAAAGCATCAACACCAAGGTAAAAAAGCATTTGCCATGTTTGTTCTTCAGCCCGTAGCTTTTGCCAAATTCGGTGCAGTCTTTCATAAAGATGAATACCCAGACAAGTCAAAACTTCTTCCTGGGCAATGTCTATTGTCTTCGCATGCCTTTCCCTTCGCCTAGAAGAATAAGGTTGCACAGAGTTGGTACAGAAGGTTACAAACGACATACCAATATCCAGAACACACAATATCAAATCATGTCAAACACTACTGTACATTCAAAGCAGCTGGATAGGTGAGTTTTTCAATAAACTGAAGAAACTTTTGCATAATCACACTATGTTTATCCAGTTTTGTACTGCTGCATGCAGATGCAAAATAGAAAGGACTACAACAAAAATCTGGAGCTGCATCACCGCACTCATGACACATTCATGTATGCACAGCACCTTAAGGGCTGCATTGTGCTCTCCGTTCTGAGGCTTTGGGGGAGTTATCCCACCAGTTCATGGCTGCTGGTGATGCAGGGGATTGCAGGACATGTCATACTTTTGAATGTTTAGGGGATCCAATCAAACAAGCTTCTGTCGGGGGGGGGGGGGGGGGGTCTCTGGTTTGAGAGATGGTTTAGGAGACAAAGGGCATATGGAGGGGCATACCAATCTGTGAGTTAGTTACCTTTCAACAAAGCAACTGTATCACTATTGTAACTTAACCAGTAAGAGTAAGTATTGTAACATGCTTGTTTCTCTCCCCAGTCAAAAGAAGAGGTGCAAGTAGTTCAAGTTCTGAACTATACTGCCTTTAGAACATGTTAGGATAACAACATCCAAAATCCAATTATCGAATGACAGCAGTTAAGTTTATATTTGAATTCTGGATTTTTTTTTTTTTTTTTTTTTACATATAAAATATTCAGTATGACTTGGGACTCCCTTTCTATTTCGCATACCTCTAACACCTTAATGGTGCAAGCAAGGCAGTCCTAATGAGTGAACAAACAAATTGCAAGGCATTTAACAGTTTCTTCCAGTCTTGTTTGTAAGTTGAGAAGTGCTTAAGTCAAGAGGCCATAATGAAATGTTCGTTGTTTTGAAGCATTATCCAGAAGGTATACTTCAAATACAAATGTTTACATACAGAAGTCTATTATGCAGCAAGGAGGCAAAAAATACCACGTTGCAATATACATTCAACGATAAAATAAAGAAGCAAAGCGCTAGATAGCCCACTCTAGCAAATTACATACTCATACCCTCCTGCGAACTCTGGTTCAGCTCGACCCAATAGATGTGCAATGAAATCCGTTTCGCAGCATACATGTATATGCCGTTCATGTGGACAGCAACGCAAACCCTCATAAAGTGCAGCACAATAGCCCTTTTCTTTGCTGCAGTCTAGCTCACCGATAAGAATATTGTACGCCCGAAGTACTTTATTTTTGCAGTCAGTGCAAAACCTGTATTTAAAAAAAAAAAAAAAAAGAAAAAAAGAAAACAGCTGAGCGGAGAATTCTTATTGAAATAGAAATTTAGGGCACAGTTTAATCCAGTTTACAGCATACTCATGTAGTGATATAACAGTGCACATTACATTTATTCAACATGTACACCGTTAGATTTAAACCATTTCCAAAGACTGAACAATCAAATATTTACTTGGATAACATTCAAAGTTATTAATATATTATTAGGATGAATTCTAAAGTTCTGGATAAGAAACCTCATGCTTCAGGCATGAATCAAGCTTTAACGGGTTATGTTGGGAAGAAACTTCCCCAAAGACAGAATATTCCATAACTATCCAACATTGGAATTTTTTGAAGAAGTCAAGTCAGCTTGACGATTCCTATACCTTTATGACTCCTTTCTCACACAAAATATAGTTTAAAGTTACTAAGAACTGAATTACCTAGAATATACTGAAGTGAATGACCAGCTATAACAAACTGAATTCTTATTTTACATCTGTTGGATAACACGTGCATTTCTATTAAACATCCCTTGAGTAGGTTAGAATTTACCATGGTATGATGTACATACTGCATAATTTGATATTCAAGGAGGTTCTAATTATTCAAGTGTCTGCTACAATTGTTCAAAGAATTTATGGTCCTAATCTGTGTTCTTGTTTCAGATTTTAAATTCTGTCAAGTCAGAAAGGGGGGTGAACATAAGTCAATCATATTTCCAGTGTTTAATTAATCAATTATTTTTCTTCTCCACATAATTTAGATTGATGCATTTGGACTGCTGGAATAATTTTTCAACTCCTCTGCATTTGCAGTTGCATTTTAGTGGGCATTCAAAATTGTTACGCTGGGCACTTCCAGATGAGTGCACATCCAGGCGAGGCACACTGCTGCTACTTGTCCCTGGGGAATGCCCATGCCACGCACACACTGGCATGTGGCAGGTTACCCCGGATAGGGTAGGGCAAGCCGGGATCTCCTGAGGTCAAACTCCTCCCCCCCATGCAAGGCAGCAGTGCAAGAAACCCTGCATAAGTGGCGTGTGGTGCCATAGATGGATCCGCGGCACCACATGCCGCACATCCGTGCTCATACTCAGTGGCCACATCCAGATAAGTGCCTTATCTTTTTTCTAGGCAAAAGATCATGGTTCTAGAGGACACTAATCACACACTCATAAAAACCTAATTTCGAAAACCATTGACATGCGATTGCTACCCTAACATCACTCTTACTTCTATCATTATAGGTCTCTTTTTAAAACCATGCGTTTCACTGTGATCATGAGACCAAATAGGAATCCTGGTTAGAAGCCTGTTTTACATTTTGGAAGTAATACAGTACTCAAGTTCATTTACCTCTTCCCATATATATATCCTGTTGGTGAAGAGAGTTTTGATTTTTTTTTTTTTTAATTATATAATTGAGGGCAACTTCACTATTATGGCCCCCTCTATACATTTGATCAATTGTGCAATTACCTTGTTAATTACTATGAATTTAGACTGGCTACAAGTGCAAATGAACTATCCTGCCTTAAAAAGGTCCAACCAGCTATAAAGTTACTGCTTGAAAATGTGTAATAACTTTATAGCTGGTTTCTACCCAGCCTTAATTTGCATGTGTGGGCAGTCTGCAGTTGCTGTCATCTCCCAGGCACTGGGGAGCGCACACTCCAAGGTCTGGTGGACTGCAGACAATGTCAGGGATGTGGGGGCACTCCACACCCCTGGAGACTAGGAGACTGCAGCAGCACCCCATGGCTATGGGGGTTGATAGTTCCACACCTTACTGGGCTCTTGGTCCCAACTGCGAGTGGCACCCACAGCTGGGAGCCCCCTCAAAGGGGGCTCCCAGCCATGGCAGCCTGCTTCTTGCTGATGCAAGGGGAGCCCAGGATCATGTATTAGAGCTAATCGTGCCTTTACCTGAATGGGGCCTGTGTGTCATTTTTAGAAATGCACTGCTATAAAATTTAGCTTAGAACTATTAGTTTATAGTTTCATTAATAATTAAATTCTGTCAACAGAACTGTATTTTTGGTTTCAGAGACGCATGAAAACTTTTCAAATCTGCCCAGACTGAACTGCTACAGAACGCCACAAAACTGTGCTACATGAAACATAAAACTGAGAACTTTATAGACTTCTTTGCAGTCTACCCTTAACAGACTGAAATCAGTCAGATGCTGTGAGCTTTACACACTTCACTTTGTAAGAGAACTAGGTTTGCACTGTACAAAGTTGAGAACGCTGTTAGTTTGGTTTTTTTAACATACCTGTGTTTTCGTAGATATGTTTCTAATGTTTCTAAAAGACAACTAGAATCAATTAAAACTACTTCATCCCTGCATTCCTGGGACATGAGTTCCCACACATCCATCCAACAACCCCTAAAAAAGAAAGAAGTGTATATTAGGTCTTTTATTTTTAACAATTAAACAAAAAAGCAAAGCGGTAGTGCTATTTTTCTTTAGTTGTTTTACCTGGCTGCTCCCTGGAAAGGTCCATAGTGGAATGTGATCTTACACTTGCTCTCCTTCCTGTTGTCTTCACTACTTTTCTTATCTGCACCTAATTTCTCTGTACTGAGTGTGCTACTGCTCCCTTCACTGCAGCACAGTATTAAAAGAGATTTATAGCTATGCAATGTCTACAATAAACTAAACATTCTCCTGCAACTTACTTTAGCAAAACACTACCAAGTTCACTAATTTTGTTCGAATTCTACATACGCCAAAATACAGAGAAATACAAATCCAACTTCCACAAGAACTGATGGTTTTTGTCCTCTGCAGTCACAAAATTAGAACCATTATGACATCAAGTGAAAAATTAAGACTAAAGAACAAAAGTTATTTTTTTTCCCATTATTAAAATAGCTTTGGTAGGAAATATCTAAATTATCCACACACAAAAACCCTATAGGGAATACAGCCTAAATTATTTTTAACTTTATCATCTCAAACAATCTACATTTGCCAAAATGGTTCTTTGCTGTACAACTTCACGAACTTTTTGAAACAGCAACTGGCATTTTTATCAGGGCTTTTCTATATACCAAGCTTTTCCAAAGTGGTTAGTTTTTCAGGAGACCTGTTTCTGTTTAAGCTCTCAAATGAACATTTATAGACAATGCTAAATTGGATAAAGCACTCTCATTCCAGAATAAGTTTGTCCATGCAGGGAGGAGACAGCACCAAAATAATCCAAAATAGCTACTCTGGTGAAGTATAGACAGGCCCCCAAGACTAGCAACTGTATTAGTTATTTTTCGACCCCCAAAAAGAAGGGTGTCATTATAGGCTCAAGACTATTTGTCAGTCAAAAGACACACACATACTGATTATCTGTCATTATAGAATACAAGAAAACGGATACCAAATTTATGTTGTACATGTAATATGCATGAGGAATAGCAGTGATTATTTAAAGCTAAAGCTTCTTGCAAATGAGAACGAAATTTCCCTATATATCATTCACAAACATTTATTCTGAAAAAGCAAGGAAGTTTTGCTTCACCCCTTTCTGAGTAGTCCAATATATTTTCTTCCATTCAGACAAGCAAGTTTAGCTGTATCAATTTGAGTATTAATGCCACCTAATTGCTTTTGTGGTTCAAGCCCCGCGTATAAGAGTAAACTGAGCACAGGACAGAGTTGGATGCTTCAATTTAGATACTATATATATTTTCTACACATGCAATATTAACCTGCAAGTTTTTAGAGTGCTAGAGAGATTTACTTCAACTGATTTACTCCAATGTGTAACAAAAGTGGGTGTACCAAATTTCTCTTTTAATTACTGTAAACAAAGTACACTATTCAGGCCCCGAACTGAGTGCCATTATCTGCAATTGCAGAGACAGCCTAACCACCTGCTATGCATTTTATCTGGCCTTTTGGTGAATGGACATAAACAAGAAAAATATTGACTTTGTGGAGAAAAATGCATCCTATAATATGAAACCTATGATCAGGCTCTAACAGGTTGTTTACCATGCTAGAGGCAGAATACAAGTAAAACTGGCAAAGATCCAATAGATTTCAACCAAGGATAGTCTACTGACATTTCAGATCTTGTCTATAAAACCAGTATAAAGAGCAGGCAAGTTATAGTTTGATTTGTATGAGATGTTTTAAAAATACAAGATAATCCCCACCCTGAAGAAACTGCAATCTAAACAGGCAAGACAACGGCTATGGGAAAAAGATTCAACTTCAAAGTACAGCAGTGTTAATCTGCAATTGTCTCGCAACTTCCATGACTGTTTTTAGTTTGTTGTTTATTCTGGTTTTTAATTCTTGTGGACTAAAACTAGCCATACAGAATGCCAATATCTAGCAAGCATCCCTGTGTGAAAAGGATTAACTATTTAACTGGATACTAGTAGCTGTGGTTGTCTTAACAAAAAAGCACTAACGCAGGTAAGAACAGTGACAAGGATCAGAGAGACTAAATTAGGCCTAAGCGGGAGCATCTACATGTGCAATTAGCACAACTCAATAAATTCTGTTGCAGTTCGTGCTAGAGTCAGCTGCTCCCCGGCACAGCATCTGCACGTGCATCCAGAACCGCAGCAGTTTGAGCTGGGGCAGAACAGCCACAGGCTGGCAGGAGGCCGGGGTGGTCAGCCCCAGGTTCCAAGTGGCAGCATCAAGGCTGGCTGGGGCGCGAGGGTGCTACAGTGTGGGGCTAGGTGGCAGGCAGCCCCCGCACTGGAGCACACTTGTGCCCTGCCCTGGTTAGACTCTACATGTATGTCCTTTGCTGTAGTGATAGTACTGTCCCTGACAGTACTACTCCTCAGCAGAATTAGTTAATTTACTGCTCCCTAATATGGGTGCATGTGTAGACTATGTCACTTTACTAGAGAGAGCTAATTAGTCAACTGCAGCACAGTGCATGTGTAAATCCATGTACTGTTTTATTACAGAAAATCTCTTTCAAGTCAGAGTAAAAACAGCTAACAGAGTGGAGGCACTGTGACAGTTTAATGAGCAGAACACATCACCCTATTTAAATCTGAAATCAGAGTGGTTAAGAGCAGAAGCACAACAGGAATACAGAATTTGGCACCCCAAATCTTGGAAGATATTGGGAGGAAAGCACAAGGGGAGGGAGGGAAGAATAATTGGAACAACTCCTGCTCTGCACGTTCCTATTCCCAGGTCTTGAAAATTTCATCCTGCACAACAAGAAACCTCACTCAAAGATGTATCAAACCTCACTGAACTAAACTGTCTATTGCTTTAAACAAGCACTAGATTCAAGAAGAAGCTTCTCAACAGCACAAGGGTAGCTGACAACAGTTGTAAGACGGTTAATACTGTAAAGCAGTTAGCTATTTACACGTATACGCTATTTAGTTAACTCCTGACATGCAGTAGTGCTAGGAGGCCCAAAAGGTTGGTCCCATTTTAAAAGAGTTATACAACAGCTCTGACTCCAAAGATGTCAGAAACGTAAAATGATAAATCCACCTTCACAGTTCAGAGGTCACAATTTTGACAAAATTGTCCAACAAGACACATCCTCATGAGACGGACAAAGCCAGAAGTGAAAAGAATGTCAGAATAACTTTTCTGTCAAAAATTTTAAAAATAAACAATCAAACTTGCACACCTCTTACCATGCCCCATTATGAAGCAGCTTTTCAAGTAATCGTGTGCAAGTTTTAGGATGTACATGCACTAGTTAGTTTTTCCTACAAATACTCGCCAAATCTTTAAAATCAAATTTATTTGGTTTCAAATGAATACTCAGCCAAAATAACACTGCAATTACTTCAATCTTGATGCAAACCAAAAGAAACAAATATACCAGTAACAACACAAAATGGCAAGAAGTTTTGCTGTTTGAACCTTTTGCCATGTTCTTTTAAAAAAAAACAACTATTCATGATTACTGGTTATCTAATTACATTTAAGAATACTTGGATTAAAACATCTGCTACTAAAATCCATCCATTCTGGTCAGTTAAACAATAAAAAACCCAAGTTATACTCATGCTTTTAAAAGCTGGCCCTCTGAACATGATTATATATAATATGTATCATCCAAGATTTCTCAGAAAACTTAAGGTTTTTCAGATCAGGTTTTTCTGAAGAGATTTCTACTACCAATTTTAGAAGTAAGCTCACAGCTATGACATGAGTTGTTAAAAATGGTCTTCAAAAAGAGTTTTAAAGCTTTAAAATATTACTCGTCAAAGATTGCTAGGCCAATAATAATGCATACACCATTTAATACTGCATAGTGTTCCTTTCCATCTCTATGCCTTTAACATGCAGATAAGCAGTGTATTGAAAATACAATTTCTCTTCATGCTAGCAAATTGACTTTTCATACTTGTTAGTCCATTCCCTGAATATTTTTAAATGTCAATGTACACAGGACAACTTTTACTGACATCATACCCTCGTTCGTGTAACTTACCCCAAAGGTTTTGGTTTGTGTGTGTCTAGGGAGTGCAATTGACATCTCTTGTTCTTCTTGCTTTTGGGAATTGCATCTATCATGTCATTCAATTTGGACCTATGTAAAAAAAAAAAAAATTCACAAACTGCCTTTAATATTAAAATTACATTTTTCCAACAATGCTCACAAGATTACTCAACAGACGCATAATGTTTCAACAATTACCAGAGAAACAAATATTCTGTACAGATTTACAAACTCCAAGCTCTTCTTCCTGCCTCTATTTTTGCCTTTGACTATACAAAGTCTCTTTTCAGTAGCTCAGGTGAATTCAAAAACCAATGAATCTTTCTAAGAAGCAAAGCAAGTCAGTCTCAGTGTCATGTGCCAGAGTAGCCCCTAGCTTTTAAGGGTAGCAGACAAAGAAGGCATGTCCCCATGAACAGGCATTTCCCCAGGGACAACGAGCAGATGCACATATTTGCTCCTGCACATGCACTCTGGGGTGTGGCAGATTGCCCCGGGTGAGATAGGGGAGGCTGGGGCCAGCACCTGGGCTGGCCGCAGCCTAACCTGGGGTCCTCCCGTGGCTGCTATGGTGGTGATCCAAGCATGCGGAGCCTGGCTGGCAGCTGGAGCATGGCTCAAGCCAACCAGGTTATGGGCAGTGCACACTGCAGCCATGTGCACCGCCAACCTTTTTTTTTTTTTTTTTTGCTGCTGTTTTGTTTGGGGCAGGGGGGTTGTTTTGTGTTGTTGTTGGTTTTTTTTACACCAGGATCTCCTAGTGTTAAAAAAAAACAAACCCAAAAAACAACTGCTGCGCTGCAAATTAGGAATACAGCAAACAAGTGAATGTGCTGTTTGCAGCGTGGGAGACGGGTTTGCAGCATGGCAAACTACACGTGCATGCTTGTGGGGTTGCACTCAGAAGGTGTAAATCTGCATCCTCTCCATTACTAAAGGGCACTGGTCTGCCCAATTTACTGTACTGCAAGAGCAAGACACAGAAATCTTTTTCTTTTGATGTTTACAATCTGGAGGGGAAAAAATTCTTCCTCTAAACATACCTGCTAAAACTACACATATAATTATTTAGCACCAAACAGCTAAGAACCTAAATATTAATCCTCAATCTCCTTCAACTGGAAAGAACAAATGCAACTGGCCATGAAGGAATAATTAGATCACACAATTTTCAATTTAGCCCTACTCAAAAAAACAAAACCAAAAAAACCCCAAACCAATTAACTAAGTAGTATCTGATCAAAGTGCCAATAACACTTCAGTATTTACACCAAGAAAACTAAGCAGAGAGGTTAGCTTTCTTCTTTCAGGAGCGGGGCAAGGAAAGAACAACTTGAGCAACTGTGTTTTCATATACCAAATAGGAGTTACTTACCCATGCACATAAAATAAAGTGTAAAGCTTCTTTGCATCCGTCATGCAGCTTCGAGTTACAGAAAGGACGCCCTTTGGGCCAACAGTTAGGGGCTCAAGAGCTGGATTTCCAGACTCAACAAGCTGGGAAAACAGACGTTCCACACTACGACGACAGCCGACACATGGGACAAGCTGCGAAAGTGCACTCAGGACTTCACGCGATGTCACCATCATGGCAATATTTAGATCTTGCTGTTTAAGCATACTATGTCGCTGAGAGAGAGAGAGAGAGAGAGAGAGAGAGAGAGAGAGAGAGAGAGAGAGAGAGAGAGAGAGAGAGAGAACGCAGTTAAAATCTCTAAAGGGTTGATTTTTAAACATAGGTTTTCATGTTTTCAGCATTTTACTATCTACTAAAAGGTATTTTGTAAGGATCTGCAGCGTTTAAGCTTTTGGGTCATTAGTTCACTACTGATGAGAGAATTATTTGGGGCAAAAAACCCATATAAGCCTGGAGCCAACACAGGAAGAAAAGTATTCCTGCTTTTATCATAGGAGGAACTTCTGTTACCATCAATACTATTTTGAGCCTTAGAGTCCAGCCTCACAAAAAAGAAAGCAATCTTATTCTCCAGTCCTTTCCCTATTCCACTTTACCAGAAAATGCTGTTATTCCAGGATGACAACTCTGAAGTGCCTTTACTACCAAGGAGAGACAGGCTCCTCCATTCAAACATAAGGAAAGGACAGGAACAGCCTGGACTGGCAAGGTCTGTCTCGGTGCAGAACTATTACCAACCCAGAAACAGCAAAAATAACTCTCTCTGACAAGTCATAATTTACTGCATTTATACAAGTCTTAACACACCAGGCAAATATTCAATGGCCCTGCATAACCAGGACAGGGAGAGTGAAAACAACCTAAAAATATGGTGTCAAAGCACAAACTGACGTAAAGAAAAGACAGTATTTTAATTTTTCAGTTTTAACAGTCATGTATTACTTCCTTAAAATGATGCTTAAAATACCGGAGATAATTAAAATACTGACTTAAATTGACTTCTTTTACTGTGTCAGGGATAGATAATCTGACAATGATGGCATGTTGTAACAACCCTTCACTTCCCTGTAGTTGACTAACAGCACTAAAAGCTAGCAGATGCTCATGTTGGAGTTCTCTGCCATTATCCTGCAGAGAAATGCTTTATATGCAGCATCCGTATCTGAAATGCAGCAGTTAATACTACATTACAGAAATGCAAGCAGCCAATGCTGACAGCTCTGGCCTAAAGGAGATAAAAGAAAGTGGGCACAACAGAAATAGACCACTTTGCTAGCATAGAGTTTCCCACACCAGGAATTGTGGGAACCGCAAATCTGTCTTTTAGTATCCCACTAGCAACCAAGGTATAAATGAATGCTGTCACTCCTGTTTTGGGAGTACGTCGGAGGTATTTGATGTTCTGCAGTGACAAATTTCTATTTCAGTACATACAGTACAGCATTCCCAAATCCAAATAATGGATCAAAATACAACTAGGAATTCTGGTTTCTGTATGAAGTACAGTTACACTGGCATTGACCGGCAGATGCCAATTTGCTGGAAGTTTTCAGTTTTAAATACCATAGAACTACATCCTGATAAAGACAATAATGTACAGGAGCACCAACTGCAAGGGAATGGAACAAAATGCATCTTCTGGTGCTGGTGCATAAGAGGCATTTCACTACATATTTAATGTAACAGCGAACATTTACAAAGTGGCACATAAAACTTTAAAAGTCAGTCAAGTAATCACAGACTGTGAAGTCTGATGCACAGATTTTTGTTTTAATTGGCAGGCAATTAAAATCTTCATGGTTTACCTGAATGAACTGCTTTAATTGTGCACTATTATTCTGATGTCCATCAAGGTTTAGCACGTTATCAGGAAATTCCATCACCATCTAAACAAGACAAAAATAATTTTTCAAAAAATATGTAGCCAAACAAACAAATGCAGAATTTATTATTCTTCCTTTTGAAAAGATACAGGTACAGATGTCTAGTGAATCCACTTTAATTCTTCCAGTACTGTAATGCGAAAAGAAAGTACTCCATTTAGTGGTATTAAAAATTGTCAAAGCTTTCACTCTGTCTTCATGTTCTAGACACACTTTTAACCTGGCAATTCCTAAAGGGCCATTTTAGATGAACAAAAAAAAATTGCTAGCTGAGACAGCAATATTTTATATTACTAATATGATATTCAATATTTGAAGCACTACTTTAATTAAAAAGAAGTTATATTATTTCAGGCATTAGGATACAAGTTGATCCAACAGCTTAACTACAACTATAAAGTTACAGAAGAGCAGTCACACACATATGACAGTTTAATGACTTCCGAGTCTACTGCTGCAGTGTTCATTTAAGAATATATTAAAAGTAACAAGATACTCCAAGGTAGACATGATTTTGTATGACTACAGCTGCAGTTCTCAAGTAATTCCTAGCTCTGTTGGCTCACGCTTTTACTACATGATTATTGATGCAACATTTCATATTTTTGCCCTCCATGGTAAAACTTAAATAAGCGACAAGATTAGGAAAAAGTAAGGTACTCACTTAGGCTGCAATTTGTTAATAGATAACCACATAATTTTGGGATTTCAAAATGAGAAGCACTACATTTTTTTGGAAGCCAAAATGCCAGTAAAAGCTACTCTTATTTGCAAAGTTCAAGTTCCCTCATACTTTAGAGCCAATTATTAGTGTAACACATCATGGAGTCTGTGTAAGCAGCCTCTCTGTTCTAGTCTGGCACAATAAAAAAAAATATATTAATTTTTACCAGATGTACCCAGACTAAACAAGTATTCCTTCCTACATTCCTCTTTCACTAGTGTTCAAATTGCTTGGTTCATCTTTGCCCCTGGACATGAGAACTGGACTCCCTCATGGCTACACCTAAGGTAGAGTCTCTTTTTACAGCTCCTCCGCTATTTATGGTAATCAGCATGGATAACAGAAGATGCAGAGGAAAATGGACTAAAAATCTTTTACAGTGTAACCACATTTTATGTACCTTTAATTTACTTACATAGATAGCTGATCAAATCACTACTAGAACTAATTTGCTCCATCCTAGTACTCAAGTACTGCAATTTCATTTATCAACCCTGCTCCATACCAACCTACCTAGGCCTGTTAACTGATCCTGAAACTGACTTCACATGTATGAACAAGTATGACCAGAGTCCCATTGAGGTCAGTGAGGATCAGCTTATTTAAATCTCTCTACAGGATCAGGTCAGTTCAAATTTGGCTAAAAACTGGTTTTCACGGTACATGGGCTTTTACAAAAGGGCCAAATCCGAGAAAAATGTTCAGTTCAAAGTTTCCCTTGGATAATTGGCAAGTATCTTTCTGTTCTAACTTCAAACTGCACCATATGAAGAGAGTGACTGTATGCAAAAGTCTTAATTGATATACACTGTCCAAGTGGAGAAATGCAGAGTAAGCCAGTGTAAATAAAACGTATTTTTAAAACTTAGTTTTAGTCACCTAAGGTGTGAAGAAAATATGCTGCAACAAACTGCTATTGTTAAATCTTCTTTCAATAAGATTGCCAGCTAAGCTGGCACCATGACAACTGTTTTAATATTAAAGTAGTTTGCTTCCATTTTCCTCCTCCTCACCACTTCTTTTGCACCCTTTCTTCAACTGGCTGGAGAGGAGAGGAGCAATCTCCTAAGACTCTTATTTCACTCTCTGCTTCCCTCACAATCACCGAAACAAACTCCAGAGAGCGATGAAGCATTTTCCTTCAGCCAGTCAATACTGCTCCTTCAGCTGGCCAGAGGTCGCTTCAGAATGATAAACTCTGCTCTCCAAGCCTAGAAAGTAAAGAAATGAACTTTGTCCCAATCCTATATGCACTAGCACTGGAGCACTAATGGAGTTCTGCTCCTTGTGGATGTGTTTTCTCTCTATTTATAGTTTATGCTTTTTTGGCTCCTTCCTTATCCACTTCTCTTGGCTTCTCCTTCTAGGACCCATAACACATTATGAATTTTTTGTTGGTGCAGGATTATGTGAAGAAAACATTCAGTGTGTGTTTGTGTCGTATCTGTCCAACAGGACGACATCGCTGAAGCCTTTAAGTGCTACTCAAATTTTAAAAAGCCACCATTCCCTATGTCTTCTGCAAGTCATTGCCACGTGGAGCGTAGGATCATGCTGCCCATGTTGGTTTCAGGATACTCCTGGGGAATGCTAATCTTGTCCATGGTGATCTGGTGCTCCTGCTGGGCACAGGCTACACGCAAGAGTGACAGCAAGATAATCCACCACTAGAAAAAGAGGGAATTGTACTTATCACCCTCCTTTCATATTCCCAACCCTTTATTGAAGGACGCCTTCCAGCGCTTCTGTACAGTACAGCGAAACTCTTAGGGATCAAGTCAATTCAGGCCGCTGTCAGATGAAGTTCTATGAACAGGAATAATGGTTAGCACTCACCCCCTGAAGTGAGAATATAAGTAACCTTGACCCAGAGGTCACATAGGCGACTTCCTGTTATTTTCAGAAACCTAAAAGATTAAATAGTTAAATGTTCAGCAGTTTCCATTTGGAAGGGTCAAAATAAGAACATGTAAAGCTAGTGTATTTTTTTTCCTTTAAAAGGAGTGACATGTTATTCTAGCTATGCAATTTTTTTTGCACCTTTTTATTCCAAAAAATAAATGCAACAAGTTTCAGAGAATTCTATTTCAGACACACACACACACACACACTAATTTGGGGCCACCAACTCCTTCCTTCTAGATTAAATAATTTACACACCAGCCTGATTATATCAGTCAATAAGCACCTGGAACGTTATTTTGTCTCTCTAAAATAAAGAAGTTAGCATTACACCTAAGCTTGGCAGACAACTACAGAACTGTCAAGACTTTAGGATTTTAAGAATCATAGATAAATCTGGGAGGAGGGCAAAAAACCCGGAGTCCATTCAACTCCTATCTCTGTAGCTCTGTTAAAGGGAACCTTCCACTGTACCTAGAAACAAGCATCTTATAATTCAATAGTAGGAACAGCATAAAAACCTGACCCAGAGCAATCCTCTTTATGTGGAGAATGACTTGCGCTTATACAAACATTTTTCAGCCAAAGGGATCAAAAGCAGTTTACACCTATATATAAGAACCTGTTTACTCAAAACTGTAGCCCACCTTTAGCATAAAAGTACATCGACACTTTAACATCACAAACACCTAGACATGTAGAACAAGACTCAGGCCAACTAAAAAATCAGGAGGAATTTTAGATCTGTAGAATTTAAAGTGACCCATACTGCAGCTTAGCTAGAACAGTAAGACTCCCGCACATGCAAGAGAGGTTTGCATTTGTACGTGCACATAATAAGACCATGCTAGTCTTCTGCTGACACACTGCCAATAAATATTTTTTCTCTGTACAGATCTTAAAATAATACAATGAGAAAACAATGCATCTGAAATGTCATCAGCAATCTCTACATGCTACTGGGTTTTAAGTTAACTAACCACTCACGGAAAAGAAAAAAAAAAAAAAAAATTAGACCATCTTTAAACATCTCAATGCAAACTTGTACTGTGCGTGCAATAAAAGTAGTAGGATAAAGAAGAAGAAAATCAATTTATGTGACACTCCCTTTGCAATACTGTATGGTGTTCTGGTCCCTGTACTAAAAAAAAAAAAAGAGAGGACAGGTAGCAAAAATGATTGGAGGCAAGAAGAGACTGGAAAGAGCAAAATGTTTAGTTCTCAGGCATGTCAAGAAAATGCATAAAATAAAGAATAGCCAAAAATCCATAAAAATCAGTGTCTTGTCCACCCTCTCATAATAATAAGAAAGGGTGGAAACAGAGAGAAAGACAGAGGGTGGAAAGATTATTAATGGAAACAGAGAAATGTAAAGTGGATAAATTTTACACAATGCAGAACTAACAGCACTAGCTGTCACAAGGCCAATAGCTTAATGCGCACAAAAGATTCAGGCATTTATACAGATATTTTCACAATCTTATTCTACTGGATAGAGAAATGAATACATTAGGAATAAACCATAGTATGTTTTACAGCTACAGACAAACCCCAAGGGGCAAAAATTAGGAAAAACACCTGTGGCTCCACCCAGGCCTGCGCCCTAGGCTTCAAATCCTTCATGATTTTCTACCATGGGATTCCTTGCACCTTCCTCCAAAGCATCCCTTACAAAATAAGAGAAAGAGACCTAGATGACACTGTTCCCAGATCCAGGGATGTATTTGGCAGCCGTGTTGGTCTGAGACTAAAAGAAATGCAAAACTCTTGGTCCACAGATGATACCTTTTATTAGACCAACTAAGAAATCGCAAAAAAGAAATATCTTTTTCTGCAAGCTGTTGAGCGCACACGCCCTTACATCTATGCGTCTCAAACAACATACAAAAAAAAAAATCCAACCGATATCCGTTTTGCCACTTCAAGCGGCATGAAAACTGCACACTTTACACTAGTGGCACAGCGCACTAAAGGGACAAGGCAACCAAATGGCCAAGAGTGTTTTGGTGAAGAATTTACCTTGTGTCGCCATGTCTTTAACCCACCTGGTCCGAAACCCAGCCCGACCACTACCTCTCTCAATTATTTTAGAACGTACGTTATAAGTGAATATATTGTTAAATTAAAGTAATGAACCCAACCCGACCACCACCTCTCTCAATTGTTTAACGATATATTTATTTATAACGTACGTTCTAAAATAAAAGTAGCGAACCCAACCCAATCACAGGCTCTCACAATTATTTTAAAACATACGTTACGAACAAATATATTGTTAAATTAAGGTAGCGAACACAACCCGACCACAGGCTCTCACAATTATTTTAAAACATATCCTATGAACGAATACATTGTCAAATTAAAGTAGTGAACCCAACCTGACCAGAACCTCTCTTGATTCTTTGAGAACGCCTGTTATAAGTGAAAATATCATTAAATTCATAAACCCAACCTGACCACAACCTCCCTCGATTATTTTAGAATGTAAGTAATGAATGAATATATCGTTAAATTAAAAGTAGCGAACCCAGCCTGACCACTACCTCTTGATTTGTTGAGAACGCAGATTATAAATGAACACATCATTCAATGAAAGGTATCCAGGTTGTAGCCATATCGGTCTAGAGGAAAAAGGCTCGCAGTTGAGACAACACCTTGCATTAGACCAACAAGGTTTTTTGCAAAAAAACCCTCTTTAGTTAAAGACTTTTTCCTATTCTTCTTGCAGAAAAAACCTCTTTATTTTTTCAAAATTCTTTTTGCAAAAAGCCTCTTTATTTAAAGACTTTTTCTAAATTCTTTTTGCAAAAAACCTTTAAAGATTTTTCCTATTCCTTTTGCAAAAAAACCTCTTTAATTTAAAGATTGTTCCTGTTCTTTTTGCAAAAAAAAACATTAATTAAAGACTGTTTAAAAATTCCTTTTGCAAAAAACTTCTTTAGTTAAAGATTTTTCCTATTCCTTTTGCAAAAAAACCTCTTTAATTTAAAGATTGTTCCTGTTCTTTTTGCAAAAAAATTGGTAAAGACTTTTTTAAAATTCTTTTTGCAAAAAACCTCTTTAAATTAAAGACCTGTTCTACTCTTTTTACAAAAACACCTCTATTTTTTAAGTTCTTTTTGCAAAAAACATAATTAAAGATTTTTTATTTTTAATTTTTCCTTTTGCAAAAAAACCTCTTTAATTTAAAGATTGTTCCTGTTCTTTTTGCAAAAAAATTGGTAAAGACTTTTTTAAAATTCTTTTTGCAAAAAACCTCTTTAAATTAAAGACCTGTTCTACTCTTTTTACAAAAACACCTCTATTTTTTAAGTTCTTTTTGCAAAAAACATAATTAAAGATTTTTTATTTTTAATTTTTTAAAATTATTTTTGCAAAAAACCTGGCCGGTCTAATCAACATAATCTCTAGAATTTGGGGGGGG
>NW_005841850.1:1861448-1874998 GCF_000455745.1 Alligator sinensis | reverse complement strand
CACAAACCCCCAATTGCACACCCCCACTGCACGAACCCCCAATTGCACATCCCAACCCCCATTGCATGGGCCCATAAAGTGGGGGGAAACCTGGCCTGGTCCCAAACAGCTCATTTTTTAATATCAATGATATTATTTTTAAACAGGTGGAGTCGTGCTGAGATCATGTTTAAGTTTGGTGAACTTCAATTGAGGTAATGCCTTCCCTTAAAACAGGGCCGCAAGACCCCCCCGGCCAAAAAAACCCCATCCCTCTTCACTTATCTGGCAATAATGAGCAGCACTTCAAAGGTACGAGACCCTCCCTCCGAGGGGAAAAGAAAAAGAAATCTGAAAAAGGATGAGAGGAAAGAGAGACGGAGAGCTGGGAGTTAAAAAGCATTTGTATGTAACTGCTGATCGAAGTAGAGATGGTGAAAAGGGACTCCGGGGTAGTGGTTAGACTCTGAGAGCAAAAACTGGGCTTAATCCCTTGCTCTGACACCTGCTTATAGTGAAAGTGGACAAATCTAACATTGCTTTAACCTCGTTTGCACCAGAAACACACAATTGCTGCAGATCAGCTCTAGTCAGTACAGCTACGCTGGAGCTACGTGTGGCTGGACTGCAAACGGTGGCAGGAGAAAAAACACCTTAAACACCATTTCAGAAACCATAGCTAAAATTTACACATGGGATGCCCAACACAAATATTAAAATGCAACCTCACAGTCTCATACCTTGGTTAACAAGGCTCCGTGTACATTGGCCTAAGTTTCCTTGCAGGGGCTCTGTAGTTCGCAGCACTCGGGTGCAGCAAACTGAAAATCCTGTGGTAATTTAATTTAAATAGGGAAAAAAAAAAAACCCCAGACTTTCATTAGCTAAATATGAAAATGATGCAACTGGTATGGTATCTTTCATATTACTTCTATTATAGTCACTGCCTGTGACAGTGGTAGGGGCCATTAAATAAAGGGATTTTCATGTGTGTTGATTATTTCAGGCTGAAGTGAAACCCTTGAGAATACTACCAGTATTTAAAAAAAAAAAGAAATACAAGCTGAAATTCTGTAAAAGCTGGTGGGTGTTGGGGGGGTGTCTCGAGTAGCAGCATTGCAGAGCACACTGGGTTCAGGTTCTCTCCAGGTCTATTCAGCATACAACCTCATTCATCATTGCAGTCCCTTTTCAGTCTGGCTGCGTAGGACTAAGTGGAATCTCAGTGTAACAAGAGAACAAATACTCCCACCAACATTTTCCACCCTGAGGACAGCATATAGGAATAATCAAAAGATTGGGAATGACACTGAACGTGCTCAATTTTATATGAATAATTTGCCTGTGGAAGGGCCTGACTGGCATCCCTAAAGAGTAAAGCCATATAGCTAACCACAAAAAAGAAGCAAAATTAACCGAAAGAGGTCAGTCCCCATACTGCCCCACCTGCATGCTTCAAGCTTGATCTGGAGGAACACATACTTACTCCTCTAAGATATTCAGGGCGCGTCTACATGAGACGCTTCGAGCACAGTAGACAAATTCTACTGCGCGTTAGCGCAGCGGGCAAAACCCGTGCTAATACGCTAATGAGCAGTAGATTTCATCTGCTGCACATTAACATCACAAAAAGACTCTCTGCACTACTGTGCAGTAGTGCCGATGACGGTGCATTAAATTACTGGTCATTATAGATACTAAAACATAATGCATCATAATTACGGCACATTAATGGACATATAGATGTGCCCACAGACATTAAAAACAAGTGCCCAAATATTTAAAGTTGTAAATGGGCATCCTTGAGGAGGTCTTTTGGAAATAACTGACTTTGGTCTTAAAGAGAAGTTACTGGATTTAAAATGTAGCATAAAAGCGTCTTAGTATCAGAACTGATCCTGAAAAGTTAAAGAAAGTGTACAGGAGACATTACTAATATAAGCCAATCCATTCTGCTCTCCCACTCGTTTCTTCTGCCTTCCCCCTTTGCTTTAGCCCTGTGAAAAGCCCATTATTAGGTGGTCAAATTGTGACATCAAAGACAAATTAATCAATTATTATCCTCACCCCTTTGTCTATATTCTCCACTTACACTGTATATTTGGAACTAAAGAGACAACTCCTCCACTATTCTGCTGTTTCTTGCACTCCTTCCAAGTCACTGTCATACTACAGTCCTATCAGGTAAAATACCAGAATAATTAAATTTTACTGTACATTAAATTACTGAATTTCTGATGCAGATTTTTTCCACGCGTATCAACAGAAGCACAAGATGCAT
Source organism: Alligator sinensis (assembly GCF_000455745.1). NCBI lineage: Eukaryota > Metazoa > Chordata > Crocodylia > Alligatoridae > Alligator > Alligator sinensis. The sequence goes on along the minus strand of NW_005841850.1, from coordinate 1,872,738 downwards.
ATTACCTCGCTCATCCAAATCTCATCAAAACCAAAGCTGGGAGAAAACAACATTCTTGGTGCTATCTGGTGGCAAGGGTTGTGCTACACCTATTGAACGCACCTCTTTCCATCTCATTCAGAGAACAGCAACTCAAGCTGACTTATTTTATCACTAGTGAGCGGGAGAAAAAAAGCGAGTCCGTTTCTCGTCCACAGCATATTTGTACTTCTCAAGCTCTTAAGACTTGCATTATACTGTCCCCCTTACTTGATCAAAGAACTCTAGGGTGCATTACTTTATTGGTAATTTCAGAAAACTGGCTCGATATCTGTAACTAATCATGGACTAAACTTTCTGTATTCCCAACTATGCCGGTTGCCTGAGGCTAGAAGTTGCTACCTTGTTACTGATGATAAGTTATGGGACTTAATTGGCAGTCTCACTCACTCCGTAGCAAAGGACTTACTTCTATATAGCTTAAAAAATGGGCGACTGACTCATGATTTGCTGTTCTGCCATCTACGGTTTTACTATGAACGGTTCATTGTTGGGACTGTGACATCAGAGACCGAAGAGCCAATCATACAGTACTTCATAATGTATTTGCATACTGCAGCCCTATTGGTTTATGTGGCTTAGTTATTGCATCTTTTACATTACAAACCAAAGCTCCAGTTATTCAACTGCTAGCACACCGGCTGACTTGCACATATACAAAGCCAAACGGGCTCTGCCTCGGCATAACAGGCTTCCTCCACCTGACCCTGGTTCATTAAGATACAATTTACATACCGCCTTCTAATTAAAGGATTAATTATACAAATATGTCATAATCATGTAATGCCCATGCTAGCAGGGTTTGTTGCAGGACAAACCTGAGGCCTCGATGCTCCAGAAGTCAGCATTTGTGAATAGTTTTATTTTAATAAAATACTGTAGCTAAGATAATATTCGAGGCCTCTATTTCGAGTGTCCCGTAAACCAGGAATAGTGGGGGTTATCAGTGCCTTTACTATATGCCGTAACAACAGACAATGTTAGGAATTTTTGTCTGGCCAAACAGCCAAGAATATTCTTCTTTAATTCAGAAATTAAAACACATAGATCTACAGTGAGTAATACAATCCTGGACCTTCTCTTGCATTTGAATTTACATGGCCAAAACTTTATACCTCTTCTGAGGCCTATTGATTTCAAGAGGACTGGGACCTTTGTTTTTGTAACAGTTTGAGGCTTGCCAAAGCAACCAGCAAATTTCAACTGTTGGGCCATATCTTTTACTATAGGTCCACTGAGTTGATGGAGTATAGATAAATGGATCCCCCAGTTCAGGAAAACCGCAAAAGAAGAGCCATTTAAAAAAGAAAGAAAGAGCTTCCATGATTTGTACTGTTTTACATTTTAGCTCCCATTACTAAATGTGTCGGTCCTTAATGTATTTATCCTCCCAACAACTGTGCGAGGCAGGGAAGCAGTACCATCCGCAACTTGCAGAGAGGGAAATAAAGGAAGAAACTCGCCCAAGATAACTCAGGATGATAAATGGAGGAACAGAATTTTTGTCTTTCAAATAGTCTTCAAGCACCCAAAACCAGGTGAGATTGTGGTTCCCTCCCCCCAAATATCTGTACCTGTGAATAGTCCTCTTGAACTCACTGAGAAATTCATTGTTCATATGGGTAAAGTTTTATGGGTAAGCATGCTTAAGTGTTTGCAGGAGAAGGTTCTGTATTTATGAACTGTTGATTCATAAATACATCTCAAGATCCAGAAATTAAGTTATAACACTTGCCAAGTTACCCTGGAGAGAACATTGGGTATAAATCATCAATACAGAGTGTATTACAAAGCAACATATCTGCAAGACAAAGGCATTTTAATTTTTCCATTAAAAACAAAAAGCCAAAAAAACAGAAACCCACAATTACTCGAGCAGAGTCAACAAAATATTTTTAAAAATCCACATATACATTTTAAACCAGCATGCTTAAGATCAACGATATTAGAATATGGTGATGATCACCACCATTTCAGTATTAGATTTTTCGCATGCAATATATGCATAGTTAAACAGTTAGTAAACATGTACAAGTGTAACACAAATAATGTAACCACAGTACTGCTGTGGATTGTGTCTATCACCATATTCACTATGCCAGTCATAACATTTGCTAACAAGAAAAAGACTAGTTGGTTTTTATTAATAGCATTAATTATACAAACACTTAGCAGTTTTTCTTCTCTTTTGATAGACGTGGGCTCTGAATCATGCTTTTTATTTGTACTAGGTGGTTGTGAAAGATTCCAACAACAAGGCACTCCAGACCCATTTACCAGAAGTTTTGTCAGCACTAAAATAAGATCAGTCACTAAAAATAAAATGAAAAATGTCAGGCCATGGGCAACCACCCAAATGCAGAAAGCCAGATTAGCCAGCCTACGGGATACTGGATCTATATACGTTTGAGTCAAGTGAAGACATATAAAGAGAAGAATAACTGTCAGCAAAAACAAGCATATTACTTCAATCCAGTCTTTGACTAAGGTTCTCTTCTTCAATACATATAACCCTACTTGCACACTGGCCATATAGATGGCTAGGTATCCAAAGAGAGAAAACACCCCCTCTCTGTTAGCATTCAAAAATCCAACTCGTGAATCTCTGCCATCGCTTCCATAAAAAACAAACATCTTCAGAGGCGTAACATCAAGAATAAACTGGTAAAATACAGCAAGAATCACAGCAACAATCCCCGATTTCTGTGCTGGCACTAACGATAAAAGCAACGAGGCTGCAATCCTCACAAATGCTAGAGTGAAAAAAAAATTCCAGTGCACCCCATACTCTGATAAATGCTCATGATAATCTACAGCTTTAACGCTGACCAGTCGTCCCAGGCCCAGAAAAACTAATGGCCACACAGCTAAGGACTGCCTTGCCAAATAGGAGAATTTGGCTTGCACTGCACCGGATTTTTGCCTCACTTCAGGACAAACCAGAGCGTTCCCAAAAATAAAAGCTCCCACACCAAAATCCATCACTCCCGTGCCATAGGTCTCGGTTTTAGCGTACCGCCTGGGGTACTGTGGGAAATCCACTGCCAAAATACTGATGGCAGTTAGCAGGTTGACGTACACGCGGAACACGGTTATGGAGGGAACGTATTCTGGTTCTAGGCTCGTCTTCAGAAACTCGCTGATGATCTGTCTACAAGGTGCGCCGACGTACCGATTTCTCCCGTGGTATATTTTAGAAAACAATCCTGCACAGATAAGAGCAATGGCAACCGGGACAAAAGGGAGGACAGGGGAAAGAACTGTACAGGAAAGCACAAGAGGAGCTACTAGCACAGTCAAGTCTAGCAGGAGTAGATATTTCCTTGAGCCTAATGGTCTTCCATAGTGCTGGTGATATAAAACCAACAGCAGTCCTCTGCAAGCCACACACAACGGCGCTAGAGTTAATCCTACTGAAATTTCTTGCAGAGTAGTTCCATTTAAGTTACTGATGAAGGCTTCTTTCTGCAGCTTTTGTGACATCCTTCTTCTGGAAATAAAAACTAGAATCAGTTTTGTAGAAGGCGGCGTTTTTCATTGTAGTTCAGCCTCTGCATCGTGTTATACATTTTGAAACATAAGATACAACTGTTACAAACCCATAATAAAACAACAATTAAATGTGAATCACAGATCAACTCTCCCCACTGCAACTCTGAACAGGTATTAAAAAAAAAAAAAAAAAAGTGTTGCGGTGCCATGGGACATATTTTTGCTATCTTGTTAAATTCTTAAATATTCTACAGCAGAGATTAAAAATGATAGACAACCAGGATCCCAGCAAGCTCTTATGGTTTTGCTTTACTTGACTCATGGTGTTCAAGTTAAGCACGTGTGGACATTTGGATATATCAGCATGGCAACTGTTGTTGCGTGATACCGAGGCAGTGAAAGGCAGTATTTTAAAACACAATCTTTGTCACTGCAAAATATGCTTTCCTTTAAGATAGCAGATATATGTAAATACTTCCATACTATTTACTGTTTTATGGGGGGGAAATAGTTGTATTAAACCTACTGCAACAGCAGTTAAAAGGGGCAAAAAAGGGTGGTCCACAGAGATTAAATTAACCATTTCAGCCTAGGTAGCAGGATCTACTTGTGCAAACTGTCCACATGGATGCTGCGATATGCTACCCCAGAACAACTTGTAGAACTGAGGCCACCATTACAGAAGCCCCCCAGCATTTGCACTTGCTCGACAGCCTCAACAACGATGAGCACAATAGAAATAGCGATCAAAATCTCCTCTCTCAGTACGGTTGGCCCTGCTGAAGATCTTGAAAGCTAGTCTGGTAGGCAGCTCGCTGTGACGATGTGAAACACCTTTCAGCAGGGCCTACGCTGAACATTAGGTGCGCTGGTGGAAGTCAGCACTGCTGCAGTCCTTGTTGCACCGCAGAACACATGGGTTACAACTAATCCCCACCACCTCTAACAATAATACCGCTCGCAATGGTAAATGGTAACTTGGAAAGCTTACCAACTCCAGAAGCCACTTATGGAGAATAATTCCCACGTGCACGAACTCAGGTTAGCAGATAAAAGCTAGCGAACATCTAAGAAAAATGGAATTTAAGGCAGCAAGTCAAAGGGGGTTGCTTTAAGTTTCCATTCATACAGCGATAAAAAGATTCAAGCATCCTCATCACAAATACAATCTTGGGGGATACAGACACGCACGGCAGCTGCTGCCCTAAAAGTTCTTGGGACTTTCTTCTTCTTCTTCTTTTTTTTTTTTAAAAAAAAAGAAGAGAAAGTATGGGTGTTATTTTCTCAACCAAGGACATTTCTCCAGCAAATCCTACACTTGACGATTCCCAGGAAAACAAAGTACATTCGTGTGAAGTGCTAGCTGGATCTCCTTCCTGCTCTCTGGGGGGACTACTCATGCATTGTATATCTCCAGAGGCCTTAATTCCCTTGATGCTTAAAAAGTCTCCCAAGCCTTTCTGCTGACAAAAGCAAAACAGGCAGAGCCCCCCCAAATTCACCTCCTCCCGGCGCTGTAGGGAGTGCAGAGGAGGAGATGGGCTGCAAGGGACTAGTCCGACCCCCTAGGCAGCATCCTAAATACCAGCCCGCCACCCAAAGCATCCCTATGCCTCTCTGTAACCCATCAGCTAATGATTAGATGCTCTCCTAGACAGATTTTTAGGCACTGGGCCTCTCTCCCCAGCCCAGCAATAGCCCCTTGGCTGCAGCAGGTGCTGTCACAGGACGGGGCCATGCTCCCACGAAGCCCAGGACCCCGTCCCCGGAGCGGGGTGCTGCACCTGTGCGGAGCCGGAGCATCCCCGCGCGCGGGCCCGGCCTTGCACCGCCTCCTGCTTCCTGCGGAGCAGGGAAGTCACCCCGAGCTCGGTTTCCTTCCGCACATTTTCACCAGCCTGCTTTCCCTTCGCCTGATTCAACACACGCCCTTGCAAAGGCTGCGCCCCCCTGCCCTGCCCTGCCCCGTCCCCGAGAGCAGCCACGTGTGTCCGCCTCTCCCGATTCAAACTGCAGCCCCCGCCCTGGCTCCTCCTCCTCCCCTTCCCCTTCCCAGCTGTCCTCCCTGCTCCGGGCACGGCTTTGCATCGGGTGAGTCCGGGTTTCTCCTCCTCCTCTTTCCCCCCGGCCCCTGCTCTGGGCTGGTGCAACTCCCCTGGAGCCAGGCAGCCCCTCCCCAGCCCCTTCTCGCTGCACTTTTTGGGATGAGGAAGGGAAGGGTGAGCCTTTGAGTGGCTCAGCCCTCTTTGTGCCACCCCATCGCTGCTGCCTCCTAATGGGAATGACTTTTAGCTTGTGATCCTGCCTGCAAGGAGTGTCCAGACCTGTGGCTGTGTGTAGATGGGCCTCGCAGAAGGGCTGGTTTTGTCCTTCAGGGTTTGGCAACAAATCTGGATTTGATCCGTCTTCCAGCTGGGCTGATTTGAGAAGTCCCCTTTCCTTTATGGAAAACCTAGTGCTGCCTGGGGAAGGTGCTTTCAAAGCCCGCACCGTCATTATGAGAGAGCGGAGATCGTTTCGGTCAAGGTCAAGCTTTGCGCAGGTCTTTTCCAACACACACATGGGAGAAGGCTAATTTTTTTTAAATAAATTAAAGCTACGTCAGTGGCTTTCGAGGAAAGGGGACGAGTAACTTTGAACTCAACGGAAAAGAGGATGGAGGCTATCCAGTTATTTTTTTTTATTGCCCATTTCCTCTGTAGTGCCTGCAGCCGAGTCCAGAAAGAAAGGCTATGGTTTGGGTTTTGCGCCCGGATGGAAGTGTGGGTAAAGCACAGAGTTGGACCTGTTTCTGTTTTTGTCACAGACTTGCTATGACCTTGGGCAGTCTGTTTGATATCTGTAAACTGGAGCCAATCTCTCTCTCTCTCTCTCTCTGCTTGACAGGTGACGTCTTAAATCTGTAGCTTGTAGGTTTTTAACAGTGCCAGTGGGAAATAATACCTGCAAAAATTCAGGTGTAGTCAAAACTTAGACGTGATGGCTAAAGTATTCAGAACTCCTGGTAGAGGCAGTATCTTGTATTAATGCAACTAAATAGCTGCAAATTTTTTTTTCTTTATTTGCAAGCTTTCAGGCTCACGCGCCCTTCTTCAGGCAAAGGAGAATGCACAGATTGTAACATTTCTCCCAGGTAGAAATGACGTTTCATATTGCTCAGGAGAATAGAAAGATGCAATCGGTTTGATGGCTAAAGCATGTCTCTTAGACGTGCACGTGCGTGGGGCTCTTCATCGCCCCAGCCACCTTTGCTGTGCTGACAAAAGCACCAGGATAGATGCAGTTGCAATCAAAAAAACTCTGTTATTCCATATTTTGTTTGGAAAACTGGTTTAAAACTGTACTGATACAGTGGAAACCATATCCACTAGGGGAGTTTATCCTCTTAAGTGTAGATGAGCCTTACTGGCATTGGTATAAATTTCATATTAACCAATGTCATGCTGTGCACTGCTTACTGTTTAAAGGATGACTGTTCACCCTTCTGTAACGTCAAGGGAGATGGATATAAGACTGTAAAGAGAGAAACTACTTCCAGTTACGAGAGCTGATTATTTTTAGAATAAGAATGAAAAAAAATAGAACCGGACGCTAACACCATTCAAGCAAATGGCAGCACTCTCGCCGACCTAAGGAAGCAGGATACAGCCAGGACTGAGCAAGTTTTACCTGTAATATGCAACTTCCATGAGTTACACCCTATCCAGAAATGCAGCTATCACTGATGCTGCCAGACCCACAACATTAACCATCTGGGCTAACAGCATGAAAAGAGATCAACCGCATTTATGTTGGAAATTCCTTTCAATCAAAACATTATTTAAACAAAAAGCAGCAAAGCGACTTTAATTTCGCAATAAAGAGATGCTCAGCATTCTTTGCTAAACAGCCTGTATCTAAAATATTTTGTTTTCTGTAGTAAGTACCAAGGAGTATCAGGAGATTCGTGTCGGTACAAGTACTACCCTTGTTTCTGAATGTGCTTGCAAAGACAGCAAAACCGTTCATTTAAATGGAAGTAGAATATAACCCCTAGTAATTTACCATCTTTGCTACTGCCTTAATTACATAGAGCAGAATCCAGCTATTTACCCAGCTTTCAGAGACCAGTGCACAGAACGGATGTCACACTGAAACGTAGTTCTCTCAATACAGGGCATTTTGGGAGCTGGCATAATAGTACGCAGCTGGCAGGCCCACGTTTGAAGATGGCTGAGAACTGCAGGAACTCCAATAACTTCCTGTTCGCTAGCATGTTTGGAAGGAGAGGATTTAAGCTGAGACCTGGTTTAATATAGAAATGGACATGGCCGTACACTGTTCTGGTCATGCAGCTAGATAAAATGCGTTTCAAGTCACCAAACGGTAGCGGCAGACCAACCATTAGTGCAGACATAGAGTTTGGAGCATCAGCCCAAGCTGCTGGGGTTGGGGCGGCCCCTCCTTGTTAGATATAGAGATGAGATCTGACGTTGATCGGCAATGCAGCGAAGGCCCAAACTGATTCCTGATATTCCAGAGGTGAAACTTTATCCGAGTTTGGGGAAAGTTGCATAGAACTACACGGTGCACATTGTTCCTCTGAAACAACCAAGGTGTGTGTCTGTGTGTTTTTTCTTTTCCTTAGGCCCTCCAATGAAATACCATTGACTATTTCACCTTCAACAAAATACCATCGACTAAAGGCTGTACCGACGCCTATCCAGTATTCCTGGTTATAGAGCTTTACACACTTTGCAACTGAGAAATATGCCCAAGCAGGTAAAAATCAAAGCCAAAATTGTTTATATGGATTAATTGCATTTTGATGTCATGCAATCATGAGGGGCTTGGATTTGTTTGAGTGTAATTAGAGATAAATGACTGGAAAAAAAAATGTTTTCTTTCTCTACCCCAAGATGGTTGTGCAGTTGCTCCACAGGCTTGTCATTGCTATTAGGCAGTACTGGCCTGCTGGTCTTGTTCTGTGCAAGATTGTGATTTGTGTACCTAGGTTAGCTTTGTACATGACTGATAAAACAAGGCTAGACTACTGGTTTAGTTAGACCTGCACCAATACGTAAAACAGGTTGCAACTAGAGGTACAGGCAGGACGACAGTAAACCTTTGTCACTGGATTTTATACATCGTCCTTAAAGTTGATACTTTTTTTTTTTAATTGTATGAGTAAAAATGCACACTTTATTCATGGACCTGAAAGCAATCACGTTCTCCTCTAACTGTACACGTCACCGTATTAAGAATGAAAAGAGATCTAAGTGAATATCGGAAGCTTGAACTAATTGTAGAGGCCAAAAAAAAGCGGCCTGGTTTTCCAGAGCTCATTACAATCAGCTTTCAATGGAGCATGCAGCAACTCCACTACTATGAGCACGAAGCAGCAAACAAACAGTACGGCGCAGAGAGGGTGATGCATATTTTTCCAAAGATTGGGCAATTGGCAAGAAACTAGCATTTATTACCAAGGGAACAGTGTTTGGTTTTATATATAAAAATTCAGCATGCCTGTTCATGAAATCACTGGGATTCTCAATGTTCACGCGAGGCAGAATGAAAATTGTGGTTCTGACAACATTTTACTTGACAATAAGCAAGCTTTTTACCAGCGTGACTGTAACTGCACTGCTGGAAACAATCCACACATATGGCAAGTCAGGAAACAACAAGCACTCCAAGTCCGTGTGTCATATGTAAAGAATTATTATTCTCCACTTATTTTTTCAGAGCCATTTGCATGAACAGGGGTTTATAGAATGCAGTTTGCCCATTTGCCAATTGAACTCAGCAGCATTTGTATTTTATGCACTAATGAATTTTAGCAGCTTGTCATTGCAAACAAAATTTAACATTGTAATGTTTCAAAACTTAGTTAACTGGTACCTATAATTGTGGATCTCTGCTATGACATGTAAATTAGTGGAGTTATGCTAGAGCAGGGGTTCCCAAACTATACTACGTGTACTCGTGGGGGTACGCAAGACATCTCTGGGAGGGAATGTCGGAGAAATTGCCTAACGGCAGATTTCGTTTTCACTGTAAAAGTAATTGGAATTTAAGGGGTTAAAATAGCAAATGTATGCTGGTAGGGGGACGCGGGCAGCTGGTGGATCTGGAAGGGGGTACGCGACAAGAAAAAGTTTGGATCCTCTACCTCGAGGAAGAGAGGCGGTAGTTGTTGGACAGGAAGGGAACAGAAACCAGCAAGTGGAATACAAAAGGCAGCACTGCCCTTCTCCCCACCCCTCTGCAATACCCCCCCCTAAAAAAAAAAGCACCTGAAGCCTGTCTTTGCTGGCTGGGCTTTCCATGACGTGTGCATAATAAACAAGTGCCCTTCCAACTGGTGTTTTCAAGGACTCTGGAGCCCAGAGGCTAAGATTAAAGTTACACGGAGAGGGCCAATTCTAGTTTACTGTAAGCAAAACAAAGTGTTAAAACCTCTCCATTCATCTCCCCAGGTAGGTGCATGCATGCACAAACACACATGCTTTGCAAAACCACACTCATGGATCATAATCTCCGGCTCCAGAAATGCAAGTCCCTACCAGGTAATCTAAATCTGGGGCCCTCCATCAGCCTGAGCTGTCAAATGTACTGGCACAGTCTTTGCCTCAGCCATTAGGGCCCCCAGAACCCATCTCCTCTGCCTCTCCCAGCTACCATGTCGAGTGTGTGACATTTAGAGGATTTGACGTCTTTGGGTCAAGGACTGTTGTGCAACTAGATCTGTACTTAAAGATACTCAAAGTTGCCAAAACTGGGAACTGTTCTTCTCAAGACACATTGATTCCAGGTGTCAGTGTCTTGCAGTAAGAACTACGAGGGATAAATTCAGCCTCTAAAAGACGTCTGTAGTTTACCGTCTCTCATACATCAAACCACACGCCTGCTCAAATATGTCTGCATACTGCAGCATGGCTTTCTACTAGGTACAGATTTTTTTAACCTCACTTGGCACTGGACAAGCCAGTCACACTCAAATGTACTGAATTAAGATTTTTGCTAGGGCTGAACTTAAGTTTGCTGCATCTGGGACAATAACCAGTAACTGCAAGGTAGAAGTCCAGTCCTGCATTCAGTCGTTCACCAGTGTTTTATCTTTTATCTGTGCTTTCCAGATAAATGGCCAAAAAAAAGGTTCTGTCATCCCAAATGATCTCAGTGATTCCTTTGAAGAAGTTAAAGCTTTTCTGAGTGACGAAGATACACTACATCTCTTTGATGACCTTACCAAAGTTAATCCTGTGACCACCACAACAGGTAAGTACATAGAGCCAGAGGCACCTTTTGTAGTGTTGCTTCCTTTTATATGCCAAATTTCCCCAATAACTGTCAACATAATGCGGTCAGCTATTGTGATCACATTAATACTATGGGGAAATTACAGTTCAGGATCCAAAGCCTATTAAAGTCAATGGAAGGATTCCTACTGACTTTGGATCAGTCCTTAAAACTTGGTTTCATCAATATCCTTCAGCCTCTCATGGTGTTAGCAAGCAAGAACTAGGAACTAAATGGAGAACTTACAACCTGAGCCATTGGTTCAAGGGCATCTGAGCTCGGTAGTACTTGGAAGCTACTGTGGTCTCCTTGGAAAAAAAACTGTGGCCTCAGCCCAGTTTGTGCGCACAGATTTCCTTATCTCAAGGCACCACACAAACTACAGAGTGTCCTTGCCACACCACTCTTAGTAGAAAAGCCAAGTATTAAACTCAAACTTGGAAACAAAGTTTCTCCCGTAACTGTAGAGCTGGACTAC
>NW_005841850.1:1837441-1861417 GCF_000455745.1 Alligator sinensis | reverse complement strand
GGGACTATATAGAGAAAAGTCTCCCTACCTTTTCTTGCTCCATGAATGAATAGATGACTCCACGTGTGGAACCTCTCACAGGGGAGTGAGACAGAAATAAAATAGTTAATTGGTGATCTCTTAAGTTTTTAAAACAGCAAGTCAACAAACAGCATATTGATACCGAAATTCTCTTATTGGAACACCTCCTCCTCAACTGAAAGCTATTTATTAAATCAGTTGGTATAATAGGCAGAAAGGTAACATGTTTGGAGATTTTCTGTTACAACTACAGAAGTAAAAAAAAATGCTGTGTTCAATAAATAGTAATCAAATGTTTGCTTTTCAGTTCTGAAATGTCTCCAAGCAAGATACGCAGGGAACGTGTTCTACACCAATGCTGGCTGCAGTCTCGTGACTGTAAATCCATTTCAACCCATCTCTTCCCTCTATTCTCCCGAGCTTATGAAGGAGTATCATGCCGCGCTTCGCCCTCAGGTACTGGGTGCATTTGAAGCCGCTGTTCTTCTACATCTACAAAGTGAAACAAGCCATAAAGTTTTCCCAATCTGCACTGATAAAGAAAGCCTGCATTGTCAGAACCACTTCTGGCAGCACAAGTGGCTGTATTTAGTAGAGCGGTGGTGCTGGATTTGTTTTTACCTATGTGGGGGAGGTTTTTTCCATCTGTGTGACAGGTTCTCTCTCATATTTGGATGAGCTTCTGTCAGCGTATTGAGTTTTATAAAGGTAAAATAATTGTAGGTAAAAGGAAAGACTCGATTGATATTTTTGTACTCAAATCAATTAGGGGAGAAGATAGTAAATTCCAGTGACTAAGCACGAGGCTTGGAGCCAAAGCCTCCTAAGTTCCCGTTCTTGTTGTCTGACCTTGAGCAGGCTACACAAGGTTTGTGCCTCTTTCCCAGGCCTACGTTATATGTCCCTAACTTCTGCAGAGCTAAGGATAAATGACAGACTTTTGGGGGGTTAAAGCAGTAGCTGTCTTCTCCAACGGCGCATATGTTCTGTTAATTCCTAGGAGTTGAAACCTCACGTCTTTGCTGTGGCTGAACAGACCTACCGAAACGTCCAAAGCCAGATAGAACCCGTGAACCAGTCTATAATTGTCAGTGGAGAAAGTGGTGCAGGGAAGGTCTTTCCCTCCCTGCCTTTTATAACCCGGTTATTAACTTTTACATCGCTAGTATGTTTTGAGACTTCAGTGGGGCACAAAGCATTTCAGCTAGCCTCGGATCAAGAGGCGGGAAAAAAAAATCCCATCACGAAAATCACTATATAAAGCAACTAATAACCTTAAGCTGTTATAGTAATTTTGGTGGGATAATACAATATCGTGCAATGATATGAGACTCAAAAATGCTGCACTCAGTAAAATTCCTGCTAGGACCCTATCTGCAGTTCTTGGTAGAGTAAAACTCCACTTAGTAAACAGGAATTGTACTCAAGTTAATGATTGCTGAACCTGGCCGGCCAGGACTAGGTGTGGGTCTTGCTGCAAATATAAATGCCCACAAGACTAGTGATAGTTCAGCTCCTAATTTTGGTTCCCATTCATCAACCCACCCATTTTCAGCAGAGCACTTAAGCATGGGCTTAACTGGAGGCACGAAGTGCTTGCTGACTTGGGGTCTTAATGGCTCACAGTCAGTCCATCTTAATATGACTGTCTGTTTACTCAGCAATGTTTATGAAAAGCTTTATCCCATAAGACCCCAATTCAGCAAAGCACTTAAAGTGCCATGCAGAGAGCTCCCATAAGCCAGAACCAGAAGCAATGTAGCAGCTCGAGCCTGGGTTAGCTCTGCAGAATACTTCTGTACATTATATAGATATATCCACGCACATGTATTTTAAATGTCATTGATTGCAATGATGCTTAAGCACACCTTTAAAAGTGCTTCGCTGAATCGAGGCCAGAAAATGGAAATGACTGGTTTTTTCTAGGGGTGTACCAACAAAGACTTTTTGGGCCAAAACCGATGGCCGACTATTAGCGAGCCATATTGGCAGATCCTGCACACAGCCACAGCATGCACATGGCCAGGTATGCAGCCTTGCAGCTCAGAGAGCAGCATCTGGCTGGTAAGTCTGTTGTGGGGGGGAGAGGGAAGGGGAGCGGGGGCAGATAGAGGCCCCTGTGGTGAGGGAGGGAGTGGGGCTGGGGTAGGATTAGCTGTTGCCCAGCTGGGGCGGGGTGTGGGATGGAGTCGCGAGCAGCTTGTTCAGGGGGGCATGGGGAGGAGGGGCAGATCCTGCTGCTGCACACATGCCCGGGGAAGCTATGGGAGGCATGTGCCCCCTGGATCTGTGCACGGGGCAAGGGCAGGCTGCCACTGCAGGCTGGGGCGGGGGTGGCACTGGGCTCTTCCAGGCAGGGGGGCTGGGCCAGGGCAGCACTCAGGGCAGGTGGCAATGGCGTTGGGGTGGGAGGCACTACAGGGTGGGCTATAGCCACCCCAAAATTTGCCATAGCCCACCCCCCTCCAGCACCACAGCCACCCGGCCCAAGTGCAACCCTGGCCCAGACCCACCCCCTCTGCCGGGAAGAGCCCAGCGCCTCCCCCAGCCCACAACGGCAGCCCACCTTGGCCCCACACACAGATCCAGGGGGCACACACCCCCCATGGCTTCCCTGGGGATGCACACAGCAATGGGAGCCACCCCACACCCCCTAGACGAGCCGCTCGCAGCTCCATCCCATGCCCCGCCCCAGCTGGGTAGCGCCTGCTCCTGCCCCAGCCACACTCCCTCCCTCACCACAGGAGCCTCAGTCTGCGCCCCCTTCCCCACGCCCCTTCCCCTGCAACAGACTTACTAGCTGGACGCTGCTCTCCAAGCTGTCGGGCTGGCCACGTGCATGCTGTGGCTATGTGCAGGTGCCCAGCATTTAATCGGCAACATATCGGCCACATCAGCCAAAAAACGCCAATTGCCGATAACACTGATTTTCCTTTTACTGGTGCCAATACGATATGGACCAATATATCAGTGCACCTCTAGTTTCTTCAACATATTAGGTAGTAACACACTGTAGTTTTCCAACAGCCATGTCTCTTGTTATGAACAGACAATTAATAACGTGGTGAAAGCAGACAAATGCTTATGTGAAACCTCTTTTTCAGACTTGGACATCCCGATGCCTTATGAAATTTTATGCCACTGTTGCCGCTTCAACCACTTCCCCTAAAGGCAATGAAATGGTGGAAAGGATCGAGAGGAGAGTACTTGACTCGAACCCTGTTATGGAGGCTTTTGGTAAAAAGGAATTGTCTGTTGTTTAAAAAAATATTATATATTTTAAAACACATGCAGACCTAAAACTTCTCCCTCTGAAATTCAAAGAGAAATTCACCTCTGAAAAACTTGCATATCCTGTGTAATTATGTTTCCTAAGTAGAAGCGTAAAACCGCTGTGTTTTTTTCATGGTTGGAGAATGATAATGCTTTGTCTGTCCCCACTCCCGGTAACTTCACAGGCAATGCATGTACTCTACGGAATAACAACAGTAGCCGTTTCGGGAAATATATCCAGCTTCAGTTAAACAGGTATTCACAATTATGCAAAATGCTTGAGCTGTCTACTATTTTTCTTTTTCGTTTTTTCATCTGTACAACTTTCACTTCTTGCAAACTTGTCTCACAAGCTTTCCACAGAATATTCGAGTGGAAAATTTTTGTAACATGCTTTGGCCTGTTGAGACTTGAGTTTCCTGGATCTAATTAGTACAGTGTAAACAGTTAACGGACATCTAACTTGGAAACAGAACTTCAGTCCAGATGATATAAATGGGCTACTACTGTGCCGTTGCATGGATAATCATTTTAAGGATCCTATCATAGAAATGTTATACAAGTAACAGCAGAAAGCTTCCATCAGAAGCTTAAAGCATTACTTACAAACGAGGGACCCCTTGTACACTGTGTGACCATGGGGTTTCTGTCTCTAACGGTGCATTTTAAAAAAGTTATAATTTCTCTAGATCACAACATCTGACTAGTGCTTCCATTCAAACTTTTCTACTGGAGAAAACCAGAGTTGCCTATCAGGCCCCTTGCGAAAGGAACTTCCATATCTTTTATCAGGTTTGTACTAGGCTCACTTATCTTTGCATTTCTAAAAATACAGTGGTGATAGACTAGCTAGATCTGGACACAAGATGTACTTGCAACTCTTTGTTTTATTGGCGCTCAGTTTGTTAGCTCAGTTTAATTTTCTGGATCTGTTGTTTGCATCCCACTGAGTGGGAAATTGGAAATACGCTTACCATCCGCTACCAGAAAATGTAAATGCCGGCATTAGGATTCAGCATCTCTTTTGTCTTCTGTTTCAAGATCACAAAAGGTGCAACGAAGAAAGAAAGGGCGGAGTGGAAGCTCCACAAAGGTGCAAACTTCTTCTGGTTGCCAAATCCTGAAAAAGACCTAGAAGGTAACAGCAGATTTTGTTGGTACAAAGCATTGAACTTCTGTACACAAAAAATATTAGTGGTGAATGCATATATGGGCTTGAGACAAATCACATGATCACAAGTTAATCATTTGAGGGGGACTTAAGGCACTGGGATTTGTGTTCCACTTCCACAGCCACCTGCATGATTCTCTGTTTAGACTTAATTTTGCACTGTTGAGACCTTGTTCTTGCCACAGACTAGCATGTCCTGACCCAAGTTATTTGCATTACTTTGAGGTCAAGTTCAGAAACCTGGTGTAATATGTAGGTGTTTTGTCAATTTGCAACCTAAACTCGGTGTCCCACAACAGGTCAATATTTCACTCCATTAAGTCGCTCAGTGGCAGTAACATGACCTCTCTTTTTGGGCTGGCAGCTGGGACTTTTCAAAAGGACACTGCTCGCCTGAGTTCCTTTGAAAATTTCAGCAGAACCGTCTTGCCTTTTTGAAGGGTTGAGAAAGGGCTTGGTTAGCAGTGTTTGGGACCCTGTTTGTAGTGTGATATATAACACCACCCTCTTTGGCTTTTCAGAGGACTGCTTTGGGGTAACCAGAGATGCAATGTTTCACTTGGGCATTGACTGCTCCACACAGAACAACATTTTTAAGGTCAGATACATCTGCTGATTCATTCTGAAGGGGGCAATTGGGATGCTCACCCAATAGGGTCCATTGAAAGTGGCAGCTTTGGTACCATTCGTACTAAACATTGCAGTTTTTACTGGTGCAAAACTGACTTCTAATGGGTCAGAGGGTTTGCCTCCAATTCCTCATTTCTACAGATCACTGCCTTTGATTAACTCTGTTCTACCGGATTCGGTAATCCCTTATCCTTTCCCTTTTGTGTGTCCTTGTGACAAGGCATTTAGCAGAATTTGCAGATTCATTGGAATCTGACAGGCCTCAACGTGAGCACTTGTTTTGACCTTGAACTTGCAACCTCTGGGCTGCCAGCTGTGCACCTCGGCGCCTGCACCACCCCAGCCCTCAGCGGTCACTTATAGAAGAACGTGAAGTTGCAGGTAGAGGTGCTCTCGTTCCCTTATGCAGTCAAAGGGCTCGTTCCTGCTCCCACTGACTACAGTTGTGCAAGATCAAAACCTAAGCTAGTGACTTTAGAAATAAGCATCAGCTTTCTAACCATGTGTCTATCGGTGGAAATGTTTCTGCTGTTGTCCTGTTCATCGGGGATGTGCCATTAGCAATATCGGGTAAATCTCCACTCCAGCACTGAAGTGCCTCTTCATGTTGCAGGTATTGGCAGGGCTTCTGCATCTTGGTAACATTCAGTTCTCCAGTTCCATAGATGAATCTCAGCCTTGTGAGCCAGAAGATGATGCCAAAGGTAAGGTACCAAACAACACAAGCATATATAGCTCTGGTGTTTGCTTTCCAGTGGGAAGGAGCATCGCAGTCTGATGTACTGTACTCTGTCTTTCAACAGAAGACATTAATTGCAGGAGGGAGTGAAGAGAACAGCCACTCAAAAGGAGGGAGGGAGAGGACAGAATGGAGCCTTTCTAAAAACGCCCTAGAGCTTCAAAGTGCTGTACAAGCATACATTTAATCCTCCCTGTCCCTGAGAGATAACATCCTATCTTAGAGATCAGGAGACCTGAATGAATTGCCCAAAGCTACAGAACAAGCTGCTGGCAGGACCAGGATCCTCAGATCTAGTCCTATCCTTACACTGTGGAGCTTTGAAACTCCAGACATACCTGGGCGTGGGGCTTTTGTAGTGTGTATTCGTGCTCAAATAATAAGGTTGTAATTCCACCTTCACATTCTGATCTCAGCAAGCCTGTCAAATTAGCTACCGTCTACAAAAGCAAGGGAAAATATGCAGTATGTTCCTTTTTTCAATAGACGGTTTCTATGACTCAACTCCAGTGAATTCAGACTACCCACAAAAAGTAAAACACTGGCCTAACCAGTAGGGCTTCATACTTCTCTTGCACAATCTCTGACAAAATCAGCCCACTTTCACTCAGGCCCCATACTATTCTAGTTTGTTTCAGTTGGTTTTTTTCTGTGCTTAGTGGGTCTTAAAATGCATTAGGAAATCTTGATGCCACAGTATACCACGAAGATAGCCTATTTTGTTGGTCATGAATGTTCCCTCTCTCCATGGATTTGGAGATCTCTGTGCAGTACAAGCCAGGGCCTCGGTGAAATTGCAAAGCAAATGGACAGGTGTATATTTTAAGAGTTGCAGTTCAGACTTTCAAGAATTGAACTAATTTCGGACAGCTAACTTCATATACTAGAGTTTCTTTCAAAAGATGTTGAGTACCTGTAACTCTGAGGTCACTGAGCACCCAAAATCTGAGGCCCATATTGAGAAATCTTGTCCTGAGCTTAAGAAAGAGAATATCCTATGAAGTCAAACATTTCTTTTTAATTTTGATCTCAGAACAGTGCCTTATCTATAAAATAAGGCATTTACATTTCTAGAAGGAATTTAGATCTTTTTGTTTTTAGTGTTACAAAACTTTGCTTTCTGAACAAGGCTTTGTGAAGACCACAGCAGACTTGCTGAAAATGTCTGCGGAAGAGTTGCTGGAAACACTGAGGATTCGAACTATCACTGCTGGAAAGCAACAACAAGTCTTCAAAAAGCCCTGCTCCAGATCAGACTGTGAGACAAGAAGGGACTGCCTGGCCAAAGTTATCTATGCCAAGTAAGTGCAAACTGTAGTGACAACTGTACACACGTGGGAGAAATGTGTGTGCTGAGGGAGGGGAAGAGGTATATGAAGACAACCTGCTTAGAAGTGCCCGGGGAAGGCCTCCTAGCATGGCTTTGCTCCATCCCAGGCAGTCATTTCCTCCTGCTCTCAGCTGAATGGCTGCTCTCTAGCTTGCCTGCGGCACACACTGGATCTTGGAAAGTTTGCCTTGGGTTGTCTGCGTAGGAACGTTCAATCACTTTTCTTCTGCTTGTGCCAGGTCTAATAGTTCAGGATTTTTTTTTCTCTCCACTAACTAATGTCTGTCCTTCTATATACATGTTTTCTCTAGTGAAAGTACAGCAAGCCGGCCTTTCCACACTCTGGTTACATTCTGCTGACTTCTTCAATTTCATCTGTTCAATTGCATTAAGACAGCTAAAAATAATTACTTTTTCCCTGTTGCAAATTGCTTACACAGGTATTATACCATTAGTGATTGTATAAAGCCCTTCTCCATTGCTAATGCGATTTAAATGCACTTAAAATGCAATTCATGCTACAGAAAAGAAAGGTTTGGAGCCCCTGAGCAACCGCTTCCCATTACAGACTAAAGTGACTGTTAATGTAGCTAATCCTAAACCTTATCCTAAATGAGTAAATATGCAAATTGTCAATCACAGGATTGTTTTATTCAGTGGGAATGAAAATAGCTCATATAGGCAAGATTTGAAATATATTTCTGTCCAGCTACAATAGGTGATGTGTGTTGGGCTGAAATAATCTGAACATGCAGCTCAGCGGCGTGGCACAATTCTCTTTTCGTGCACCTCAAGGACAGCCCGGTCTTTGTGTGTGTACTTGCATCTCCTAAGCAAAGTATGTTCACACCACTGGTTCAGAGCGCTAGGTGTTACTACAGTCTAAAATAAAGAATGGCAAAAGTCCAGATTTTAAAAATAAAATAAAGGAAACTGGCCTATAGGAGTGTTAGGCCAATTCTGCCTTCACACCCTGGGACTCCTCTTTGATTTGGGCTGAGCTGTATGTTGCATAGGAAAAGACAAAGGCAAAATGTGGCCTTCTGTCCTTAATGGAACTGGGCCCTTAAGGGTTAAAGAGGCACTTTTTGTCCAGCTAATCAAAGTTTTTATTATTTTATAGATTGTTTGACTGGTTGGTTTCAGTAATAAATGAAAGCATCTACGCAGATTCTTCCACATGGGGAAATTTTATAGGTAAGGGTTTTATAGTCGCTCTCAAATTCAAGAGTATTAAGTAGCTTTTCCTTCTTTAGATCCAAGCGCTTCAGATCTTATGGATTTTTTTTCCCCTATGTTTTCTAGGGTTATTGGATGTTTATGGATTTGAATCTTTCCCTGAAAACAATCTAGAACAGCTTTGTATTAACTATGCCAATGAAAAACTACAGCAACACTTTGTGGCACACTACCTGAAGGCACAACAGGTACCGTCATTCTGAGATAACAGGCAACACAACTGTATTTCCTCCTAACCCCGGCCCAGGTTTGTTAACTTAGAGTTGTAGCTGTGCATTTCAGGTGGCATCATGTGGCCTTCACTTAGGCAAGTAATTGTGCAGAAACCTGTCCTGATGCTCACGCAAGTACAAATGACTTGAATGAGGATTGCAGAATTGGGCTGCTGTTGGGAAAGAGCATGGAAGGGACCCTTTCCAGAGGAGGGGAAAAAAAAGAGTATTTCAGGGATGCCATGAACGACAGATCGTTCAGAGCACAGCTGCTAAAAGGCATTTGAGTGCAGCCAAACTGGCTGGTCTCCTCTTGCGAGGAGCTCTGCCTGAACAGCAGTGCCCTCAGACATCGGTGCTAAAGCACAGCTTTCCCATCAGCAAGAAAAGGCGCTAAGCACACAGCTGTCTGGATCACCTCTGATTTCAGTTACACTGAAGGCAATTTGCTCAGGCTAAAATTGACCCCAGGGCACAGAGGCCACACAAAAGCCAATAACTAAGGACTTGACCAGTTCATAGTGCCTTGTGTGAGATGTCTGCTCTCTCAAACCCGGCTGCCACTCCACTGTCCTTCAGTACAAATAGCACACTTCGTGCCTGCCCTCTGCTCTTATTAATTGATAACAGTACTTGTAAACTACCAGGAACCACTTTCTCTCTCTGCATTACAGCAACTGGCACAGAAATTAACCTGTGCTTACACAGACATCAAGAAAATGCTTTGAACGTTGCTCAACTTTTGATCCAGTCATTGGTTGATCAAATAACCAAGTGCTAAACCAACTGCTAATTAGTTCCAGTTCTTGATGTTCCGAATACGTCCTAGACAAACGCTTTGAAGTCCATACGGCGCTTGGCACAACAGGGCCCTAGTGAGACTGAAGCCTGTGGATGCTAATGTAATACAAATAAAATATTTAAGTTCCACGTACACTTTGAGTTGCCTTTTAATCCATATCCCCCTTCCCCCCCTACATCTCATCATGCTTCTTTGCCAACATAACTGAGCTGAAAGGACAAATAAAACCCCCAAAAAAGCTTTATAGCATTTTTTAGCAGTGGGAGGATGAATGCTACACATTGCAGGCAGTAGCATTTAAAAAAAAAATCAATCTTAAATATGTTTTGCAGCTTTTTTCAGGCAATAAGGACCTTTTAAGAACACAATTTATACATATGTATAAACTTGACCGTATTTTATATTATAGCAGATATATATAAAATATAGTTCTGTGTGTGTATGCATGTATATACACACATATATATACACACATGCATGCACACACATGTCAACAAGTTATATATATAAAAAAATAAAATATACATGGTAAAGTATTATTTTTAATGCTCTCCAAAGTCATTGCATGCTATGTGCCAGCGTACTAGGGATCAATAGTCAGCTGAGAAGGAAACCAGGTCTTATGTATGCTATTACTTTCCTTTAGACAACTGAAACAATTCTAGCTTGCATCTCCAGCGCCATTTGCTGCCTGCTGCGAGTTGCCACTTGCCCTCTTCCCTTTCTCGCTCTGGCTAGATGCCAACCAGTTTCTATTCCATTAGCGACTCTGCCTGGGTAATTCTCGGCCGCAGACTTTTACAGACGAGAATTCGTTCTGCTTCCGTATCTTCTTTTTCTGTAATAATACAACTGAACTGTGGGCAGTAAAGGAATGAGGTAAAACTGATTCTTACAATCAGGTGATGCTACTGTCATCCACTTCCTCCGGCATTTAGTTTTAAGTATAGCACCATTACCTCGTACGCTTGCCGAAGACTAACTTCTGCTCTGAAGATGCTCGTGTGGGATTTCCTTTCCCCTCAAGGGAGATCCTGCCTGGGCAGTGGAGGTGCAGTTAGGTGAAAACCTGCATTCACTCACTCTGCCAAACATCTGCACAGCTTTTAGGGATAACTGTACAGCTTCCACATGCATTTATTAGATTGCTCGAGGGGATTCAGGTCTCCTTCGATGGACCTTCCAAACGGCTGTGTTTCTGCAAGTGATAACCCCCCTGCAGGCTCTCTATTAGGATGAGTAAGGCTATATAAACTGAGTTGTGCTTTCTAAAGAAAACAAGAAGCCAAGGTGAGAGACTGTTTGTTTTTCCCTGGATCACATTCTCTGGATTTCTCTTTCATGCATTAGGAAGAATATGCGGCAGAAGGTCTCGAGTGGTCTTTTATAAACTACCAGGATAACCAGAGCTGTCTAGACCTGATAGAAGGAAGCCCTGTCAGCATCTTTTCATTGCTCAATGAGGTAAGTTTAAGGGCTGAACTTTAACCACTGCCATCTTCTCTCTCTAACCACCACAGAAGAAATGTTAGTGTTATATTCTGTTTAGTATGAAAGCATCCCAAGAGGATCATGGCAGTAAATTAATGGCAAAACAGCATATTTGTATCACGTTATAGGTATGTGCATAACACTGATTTATCTCCTTTCCACTTGATGCTGCACATATAGATGGCTTCAAGCATGAAACCCCATTACATTTTCAAAGGCAATCAGGACTCGTAGTAGAGATGATATCCTTTATTAAACCAACAGGATTTTTGGAAAAAAAAAAATGTCTTTAATTGCAAGCTTTCGGGCTTGCAAGTAAAGACATTTTTTTGCCAAAATCTTGTCGGTCTAATAAAAGATACAATCTCTGCTATGAGTCCTGATTGCCTTTTCCTCTAGACCAATACGGCTACAACCTGGATACCATTACATTCTTACTTACGCTTCATAATACTTTCCAGTGCTTGGCATACTGAGATCTCAGGATATTTGACTTCTAAGTAAGCCATCGCAAAAGGATTTTAATAGTTTGCTTGCTTGCTGCGTATAGGAGACGATACTGCAATTCTGCCTTGTTTTCATCATACAGGAGTGTCGTCTGAACAGGTCCTCCAACGTCAGCCTGTTCCAAACCCGGATTGAAAAAACCCTGTCAGATAATGAATGTATAAGTCGGGACAAGTTTAGCAAGAAGCCCAACTTCATTATTTCCCATTATGCTGGCAAAGTCTGTTACCAGGTAGAAGGCATGGTGGAGAAAAACAAGGTACGTTTATAAAAACCAAACCAACCAGCTGAAAAAGAGGCATGTGGCTCTTATTAGAAGAGAATCAGAAATTCTGAAAATAGTCTCGCTAACAGACTGAACGAACATTGGCATTACAAATTGTGTGGGTCGATGGCCTCCAATATGACATTTCATCAGGAGTATTACATTCAGACTTCAACTTGCATACACTATGGGAAAGAGCAGCATGGACTTACCTTTGGTTTATCACTAGTGTCAGGGTCCCCAGAGGCATTAGGCCTAGTGGCTAGAGCTGGAGGGGATGTTGCCCATGTCTGTCGTCAGGGGGCAAGGCGCAGTCAAACTGGGGCTCCAGAGTTCAGGAGCTGGGTACACAGGCGGGGATGCAGGACCGGGGAAGTCGCACAGACAAGAGCTACTCACAGAGGCCTTACAACTAGTATCGCACACAACCTCTGGGGGTCTGCAGACTATGTCGAAGGGGTTCGTGAAAGATGACTGCGATCAATCAAAAGTACGCGAATACCCACACGCTTACAATCCAAAGGGGTCCGCACCTGCGTTCAAATGCTTTTGAACTAGTGTGTGTATAACTCGTATCACACGCAGGAAGGAAGCGAGATGATCTGTGAACACTGGAATCAATTTTGTGTTGTGTCAGCTCTTAGGATGCGAGTCATTTTGCCGGGAATTATTACAAGTAATGTCATGTGAAAGACCATCTCTAAACACCAGAAGGGGGTCTGATGTCCACTACAGAGACTGCCCTCCCAACAGTTAACTAGCCCTAGGGCTACTAACTCAACTAAACTACAGATCATGTCATTTTCTCATCATGCAATTCCTAAGGGGAAAAAAAATGCTAGCAGTAATCACGGATTTGACCAGATACGGTAGTCGGTAACACTGAACACTTTCCTCTATTCCTGAACCCATTAATCAATGTACATGGTCAGATTTGAAATGCTCTAAACCATGGTTACTGCTTTCAAGTAATAATGCTGAGACCAACTTACCTTATTTCTTAGCTCGTGAAATGTGAATATCCAGTTATACAAGGGTGCCAGGTTTCTGGATGGTTGGACCTATCCATTTATCTTTGACTACTACTAATGCTCCTGTTTGTCTACGCAGGACCCGATTCCACCGGAGTTAATTCAGCTTCTGCAGACGTCCCAGGACTCTCTGCTTCAGACGCTGTTTCCCAGGACGGAGGAAAGCCAAAACCACGTCAAAACCCAGAACAGAGCAGCCATTGTTACAGTGGTCTCAAAGTTCAAGGTATGTCCCGTTCATGCTTCTGTTTCTATTTAGCTCTCATTTCCTTGTCTGACTTAGGCAAGTGCTTTTCCACTGCTGCCTTCAAGTCATTTTATAGTAAAATTGTTCCACTTATTTTCTGACTTTAAACTAAATACCATTTAATAGTCGAGTATCAAACTGGAGTAGCTTCATAGGCTTCAGTGAGGTTTCCTGGACTTAAACGATTGAGCCAAGAGTAGCATTTGGCCTACAAAGTTCCTGTCATACTTTCTAACCTCGATCTTGTGGCCATGTGCCAAACTCTCCCTCCACATCCTCACAGTTGGCTTTCTCTGAAAGAAATGGATCTTGTCCAGGCTTCTCCAGTACCCCCCTCCTCTGCCCTGCTGCCTGGACTGGAATAGCTTTAACTCCAATTCCCACTTATTTGGAAAGCTACCTTTTCTTTAAAAATACCCCAAAAAGTACTAATCGGCTAAACTACCGTGGAGGAAGAGAAGGGTGGAAACACCACACAGACACCAATTACTCCCATTTTGTTTTCGTAGGGGTCACTTGAACGCCTGATGCAGATTTTAAATAGCACTACGCCTCATTACATCAGATGCATCAAGCCGAACGCTGACTGCAAGGCAATGACTTTTAAAAAAGAAGAGGTAACTCTACAGAGGCTTTTTTCCTCAGCGCTGGGAGGCTTTCTGGAGATTTCACAAAAGGCCCTGTGCGGTCGGGAGCAGCTTTTAAAGCACTTTTCATAGCAGATCTCTCACTTCTTAAAGGAACCTCTCGAGATAAATTTCCCAGTGCTGCAGTAGATGATACTTCTCTAAACAGGGGGGTGGTATCTTCATTAAAGATCAGCAGCTTCTGGTGCTGTTGAGACTTGTGTTTGTCAGGTTTGGAGGCGCAGATCACAGGAAGCCGAGTGTGATTCAAGACCAGTCTCAATTTGCAGAGATCACTTTGCAAGGCACCCCTTCATTGAAAAGCTGCCTGGCTTTTGGCCTCTGTGCAGGGAAGTCTGCCCAGCCAGATGAGCTCAGCTGGCACATATGCCGAGGGGACGTTTCTTTGAAAGCAGAGCAGCTCAGGCTAAAATTAAAACCAACTGAGGATCTCACTCAGTTGGGAGGCCACTGTATGGAGCCGTGTTGATTTTTACACCTCCTCAGATTCAGCTTGATCTGTTAACAACAGGGACTCAGAAAATGAGACTCTGGAAAAACCCAGTGTTTGCATGTCTCGAGTTCCCTGGTGCTCTCCATCGGTGTGCCGAGCTGGCAAACCCTTGGTACAGATCACAGGTCAAATTTTTAGCTTGGTTTAGCTCCGATTACCTCGTTCTCAAATGATTTGCAGTTACTGGAATAGGAAGGCTCCAAGTCCTTAAAACTGAGTTTATCCGTAGCTTTTCGTGTGTGTCCTAAATGGTGCAAACCTCTTACCAGCTGCACCCAAACCAAGTTGGAAAAGTGCTTTGAATTTCTGCTGCAGGTTCTCTGTCAACTCGAGGCATGTGGCATAGTAGAAACGATCACTATCAGCGCAGCTGGATTCCCTATTAGGTAAGTCCAGTGAACATTAAGTTGTTCATGATTACTTTTTCTTCATAATAAGCCATAGCTCCTAAGACTTCATAGGCCAGACCTCTTCTGGTGAGATTCCAGCGACTTCCATGAATCTATCGGGCAAACGCTGTTTCTCTGTATTACAACACAGTTGCTGAGCGATGTCTTTGACTACCAGTTACTACTGCAGAGATGGAGGGAGTACATAAGCCTGCATCTGAGTAATTTGTTATTCTGCTTTTGCATTTTATTTAGACATGTACGTCTTGAGATGAGATTTTTCAAAACTGCTGCATTCTTGTGTGTAATAATCCACGCCAAAAACTGGCCTGCCCTCCTTTGCTAAGAGTGAACATGACACACTGCAGCGATTGCTCCAATCGTGAATGTAGTTTATAAAATACACTGTAATACCTTCCCTAGAGTATGTTTCCAATAGTTAAAGAAAAGGAGCGGAACGACTCCACCAGCCCAAGTTTGCAGCAGTTAATCTGCTACTTACATTTCACCAGAAAGGTGATTTTACTGGACACGGTTGACGAGGCAATGACACCACACCCCTGGGAGCTCTGTTCATCAGATCCTAAAACCATTGCATCCTTTTCCTCTTGAGGGGCAGTAAATGGCATTTCTTTACAACTGACTGTTGTTCTGGCTCTCAGGCTCTCCTTCCAAAGTTTCACTGAGCGTTACGAAGTACTGAGAAAATCACGTACGTCAAATAAAAACACAGGACGTGCTGATGAAAATGGTCTCTCTCCTGCCAAGAAGAAAAAAGGTACGCTTCCTTCTCGCCTGTTATGTAAACCCCACACCATGTTTGTCACTACCGTGCAAATCGAACACAGCTACGATGCTGGTGACGTCTAGTCCACGCTGGGGGGAAATGACCAGTTGTTGAGTTTTCAAAGTATTCTCACTGTTTAGCCACTAACTGCACTTTTCACACAGTCTGTTACTTGGGCAGGCTTCATCAAATTGGTTAAATGAAATGACTTCCATGCCATGCTATTTTTCTATAGAAGGTAGCTGCATTTTGTATTTTGACTTGGATACAATGATTAAGTTAATTCTGTTTATTTTATTTTGCTTCTGAATTTTTAAGTTGACTTTGAAACGATTTCGAGTCTTTTTATTTGCTTACCTTCCTTCTTTCTCTCTCTGTTTCTTGTCTCTTGCCAAACGTGCACTTGGCCCTCTAGCTTTACTGGATATTGCTGCCGCTATTCTACTGTTTCTCCTACCTTTTGCACACTTCTCTGTGGGAGTCTTTTTTCAAAGAAACAAGTAAGGATGCGTTTAAAAAATGTAAACAGATTCAAAAGGTAACAGCTTTGGTATGAATTCCTGGTAGGGCAGTTATTAGGAAAACCCCTAATTAATTGTTAACCTTTGGTATTGGATACTGCACATTCATCCATTTTTCCTCTTAATCTAATGTACGGTCCCCTTAACCCAGAGAAAAATGTAATAAGTGATGAAGGGTCAACCAGCGGTGACAAAATCAGCTGGTTTGAAACCAGTTAAGTTCTGGCCAACACTGATCACTTGGTTAAATGCAATAAGAAAATGTAGGCACGAAAAAAAAAATTCAAACCAAAAATCAATTATAAATCTTTTGGGTACTTTTGTGACAAATGGTTCAGGCTGATTGGCTCCTTATCCGACAGGTAACAGGTTAAGAATGAGCGTCGTCATTAGAGACGTACCTGTCTTCCCCCTTTTTTTTTGATAGCTCACTGTAACTCCAATTCTTTGCCGTCTGTATTACACTGGATCTGTTTGTGTCGATCTGTTCGATTCTTAACGGCGTCGCTGCCTCTTCTTAATTATGTTCTGTGTAATAAGTTTTTTTACACTATATCTACACCACAAAATGAAGACATGAGTGCAGCACTTACTAGCCAAGTCTAGCTAGCACGCATACCAATAGCAGCGGTGTGTGGCAGCTGGTTCGGTACGTGCCCAGGATCCCTGGATATATTACATAGCTACATTACACTAGTGCTTGCTACACTCGCCTTCATTTTGCAGTGTAAATTCAGCCAGAGATTTGTAGACAAAATTCTGGATGTTTTTTCCCTGTAGGACTTTTTACTTGATGACTGACTTCTCCCTTCACCATCTTGCATTTTGCAGGTGGGACTGTGATGCCATGTGATGATGAAGCATTGCGCTCTGTCATCCAGGAAGTTCTTCAGGACGTGGTGGGGGCACAACGTGCAGCTTCCCTCAAGCAAACAGAAGCCAAAGCCAACAATTCTTTGGTATATTGTGGCAAAACCAAAGTATTTATGACGAACTCTATGGTAAGTACGTGCACATCCCAATCTCCTGGGCTAAAAACAGAAGGTGCTCATACAAGTGTATACAACCTACTCCCATGGTGATCAGAGACAACTCGTATGGACTTCTCTGGAGTCAAAATGTAGCATCCCAACTCACAATATAAAAAAAAAAAAATCTGCTTATGCCATGCAATAGCAATCCAATAGAAGTAGGAATCGGTCTTAAAGAAAGACTAGTCTCCATAATAAGTAGAGAGACCAGTCTTTCCTACTCACTCATATTGTCTCAACTTCACTAAAAATAGCAAAATATGAAATGGTCTTAAAAAACCTTCAGCAGAAAAGCTCAGTTCCTCCCCTGCAAGTCAAGCCTTTATTCACAAAGTCTGGGCCTGGAGCAGAGGAACAGAAGCATGTGCTTGCATGCTTTACTGACTTAGAGCTAAGCTTATGAAACAGGCAACTGGAGTAACCTCTAAATAGGCCTTGTATTGGTTTTAAATAGAGGGACACTTGCTCTTCCACGCCCAGCTTCCTACCCTTTCACATGTGCACATGCAAAATCCCCATGGATCTGGGTTATAAATGCAGCTGATCCTAAACTTTCAATAAATGTCAATTGCCAACCAGAGGGTTTTTGTTCAACTCAGCTAGAACAACTGGAAGCCAGAAGAGCAGCAGTATTTTCGGAGAAAGCATTTTGCATTCAGTGTTGCTGGAGAAGATTTAAGCAGAGGAAGCTAGCAAAGCAGAGATGGTCTGTTACCGTGATCCAAGCAGGTATGGGTGTGGTGAAGAGTAACTTAACTTGCATTTCCAGTTGGACCAGGTAGAGCGTGGGGGTGGCACAATAACTCAGCACTGACACAAAGATTAACATTCATTGTTGTCCCTCACACCATGAGGCTCTTTCATCATAGGTGTTTTGAGATCCTCTGTTCTCCAATTAAGTCTCCTCTTTTTTTAATTAACCTTCAGCTGTTCGCTCCTGGCTAGCCAAGAAACATTTCCAAAGGATGCGTAGGGCTGCTAGCATTATAAAGCGTGTCTGGAGGAAATGGAAAGTGAGTAATAGCTGCCTCTAGTGTGCGTACGGTTACTTGCTGCTAAGTAGATTTTTTTTTTAATTTCTGTGTATTGTTTAAAAAAAATGCTGCAACTCCCCATTTCTTTCCTTTTATCCCCACAATCTATCTCTGCCATTTCTCTTAACAGAGGAAGGGAAGCCAACTGTGCGCTTGCCTCTATTAGGTCTCTGATGCCTGCTAGAGGAGACCGAGTTTCCTCTGACTGAAGGGTGAAAGAGGGAGACCAGTCTTAAAACCACTACAGTCCTGAGGAGGCTGGGTGTACAGGATCCACCCTTTATTCTCCATTGCACTTAATGGGGAATTTACATGCTCTACCAGCCGCACAAGTTTGTTGAACTTTGCAGAGTTAGCCTGCTTGATGCTGGTCTGTTCACAGACTGCCCATAGCATTTGGGAGGGGTCTCAAAACACAGGGCCACAAGGGTTATTTCTGAACTTTTTGGAATTGCAACTTTCAGTCTCTTAGGATTAATGTTCTGGGTTTCCCTCCAAGGCAAAAATGGCTGCAATAGCTGCAGAAGAGTTGGATGACATCGAAGAAAAACCCATTTCCTCGGTTCCTGGAGCTACTGTTTCCTTAGGCACGTCACCTGGCCCACTGGGAACAACTTGGCCTCTGAGTGCAATAATCCAGTTGTGGCCTCTTGGACTAGCTCTGTCCACGGCACCCATTACGGTGGGCGGGCTTCGACGAGACCCGTCCTTGCTGATGTGCTTGAAAGTGCTTCATCGGAACAACCGCTGCAAAACAGAGGGCAGTTTGTTTGGCTGTGGCATCGCCTCCATCAGAGCACTCCCACAGGTAACGCACCCAACACCCGACCTCAGAGCCTGCCACGTGCACTGGATACTGCCTGAGAGCATCAGGAGCAGGTCTTGGGCTTGTGACATACACATTCACCCTACAGATGCACACAGCTGAGAGGGAGAGGATAGTCTTGCATCTTAGGCAAGGACTGAGTGTCTAGGTTTCGGGCACAGCCTCAGGCTTGTTGTGCTGCATTTCTGATCATATGGGTAAATTTTGTTCAAGGCTCAAGCATTAATGCCCACCGTTCTGGCGTGGAAGATGCTGCAGAAGTGCAGGGTGTTGCGTCCACACAGCAAGGCTTGTCTACACAGGGAAAAGCCCCACAAGTTAGTACAGAACGAAGACCTATTCCACACTAACCCTTCATGTGGCCACTCCAGTTCTGCACTAAAAATGCCTTCACGTGGTTTAGTGGATTATAATGCTACAAAAACATTTACCGCAGAGTGCATCCACATGGGGAGTTACTGCAAAGAGCCACTATGCTTTACATCCACCCCTCCAGCCATTTTTCAGTGACTTCCCCATACAAACAAAGCAAAAGATACTGGTATTGGAGCTCTTCAGGGAAGCAAAGCAAAGGATGGCCAACTATGTATGTTCAACCACCTCGAAGAAAGAGTCAGGTCACAACCCTAACTTGCTTCTTGGCCAGCTGCTCTTTACTTATTTTTGCCCACTTTTTCAGTATGAGGTCAGTAGAGGCAGCATCATGAGAAGTGAGCATGCAGAGACATCACTCATGCAAGACTACAAGCATCCTTATCCTCTTAAGGCACCTCTGGGCCTTAGGCCCTTGTTTAGTTAGACACTTCAGGGCACAAACCAAAAGTCTCCTTGCTGCAGCCATTCTTGACAGTAATGGTTTGCTTTGCAAATTCATCTTTGCTGTAATTCCTTTAAGTCTGCAGGATGGAGGGTTGTCATGCTGACTCTTTACTCTGCAAGTCCAACTTCAAGGGACTGCTCACAGAACGAAGGTCCGGTCACTGAATGAGGACTGGAATCTGCCTCTCAACGTGGCAGCTCTTGAACTGATAACTGTGTTTTTCTCCCTAGGGCTCCATCAAGTTTCACTGCAAGAAATCTCCACTGCTACATGCGAATGTCAGTCCATATAACCAGGCCTACATCACCACTGGATTCAACCAAATTTTACTAGATCGAAAAAAACTGCTCACCACATAAGGCGGCGGCCTTTTTGTCACCTTAATTTATTGCACTTTTTCCTTCAAGGAAGGACTTCCTGCCAGCTGCCTCTTCCAAGTATTTCAGGCCGTCCTCCTTCGTTGCATGAGAAGGATCAATTTAAATGTATCTGCTGCTACCTCAGTCTTGCTTTTTTAGTGTACTACATTCCTAAAGGTGTAAAACTACATCTCTTCGGCGTTAGCCTGGATTTCTTCCTTTCTCTTATCAATAGTGGGAGATGTGTCAATACTAAGAAAACACTGAAGTATGGCTACAGAGAAAGAAAACCGAAAGTACCTTTCACTAGAATTATAATAAATATATACCTGAACAAATGGAAGTCTTTGATCTAACAAGCACTCTTTTAGCACAACTCAATACACAAGAGGCTGACAGTAAGGTTTTTTAAAAACCTGAAACTAATTCTCTGCTAGTTTTCCCCCTCCACCCCCAGCAACCCACCTTCCTCTGCAGCTAAATACAGTTGTTTTGCTCAGCCAACACTGAAGTTTAGCCATCCAGTAGCACTTCTGGCCATGAAAATGCAAGGAATTTTAATGGTTTTCATTACAACTAGATGTTAAGCGTAATGCTAGATACAGCTCTCAGGAAAAGTGGGGTTACTTCTTTGTCAGATAAAGATCTAAACGTATTTGTAACCAGATTTAAATGGCAGGGAAAAGAACAAAATATTTATTTGCCCAAAGTTAGGTGCAGTGCACTGAGTCAAGCCTTTTAAAAAACTATTAGGATGCTATTGCTTCCTTCTTCAGAAAGAGGCTCTTACTCTCTTCTTTTTTTTTCAAAAATATACAACTTTCATCATCCACGTGGTCAGTAGCACAGATGGCTTTTACCAGAGGATCCTTTGGACTGCCAAAGCAAAATGAATGTTTTTCCTCTCCTCTTTCACACGGGTCTGGGAAGTGTTTTGTGGGTTTGTGTACATGTCATTTTAATAAACAAGGCTCTTGCAGGTGTATTTGAGCTCTCTCCACAAGTGTGTATCCTTCAAGCATCTAATTAAACAGAGATCTGCTGCTTTGTTCATCAATTGAGAATAGATTTATTCTAATCCTTTTCTTTTTATTTTGAAGATGACAAGTCCTAGGTGTAACCACTACTGACAACAGAAAGTCGTAGGCAGAGAAAATGTCACAGAACAATTAAGGCTCCATTAGGATCTAGAAAGCATGTTCCTCTCTCAATTGCTACCCTCAAGTTAGAGGTCTCAAAGCTTACCATACAGTCCAACATGAGAAGCAAGAATTAAAAGTATTGACACTACTTGTTTAAATAGGCCAGCACTGCAGAAGGGACTTCCCAGGCTGCTTTATCACAGCATGGGGTAGCGCAGCATCTCTTCCACGATAGACACTCACAAGCAGGTACGTCCACTCCTGAAGAGGCGCTCACTCCGGAAGCATGTTCTCTTTCTCTGGAGGCTCGACGACTCTCAAACAGCAGTCCACAAACTCCACAAACAAGGGCTCTTGCATATACCTTTTCATTAGAGAATTCCTCTCTTCTGCTTGATCTACAGCTACGAGCAATTGCCTGAGATGCGGGTTCCTTAGTAAATCTTTCAATTCTTCCGATTCGCCTGTTTAAAAGAAACAAAACAAAAAAAGTGGCGGTCTTCACTCCCAGCAAAATACCTGAAGGCACGTAGACAACTGCCCAAGAACTTGGGTATTTGAAGGCTTTCATCAACCCTATTCTACTTCTATGAGACAGACATAGTTAACACATACATACATGCATACTTTCTTCCTCCCAACAATTTTTCTTTTTAAACAAAATTGTCCTTTTGAAGTTTCCAATTATAAGCCCATAGACCTTTTTAGACACAAGACAAAATGAGACAGGACAAATGTTTTTAACTATTTGACAAGGTAAACACAAGTGTTTTCAATCACATCACATCTAGCAGTGCTAATACCTGCGGGGCATCCCTCTGCACCTTTGAAAAGATCTTAGGACTTTAGTTGAGAATGACTGCCACAGACTCCTTTACTTTTATTCCTCACCATAAAGAATAAAAACCCACAGCAGTGGATCCAAACCATGGATGGCACCAGGTCGTGACTGCCTTTATATAGCATCTTTGATTCAAAGTTCAAATCAAGCTGCTGGTTGCCTGTGAAAAACAGGTGACATGGGTACTTTGGCCCCAAATGTTAATGCCTCTTCCCCTGTCAGGCAGTGGTATGATAAAACCTACATGGTTCCTTCTCCTGCTTCATTCACAGGAACTCCAAATTATTCTGAAGTTACTGTCTGTCCAGCATTGACAGCACACCCTGCTAACTTCACAAAAGCTTTCACATAGTCTCATAGCTTGCAGTGGATTTTAGTGACAAGATTACCTAAACGTTTGAGTTTCTGCAGTGGAACTCGGTCCTGCTCATCACTGTCCGTCAGGATGTCCTCTACAGACCAAGAGTTTCCTGTGGAAAGAAGAAGGATGGTTCAATTTAGTAAGATGGGAAGGTAAATTAGGTTGTGTCTGAAAGTCACAAGGGGCAAACGTTTCCCCCGCCCCAACTCCCATGAACACTGCTGCACATCAGGAAAACAGGTTTTGATCCATGCAGCAGGCCTCAGATACAAGTTTCTGGTGTTTCTGTGAGAAAATAAGAGCGGTGGCTCGTAGCTTCATCTACCCTGAGATGATGCCGGTCAGTCTGGTCTGAGAGCAGACATTAGCTAGTACAGCCTTGATGTTTTTTGATCCCATTGTACTTGCCAAAATATAGGGAATGTGCTGGAGGCATATAGGCCTGCTTTGAAAAGCCCAGGCAAGTAGGAGGACCCCAACTTTTACTCTTATCTATAACAATACACACTCACACACACATATATCTATAAATATGTGCGTGCATAAATATACATACACTATAAATATGCGCGTGCATAAATATATAAACACGCATAGATATACAAATACACGCGTGCATATATATACACATATAAATGCGCATAAATATACATACAAATACACGCGTGCATAAATATACATACACATATAAACGCATAAATATACACCAGACGAAGGGTTTTTGAACCCGAAAGCTTGCTTAATAACTATTCTCCAACCATTTGGGTTGGTCTAATAAAAGATATCAAATTCACCCAAGGAACCTTGTCTGCCTATGTCCTTAGACCAACACGGCTACAACCTAAACCCCTAAATATACACTAGAAATACACACGCATACACACACACACACGTATATTACTTCTCCAAAAGAGCAAGTGTTTAAAAAAATGCTGAAATTCCCCATGTCTTTCCTTTTTATCCCCACAATCGATCCCCTCCATCTCTCTCAACAGAGAAAGAGACGCCAAACACGTGCTCGTCTCAAATCGCCGACGCCTGCTGGTGGAGACTGCGTTTCCGCTGGCTGAAGGCCCCGGGAGGGCCGGGATGGCACCATGCGTGGGAGGGCAGACGAAGGCGTGGGCTGCCCCTTTCATTTTCCAGCAAGTCCCTGGCGTTTGAGTCCCCGAGGCCCACCCCGCGGATGCACCCACACCTGCAACCTCTTGCGGGGCACGGCCGTACCTGGGGTCCACACCGTCGCGGCGCCCGGCGGGTGGGAGGCGGGCGGGCTGTCGTGGCGGGCGGCGCATCGCTCTGCGGGGAATCCATGGTTAGCGGGAGGGTGAGCAGCAGCACCCCGGGAAACAATGACTCACGGGAGAGGCTGGGAGACCCGGGGGGAGGCTGAAGGGGGGAGCGGGACTGCTGCAGGCGACAGCTTGCGACGGGAGGAGGTGAGGAAAAACGGGCAGGGCGGCGAAGCGGACCCCAAAAGGTGCTGGCGGCGCATCGCTCTGCGGGGAATCCATGGTTAGCGGGAGGGTGAGCAGCAGCACCCCGGGAAACAATGACTCACGGGAGAGGCTGGGAGACCCGGGGGGAGGCTGAAGGGGGGAGCGGGACTGCTGCAGGCGACAGCTTGCGACGGGAGGAGGTGAGGAAAAACGGGCAGGGCGGCGAAGCGGACCCCAAAAGGTGCTGGGCTCCCTCAGGGGTGGCTGGAGGGTGCGCTGGACCCTTACCTTTGTGCTGCCTGCAGCAGGGCACGGAGCAGCTGCAACA
>NW_005841850.1:1798088-1837398 GCF_000455745.1 Alligator sinensis | reverse complement strand
CGGCCCACGTGCGTGCGCCGCCAGCCCGCGCGGCCGAGCGCCGAGCGCCTCCACCCAATCCACCGACGATCAATCGAGCGCAGGGACGACCAATCCACTGTCATGCTGCCCCGCAGGGGCGACCAATCCACCGCCGATGCTGCCCCATCAATCGAGCGCAGAGGCGACCAATCCACCGCCGATACAAGGGTGGGGAGAGGGGGGAGCTGCAGCTGCAACAGCTGCAAGAAGTTGATGCTGCTTAAAGAAAATTAAACTGATGCCTCCACCAGCATAAAAATGGTCACTGTCTGCAACCCAAATAATAGCAGGGTCCCGCAAAATCCAAATAAATAATCATCTAAATAAAAGGGGAGTCCATGCCACCATCTGCAACCCCAATAAAAGGGGGAGCCTGAAGCTGCAGGGGAATTCAGTCAATCCGCAGCAGGTGAAGCTCAGCCCCCACAGTCAGCATTTGGGACACGTGTTCCTCGTGTTCACACGTGCTCTCTTGCACAACTTTACGCCAAAGGGGGGGGGGGGTGACACGGCCGCCTCCATGCCATGGTATGGTTAACACGTAAAGTTTCCTGCACTGCTGTGCATCCTTACCCAGGCAAGGACTACAAGCACATGAAAATAACTTGAAGGAAATTTAAACCTAAGGTGCTCTATGTTTTATTGTATCCCCAGTGTCTCCTGGGCTGCTGAAGACAATATAGGATTGCACAGAAGCAGTTTTCTTCAAGGGAATCGACAAACAGAAGCACATTTGAAAATAATGCATGCCTTTAAAAGTACCGAGTGTGTTGCTTTTTAAAGGATGATCTCTCTTTGAAGGGGATGCTGTGCTGTTTTCCAGAGTGCCCCGCTTTGGACAGCTGTGCAGGGGCAAATATCTCCCGTTTCCCACTGGTTTTCATTACTTCCCTCTCTCAACTCCAGACCGCACACATGTTCCACTTTTGCTGATTTAGGGAGGGTCTTTCTTAGAAGAGAGCTGGATGAGGCAATAGGCCAAAAAAGATGGATCTTGAGACAAGAGTCTGACATGGTTTGGGACTCAGGTGAAGAAAGGGTGACGTGCTCTTCCAGATGAGAGAGAAAGAGGAGGAGAAAGGATGGTCCATCATCTGCAAAGGAATAGGGAAGCAGAGAAAGAAATACTCCTGCTCAGTGAGAGGCCACCAGTGTGAACGACTGCACCGAACGTGCGTACAGTGATGTGTTCCTGGAAGGAGTCCTCTTATAAACTAGGTCAAAATTGGGGGGGGGAAGCTGCAGACCACGTCATACATGTCCTAGTGACACCAGCAGCATCCTGCAGCTGAGCGCCAAGTCTACTGGTGAGCAAGGTGAGCAGCAGTGCTACACCTCCAACCTCATAATGCAGATGGGTTTTGAAAATAAAAAGAAGAATTGCCCCCCCAAACTTTGCTGTGAGATATAATAATCTAAAGGAAATAGGTACTGCTTGGCAGAGTTAATGGTTAAACTGAATGAACTTCAGTTGCCCATGTTTTTATCTTACTCTGCGAGTGGCACAAAGCCCAAGAACAATGCTGGTATAGATTGGCCATGAACTGAAAACCCGTCTTCACGTGCTCCTCAGTGCCATGCATTCCTTGGGACCTTGTTTCTTCTTGCAGCAAGCCAGTAAAAAGCGGGTTCAGTTCTGGTTCCCTTGGATTTATGATGCGTTTTTGGTTTCCAGCACACATGATTGAAATAAGCAACAGGCAGTCCTGTAGGTTCATCCTCGCACAGAAGAAGAAAAGGCAGTTTGCACTCAGATGCCACAACGATGTGGAAGGCATAAATACCCAGACAAGAGAAGCATTCAGCTCTGCAGCTGCTGAGATTGAAAAAACCACCGGGAAAATCCTGCTTCTTTGGCTTGCAAGTAGACCACTCCTGCCCTCTCGTGGCATTGCAAGCAGAGAGCACTTCACCTGTGCTCAGATTAATTTTTAAATTCTGGGTAATCCCTAAGGCAGAGGTGGTCATCCTGCAGCACGCACAGCAGGTCAGCGAAGGGGCAGGGACCAGAAAGCAGACCAGGCGGGAAAAGGCAATTAGAGCGGCACTCAAGGAGGGTGCGGAGCTTAATTAGCGGCACGCCTGCCAAAACCGTCGCCCCTGCTGTCGTTAGGTAGCAATTGTGCACTAGAAGAGGCTCATGTGGTTGGGGTCCTCGTTCTAGCAAGCTCCATGCATGCCACTGCCAGCACCTGGATGGAGTCCAGCAATTTCAACGGGCTGCAAGTTGGCCACCGCTGGTCAAAGGATCTTTTCTAAGATCGCAGTGCTGCGCAGGCCAGTGCTGCTCTACGTGCTCATCCATCGCAGGGACAGAGGTCGGGAAAGGACCTCCCAAGTCAGAGTCCAGCCCCACACAACTGCAGGCAACGGTATACGAAATGTTGGCCCAGCAGCATCCATAAGACTATCCAGGCCAGCCCCTTCCATGCACCCTCACCCCAGGAGCACCCCTTCAGCGTAGGATCATTGGTACCCCAAACCCTCACCTATGACAGGACCTGCTTCTGCTTCATAGCGTTGCAATAGTACCTAGATTTGCCAAACCACACCGAGAGCCTGGTTTTCAGAGCAAAACTCCTGAGGTGGGGCAGCGAGTGTATCGTCTAAATAGATACAGCAGGAAGGGCAAACAGAGGGACAGAAAGGTGAAGTGACTTGCCCAAGGTCACAGAACAGATCAGTGGCAGAGCTAAGCAGCACACCCATGCCTCCTGTAATCCCCCATCACTCAGGGTCTGGGCACCAAAGCACACTTCCTCTAGG
Organism: Alligator sinensis; assembly: GCF_000455745.1. Taxonomy (NCBI): domain Eukaryota; kingdom Metazoa; phylum Chordata; order Crocodylia; family Alligatoridae; genus Alligator; species Alligator sinensis. The sequence continues at coordinate 1,834,611 of NW_005841850.1, read as the reverse complement.
TTAAAGCGGTGTCGGTCTCTTCACATTAGTAAGAAGCGGTGCTATAGCACTGCCATAATTTACTTGAGGACTGATAGATTTAGGATTATTTTCTCTTCAAAGGGATCGCTGGCTGCAGTCCAACTGCTATCTTGTTTGCAAAATGATTTTGATCTCTTCTGCAGTCACCACAAGAGATAAGTGATAACGTTGCGTGTGCTGGTTGCTACATCTCGGGTTCTAAGGTCAACCTGGATGTAAATGAAGCTAAACATAATAAACCACCCCCAATTTGATCTGTATTGCCTTGCCCTTTGGTTGCTGTCTTTTTAATCTCCTGTTTTAAAGTTCAGCTTGAAATATAATGAGGGAGAATCAGATGTTTAGACTTTTATAAATCATTTCTGAAGTCCTGGATGGTACAGGGAACGTTTAATGAAAAAGGAACAGAATGCATCTTGCTTTCCCCTAATGATATATTTACATCATTTATTTTAATAGGTTACACATTTCCCCGCTTAGTTCTATTTGCATAAAGGTAACGTTTACCTTTGAATTCTTCAAAATGAAAATAGTCCGTATTTTCTTTATCGGAGAACCGCATACAAGATGGCTTTCAATACCAATATGATCAAACACTAAATCACTAATTTGTAAATGTTACAGACCTTTCCTTTATATTACAATAATTGATGCATCCTTAGATTAAACTGAACATACTGTTTCATGCCTTCTTAAAAAAAACCAAGAAAGGCTGATCTTATTTAAGGAAAATGCCACCTATGCCTTTACACATATAAAAACAACAATGCGAACAAAACCCTTGGAAAACTGCCACCTGGTATTTTGAAGTCTGATTTTCAAATGCTAATTTGATTATTTAACTTGGTGTGGGGGGAGAGGGGTGAATCCATATTAGAGATTAGCATGACATTAGTAAATGGTCCCAAACCATGCAACAGGCAGGACAGAGATGCACTTTATAGACTCGCTGCATCAGAGATGCATAAGCTTTCATGAGCAAGAGCTCGCTTCATCAGATGCTAGGTCTCTTCACCAGCCATTTTAAATCAGAAGAATAAGTTTGAGCCACAGGGATCTCTTAAGAAAAAAATCACAGCTATACCTACCGGGGTTTAGAGCAGGGGTGGGCAAAATGCGGCCCGCCAGGCCAGTCTGTCTGGCCCACGGGGGCACTAAAGAAATTTAGAAAAGTAATATTGATCTGCCCCTGGCTGCCTGTCATGCGGCCCTCGATGGCTTGCCTAAACTCAGTAAGTGGCCTTCAGCCCCTGGTTTAGAGACAGCTAATCTTGATTACATAATCTTTCTAATAGTACTCAATAATTGATTTTGGATAACACAATGCAATGTGGAAAATTTGCTTTTCATCTTGGCATCTACCACTGAAGTAACAAAATATGAACTATTCAAGCAAGTGATCTAGAGGAAAACACTCATTTTGTAAAGTAGATACTGAAACAAACTTTAATACTAATGATAAAATATTTACCTTTAGAGAAAAATATACATTATACACAGTCTGTCCGCTGAAGTTTCAAGGTGGCAAACCTGAAGTGTGTTTTTTAACAGAAGCTACGGTTCAAATATTCAAGTCACAGGGGGTGAGGTATGAGAAGTAAAAACCAGAAAAAAAAATTAAAAATACATGGTTGTCAGTGTTTCCCAAAGAGACCTGTTTGGCAATCAAAAGCACTACAGTCAAAAATGTTAAGTGTTATATTAAAAATGTACGAGAACAGACTTACAAATGCATTTTTTACTGGCTTTAAATAAAGAATTGAAACTTTAATTTGTTTCCCGTTTTCTGAAAATGTGCTTGCAAATCAACCAAAGGGCTCCCGAGGGCCTTTAGGCTGATAAAGCAGCACAAAGAACAAACGGCGTTTTGGTAGCAGGTCCAGCGCAGGTCAGGCACGTTTCCAACTGCAAAACAAACATTCACAATGGGTTGATTTTGATCTCTTAATGCAAAATAAATCTTGGGTGTCCAATAAAGAGATAGACAAATCAGGCACGCAGCTGCGAAATGTCAGCAAACACACTACAGCCGCTCCTATCCATTGTGTTTAGGGTTCAAGGATTAACTGGAAATTCAATTCGAGTTCACACGCTGTAAAAGCCACTGATTTTGCTCTGTCCTTTTGAAACAGCAATATTGCTACTTTTATCATAATGAGACAAAGAGAAGATGCAGAAATGCTCTCAGAGAAGCAACCGAAGAGACTGTTTGGTAGACGGCATTTCTAAATACAGTCTAATAATTGGTCACGATCAGCATTAACTCAGAAACATGATTTTTCTTCTTTTTTTTTTTTTTGCCTTTTTGCTCCCCTAAGTGTTCAGTTATTAATTTCATCACAGATACGATGCTGGGCAAGACGCTTAGATTCCCAATCCAGTGCGGTTTATTCTCCCAACGGGAGAATTGTCCCAAACCTTTGTCCTGCTTTGTCCCAAACCTTACCAGGGAGCTGTCACGTCACTCCAGTTCTGAAACAGATCCCCAGCTGTAAGCCACTTTATGACACAGTCAAATTTGAGTTTAGCTTCACAGGAGGCAGCCAGAGTCTATAGAAAAGAAACTAGCCTGGAAAAGTAGATCTGTACCATGCTAAAGTCACCGACACGAATATACCGAGTGTGCTGTCTGATTCTAGCCATGCGGTTCTAGTCCTTCTCATGCAGTTTCGAGGAAGATTAGCTACTCCCAATAGCCTGCACTTGGATGCGGTTGCTGGAAGGGCACTTCAGCAATCTGAGCTTATGCCCCAGGGTTTTGACTTTGAGTGTGTAGATGATGGGGTTCCCCAAGCAGTTCAAGGTTATCATCATAGCACTACAGTTCCTGAATACAAAGACGCTTGGGTACGCCTCGGTGGGGCACAACTGCATGGTTGCATCTAGTATGACCCCTGCAAAAAAAGGGGCATAGGAGACCAGTGCTAAAAGCCAGATGAAAATACTAGTTGTGGCAACTTGGAGTTCAGCTGATTTGTAGGCGCCGAGTGTTTGCCTGTGTGCTTTCATTGCACACTTCTGTTTCCTTAAGATGACAATGATGCTAAGGTAGGTGAAGAAAGGCAAGATAAAGGCCACCACGCAGTTTGGGATGGTGATGAAGATAAGATAGTCAATACAAAGGGGGCTGTACAGAACAGACCTGTTTTCCTTCTTATAGCAATCCCAGCCCATCAAAGGCATGCCACCCAAAAGGAAAGCAACTGTCCAGCTAATGAGAGCTGCCACCAGCGACTGGTTCCTAGAAATCCTGCACCTCGTCCTGAAGCCTTCTGCCACAGCCAAGTAGCGTTCAATGCCAATGCTGACTTGGTTATAGATGGTGGACAGAATAGATATGGTGTAGAAAGCATAAGGTACAAGGATGTCCTTGGAGCCGAAGACGGTGCTTTCTGGGTCAGTGATGAACAGTATTGAAATCCAGAAACCTGAAGAGCTGGTGAAGAGGTCCGAAAAAGCCAAATTGCAGAAGAGGACAAAGATGGGCTTATGCAGATCCTTTGTAGACACGATGGTGAAAATGACTGTGCAGTTGAAGGCCACAGATATTAAGTTAATGGTCAGCTGGGGGATACCCAGTCCGAGGACTAGCTGGGAGCTCCAGACTTTTGTACCATTGCCAGAACAATTTAGGTCTCTGTTCATGGTGGAATATCCAATCTCAAACTGCTAAAAGAGATCGTTTTGCACATCCCACAGGCTGCGAGAGCAAGCGGCACAAGAGGTGCTATGATCCTGCTCCACAACTGAAAAATGAATTTTTTCCAGTGGGGCTTCTGTTGCCATGTCATCCTCTTAATAGCAAATTAAACTTTAACCTGCATGTATTTCAATATTTGGGTTATTAACTCAGGGGCATAACCAAGCACTTTCTGGTTGCTCGGATGGCCAAAGGTGGTAAACATGTTTAATAAAGCATAATTGATCTGTCTACAGTGACCTTTATCAGAGAGTAAATTGTCGCTGCCTACAGTGCAATTATAGGATTGGTTTAATAGTCCCTGATGGTATTCTGAAAAGAAATGAATATAAATTCAGGCCCCGATTCAGACAGATGACACAGAGACAGAGAGATGGATTGGACATTTAGGAAATGTAGTAAGGGAGCATCACATTGGGCAGAAATCTTTAGCTTTGCTCGAGTCGGCTCTAATTCAGCCTAGCGTTTAAGCCCGTGGTTAGGTTTCAGATACTAAGTGGTGCCAACGACCTCAGTGGGAATACTAACATGCTTATAAGTTAAGCACATGCTTAAATCAGTGGCTCTTGACCCTTTAGAGTTGGGCCCCCAAGTCCTTGTTTGACTCACTTGAGGCACCCTGAATTCAACAATACCCCATTTCAAAAGCAAATGTATTTATTTCAGTGCTTACCCCCTTGCAGAGAGCAGGCAGGGATGAGCCCGAGCCTGCACTTACCTCCTCACCTCTCAGGGCACCCTTCAAAAACCCTTGCAGCTCCCCGGGGCGCCCTGACACCCCAGTTGAGAATCACTGGCTTAAGTGCCTGGTTGGCATCTTGTCCCCGTTCTCCCTTACTGCATTTAATTTCTTTGTAGAAAAAAAGATGCCAGGTTCCTGTCCAGCTTTCATATCACAGCAATTTAGTGCCTCATGGGCAGGTGGATTAACACTTATTACATGATTGAAATCTGCCAATTTTTGCCCTCCTTCAGCACTGGTGTGAGAGCGATAGGCAGCAAGACTCCTGACTCCATGCTAGTACTTTCTTGATGTAATCTCTCCCACAGCTAAATGGGTTATACCCATCAGACGCATTATTAAATTTGTCACATAATCCAGCTTCCCCCCCCCCCCAAGTTAAAGTTAAAAATGTTGCTTTAGACAAGTTCAAATGCACCTAATAAATGACACAGAGAACACTTCAGAAACCCAACTCGCAAACCAACAACCTTTGGTCTGAACAAGGGCTCTTCGGTTTTACTAAGCATATTTAGCACATATATCGTCACACCATCTTTCTCCAAGCCTGCAATTCTCTTGAGGCTTTGCAAGGTCCTAAAGGGGCTCCAGGAAGGCAGAAAAGCCTGTCTGAGCAGAACCCGTTGACATGGGAGCCTACCACTGCAGACCTATCATTTCTAGCAAGAAAGCATTTATGTACTCCATCCAAATGGAGCGGGCCTCAGACTCATCTCATGTTCAAAGTTCAAAAGCACGTTGATTAAAAGGACCTATTAATGGGATCTTCAAATGTACCTGCATGGGTTAGATGCTTAATTCTTATTTAAACGAGTGGAAATTACACACTTAAGCTGCTTAGATAATTTTGGGAAATCCTATTCTATGCATTCATCTAATTCTCAGACGGAAATGTAAGCAGCAAACAACAAGTGTCTGTGCTTGCACATTTGTTATGGACCGTTTATTATTATTTTCACGTATTTAAAGGTGCACAAATGTCAAGAACCTGGTTTAAAGTACTGGATCCTAGTTGAACCCAAAAGGTTGCTTTTAATAGGCATCTGAGGCATATTAAACAGCAGAGGGCAATGTTGTTACAAAAAAAGCCTTCTGTGGCTTCCTACAGGGGAGAGAAATGGCAAAACTAGAAGGTCAGAGGTCTCCAGGAGTAGCACAGGGGGCTCTCGGGCCCACCGCTCCCAAATCCTATGGGCCCAGGCAAGCAAGCAATTCAATACACAAATTTACACTGATGCATAGGTACCTTTTCTACTCTCAAACAGTTGCTTTTGGTCCATTTAACACTGGATGTCTTTTCTACTGCCCCACTCCCTGCCTTTTTGAACCCTTCTATGCAGAAAACTGACTGTCATCCTGCTATTTGGCCCCTCAAAGCCTTAAAAACCTATGAACTGGTAAGTCCCCAGGACTGACAGCACTCAAACTGAAAACCCAAAGCGAGAATCTATTGTCTGGAAAAGGAAAGCAAGATTTCAGACACACGTCTTTCCTCAGGCCAAAAAACAGAAATTACAAAGGGTGAGAGAGATGAAAGATGGTCAGAAATCCCATCTTTCTCACCATTTTTTCATTTCTTTCCCCCCCCAAGGAAGGATGCATGCTTGCAAATAACTTGTTTGCAACGATTGAGGTGGTCTAATAAAAGATACTGCCTTTACCCAAAGACTTCATCCTTCTATACTGAGGGTTAATTTGCAGGCAGTTCATGAAGAGTGAATGCATGCTTATGGGATGTGGTAAGCACTTTACAAACACCAGCAGTAGGCCGCATAAAGAGATAGCGGGATATCGGCATAAAGAGTTATGAAGTACAAATGGCTATATGTAAGCAAAAGTATTGAGCAGTTTGGTCCTGTAACAGGTGACTGTTTATTAAACCAGTCATCAATGATGTGTTAATCTTCTACAAACACATTCCTATTACGGAGTTCAGAGCAAATGCTTTCTTATAAACTTCACCTGCCGTGCCGCTGGCGTGATGTTTTTCTGCGCACTTGTTACAAGCTCCGTCACCATCTCGACTACTGCCTGGGGCTCCCGACAGCCCTTCATAAGAGCTACTGCTCCAGTAATGCATAGGGCAGATGAAAAACTGAGTTCAGATGGAAACAGCGAGACCAGAAGCAGTAAAATGTTCATTTTCAGTCGCTCAGGGGACTAACTCAGTGCAACTTAGGCACTTCTGAATATTTTACCGACAATGCTCCTCAGTTCAGGAGTTTGCTCGATACCGTCTAATATATTTGAAAACCAAAAGAAAAATTCTGTATCGTACGATTAGATTTAAGAGGTGTTAATGTCATCGTGGAAGTTGCTTCTTGATTACACATTGAGGATGAAGCCGGATGCTCACCTTTCCAGTCAAAGGTTTAGAGCGATTCCATCATCCCTGGATAACCCTTCTTACCCGGGAGTCCTGGATCTATATTTATCTGGATATCTTTCTCCACCTATGTCCTCCCACCCCCCTTGCTTTAGCTCTCTTTTATTCTTTATTTCCTTATTTTAATATGCACTTCATAAAGTGCTTTGCAACCTCCTAAGGTAGTGCCATGTAAGAGCCATATATTATTTGATATTGCGCAAACAAGCAGTTGCTCAGTAATAAAATACTTTGCTCATTTACACTGCGTTTCACCCCAGATCTCCACGTCCTACACATACATTTAGTTGCAAAGTTACCTTTGGGCAGGCAAGTATGACTCTACTCATTTTGCAGACAGAGAAAAAGGGGTGGAAAGACTGAGGTCCAAGCTTTTTTTTTTTTTTTTTTTTTTTTTTTTAAATGTGGGATACTCGGGGGTAGGTATTTCAAGAGCCTCGCTGGGCAAATAAGGATTGGATTTGCGGGTCTCTGTGAATGCTTAGCAACTCTGGGGGAAAAACCAGGCCCCAGGGATCAGGAACTAGATGCAGTTAACAAAAGGCCACATGACTCGGTCACATTTTGACAAAACATGCTCATCGTTAACGTGGCAAATGGAAACAGTCTCCTGGGGTTCTCCAGGTGGATGCACTAACCACCTGGCTTAAAAGCTCTGATATCAAACATTTACCCCTGTTTTAAATTATCTAATTAATTTTGCAACTTCATCCCAAAGGATCAGGACCCTCTCCCTCAATCTCTGTAATATCTACGAATGCACTAGTGCTACACAGTCAAGTCAGGCTGGAGCCCATGTAGCCCTGGGCACTGTACAAGCCTACAGGGAAACGACAGTCCCTGCTCCAGGGACCTCACAAGCAAATTTAAGACGAGAGGCATGAGGTGGGCATAGCGCACTAGAGGCAGATGGGTCGAGAGGAGGTACCACTCAACTCGGGCTAAGCCAGAACCTTTCACCAACTAGATACCTGCATGAGTTGCAAGTTTTTGCAGTTTTTGTACTATGTCCATAAATATCAGATTTGACTGGCTCTTTGATGGACCACTGCTCATAAAGATGCCTGGACTGTCTGCTTTGTTTTACAAGCAATGTTTTATGCTGAAGGGACACGCTGTGCCATCCAGAAGATATACACAGTCAAGAAGAACATTCCCAGGACCCATGAACTAGTGTAAAATGATAGATGATTGCCTTTTTTATTGCTGATAAACCAGAAGAGTTTACTAGAAGGAAGTTTCCTGATAAGAAACCGATGGGTAAAATCCCAAATCACCTATCACTCTTTTTTTTTTTTTTTTAGCTAGAGAAAATAAGCATGCTGTTGGGAGAGGTCATGCTCCAACAGTAAGACCAAATGTAATATGACTTTCGAGGGCCATATTCCTGTGAATGCATGAGCGGAGGGGTTAAAGCCCCAATCCACGCAGAACTGAATCATTGAAACAGAGCCTTCATCTTGCACTGAAACGTCGCTCTATGCGCTCACTCGGAAACGGTGCGATGCACCTGTGGAAAGCTGGTAGCGTGCATTATCTTCATGGTGTCGCCACAAAATGGCTTGGGATAGAGTTCGTGGGCTTGAAATCGCGTGTGAGATGTTGCTGGGGGCAAGGTGGCAGCTGAGCCAAGCGTGCTCAACTTGGTCCCTTGTTTCTCTGCGTAGATGGCGGTGTCAAATATACAGACCCAGCCCCTCTCAAACCACCCGTAAGAGGCTGTTAAGTGTAATACAGCCTAAGCTTAGCTGGGGGTCAAATGACACTGCAATACAAATGAATGACAGTAACGCTACCTGCCAGGATTGCGGAGGGAATCGCATGTAGGAGGGTTCCCAAGACGTGTCCCTTGTAGGAGGATACCAGGCGCAGTTTTATCCATTTATGCTAGGAAGACACCCGGGGTAAAAACTTTGCTACCCATTTCCACCGTTCGGCCCAATTGTCCCTTCATTCGCATACAAACTGCAGATAGTGAAGAGCCTGTCCCAAATTATGCCAGCCGTGGAGCACGCTGGCTGTTTTTACGGAGGAAAACATCACACCTCTTTGTCGAGACCCCCAGCCTAGCTTTGCATCAACCCCACCCATCTGCTCTGAGCTTCAATCTGCGTCCCTTGGCTTTCAAATCAGGCACATTCAGGAAATACAGTTGAAACGAGGAGTCTATTTATCCAATTTATGTTTTAATTAACGAAGATTAAAGTCTTCCTTTCTGGATAGGAAGAGAGACATGGGGTGTGTGATCTTCTTCCAACGTTTTTGTTGGGACAGTTTCAAGACCGAAGCTTTCGCTGATCTTCGATTTGCTCCCTTTGAGGCATTTCTGTGGCCTGGGTTTTCAGTTAACTGATGTTATAGCCATATACGTATTTCCCTCCCCAGGAATTTGAATCTGGAGAGATTCGCAAGCTTTAATGTCTCAGGCCATTGTTCGGCAGCCAGTTCAATGCTTGCAACATGCCACAAAAAGAGAGAGCACATGCCCCACATCCATAGCGATATGCTTCCCAAGGATAACATGATTGAAAGTGCCTAAATAAAAGTATCTTGACCTCCTACCTCCTGTACCATTTCTCTCTGTCCATTTATAGTCTAAACAATTCACCGAGATGTCAAGGCCATCATTTTTTACCTGCAATGAAATTGTGTAAGCTTGTCTAAAAAGGCCAATATTGATGCATATTGGCACTGAAAAGGGGAACCTGTGAATCTTGCAACCAATAAAACCCTTCTCCTTTTGAGGTCAGCGACAGAGAGACTGCAAGCCTCTGGTCTCTGCAGACAAACCCATCTGGTGAACCGGCACTGCTGTTTTGCAACTTGCTTCTGAAATGAAACACCCGAGTTCAGAGATGGGTTTAGCTCCTGGGACTGGTATTACAACACAAGCAGCCTAACAAGTCCATGTGCTTTAAAAGCCAGATACAACAGCGAGATAAAAATCAGAAATACACCTGGGGATCTACAAGTAAAATCCTTCAAATCCAAAAAAGCAGGCCAGCCTCTGCTACTTTAGAGAAAGGACAACTTTTATCCTGCAGGTCTTTTATCATCCGCTAGCAGATAACATCCCTCGCACACACAGCCGGAAACGCTGCGCACCTGTGGGTGTAGGTTCAGTACGGTTAATGATGGCAAAGCTGAATATATTGACGCCGTCCGGATGGGACGCGGTTTCGGCTTCCTGGAGAAATGCTGCAGCTTAGCTTTGGCACCCGGGCAGGATCCGAGTTGATCCATGGTAGAAATGCAAAGCATTGGGACCAGGATCTTTCAGGTTTGCCAGCAGCAATTGCATCTTCCCTCCCACCCCAGCCATGAGGCTAATCCAAAGCATCCTGCTTTAATCCTCCTGTGGGTGCATGGGGAAAGCAAACAAGGGCCTGCCACAGTTCATTATGAGAGGCTGCAACTGCTCTGGCTTCCTGTCTCCAGGCTTGCATCTGAACGGCACTACTGGGTCGCCAGCGGTCATCAGGAGGGCTCCATGAACGGTCGTGCCAGTTCCCACAGCATTTCCTTTGATGCTATGGAAAGTCAAACCTTTCATGCTTGGATCCGTGGCCTTGGAGGATGTGTCCAGAAGTCCCTAGATAGCTTCCCTTATCCCACAGGGTGCCCCCAGCAGAGGAAAAGCCCCAGCTGGAAAGGGGAGTCTGGTTTGAGAGAAACTGCAAGTGCCCCCAGGTCAGCAGAAACTCAGCCAAGGCCATAAACTCTGCTGTTTTCGGTACCCCCTGCCAAATGATCTGTCCAACGAGCATCACCGCACTGACTTCCTCCTTCCCTTGATCCATCTCATCTAGTGAGATGCTTTGAGACGGCAGTAGTCTTCCTCTCGTTGCGTGCATGGTGGTTACAACAAAATGCAGCCTCTCTAACTACAACCAATTAATACAAATCAGCACTTGCATCGTCAGGAGAGGTGGTGGGCTCCAGAAAGAAAGAAAAGGTGGAGTCCTGCTGAAAAGCTGGATCTCAACCTCTGATACTTTGGTTAGAAATACAAGGGGCTCAGGCAGCAGCAGGAACAGCTTTGCATTTTTTATTTTTTGGGGGGATGGGGGGGAGAAGCACTTAAACTTGCAGCCAAGACAGCGTGAGAAAAATTTCAGAGCATGCCACAGTTCCCCCCGCCAGCAAAGACCTTGTTTCCACGTCTCTCAAAACCAGAGCAAGATTGCACATCGTGTCTCGTGCACATCCTCCCAGGCCTCCACTTGACACCAACCCCAGCGGCCATCTCATCTCTCCATGGGCGTTCAGCCTGCTCTCTCCCCGGGGAGCTCAGAGCACGCTGCCAAACTAGTTAGTTAAAAAAATATAACAAAGCCACATATTGTTACCGTCGCTACAGTCATTATCCAGTAGTACAGCACCACGTCCGGGTGAACTGTTGTCTGTTCATATTTTTAATCTACCTAAATCCAGGATGGAAAAAATCCCACCCAACAAACCCTCATTGTTAGAGGTTTGTTTATAAGCATCATCATCCGACTAAAAGGTGAACTGCTAAGGAAATTTTACATTGTGATGATCATGGCCAATCTTTCACTCTTGACTCAGGAAAGACCGTGGCCCATTTGACTATTTACCCAGTGCGGAGCAGGTGGGAACGCGTTGCAAAACTTCTGTGACCGTGGCACATGCTCGGTGTCGCTGCTGTCTGTGCTAGCGTCCACCCTGGATGGGGGCGAACTTCCACCCTGGACGGGGGCAGAGTGAGATGTGGCTCTTTGCAGGGAGCTGCCTGCCCTGGGAGGGTATGGGCCATCAGGACCTGAATGGGGCTATTTGCCTAAGAAAAGGAAAGACTTGGGGAGGACAATGGAAGCCACAACTGGAAATGAACCTTTAACAACTGCTCTGATAAAGTGTAGATCGGCTAAGGGGCCCAAGCATGGACCCTCTGCTAACCCTAACACCATGGGAGTCTTCCTATAGGTGTCATGGGGGCCAGGGAATAATTTATTGCAACCCCTTACTGGAAGCCCTGAATTCTCCCTTCATACAGACTAAATTTGCACCCCTAATGCTGGGGTGCAACTAGTGTATGCTCATCTCTGCACACTCCCTATCCCCCTACTCTCGGCTCTAAAGGCATCCCCTATTCTTCTTGCACGCAAATCATGAAATGCGGTGCACTAACATGAGTCTAGGGGGATGCAAGTCGGGGAAGGAATCAGACTTCCCTCTGCTTTCCTCCTTAACTGGGACATAAGCCAGTCCTAAATCCGGTAGGGACAATTCAGGTTGACCTCACATAATACACTCTATGAAGGGGAAGAGGCACTTGCGGGTAGTAGATAATACACACGATTTGCTGAGCATATAGCCCAGGGGTGGGCAAAATGCAGCCCGCAGGCCAGATGCGGCCCGCCAGGCCATTCTATCCAGCCCACGGGGCACCTAAAAATGTAAAAAATTAATATTTATCTGCCCTGGGCTGCCCGTCACGCGGCCCTTGATGGCTTGCCAACACTCAGTAAGCAGCCCTCCGCCCAAAATAATTGCCTGCCCCTGATACAGCCTGTCAGCCACTAAATCAGAGAGCTTGAATTAAGATGCTGAGATCCCAGATGGAGGGGACCTGAATAAAAGCCTGCATCCTCCTGTATAGCAAAGGGATCAGGTTTGTTTGGTTTTTTTGCAGAGGGTTGGTTTGTTGTTTGTTTTTAAAAGGACCGTTTTATGAAAAAGTTGTGCCCACAGTTAAATTGCATTACTTTTATTAGAGTTATTGCTTTCAGCTAGTACAGTGACAATGATCAGGCAAGAGTTGTTTTTACAACTTGCATTTTATGGTGGGATAGAGCTATTTAAGGTAGACTAGGTATAGGAACATTTCAATAGCTTTTAATAACCAGACCATCAAACTTGAGCATACAAATTAAGAGGTAGACTGTGATGGTCTTATTTTATTTTGGGGTGCTTGTTTTTTTTTGGGGGGGGGGGGGAGGGGGTTACACAAAGCATTGAACACGATCAACACATTTACCATTGATCTGAAGGTCATGTGCATGATCAGAAAAGCTGCCATTGTTCAGGGAATTAAAAAAAAAAAAGGCTCCTAGACATCTTCCCACTCAGTATAATATCAATCTTAGCACAGGACATTCATTCAGGACTGGAAAAGTGTTGGTTCATTTGGAGAAAGCAAATCAGGAGTAGGGTATTGCTGGAGAAATGACAAAGGGGAGGAGTTCACCTTCCTGACTATGGCTATCAGGTCTGACCATGACTACTTACTCCAGTATAAAAACTCTGAGCAGAAATATGATCACGGACTAAGGACTCTGATCAATTCTGGCTCCCTCCCCGAGCCTATCTAAATCAGAAGGTAGATAATGGAAGTGCTGCTCCTTTTCCTGCTCGCCCTGCACACTGCCAGGACAGCAACAGAAGGTAAGACCTCGCCTGCTCTTCCCACTCCTAGGTATCAAGGTGACTCTTGCTTTGTAGTTTGATTTTTGAGTACCACCCTCAAATCATATATAACAAATCTGGGATTTGCTTGTCTCTCTCTCTCTCTCAGGTCATTTATAGCACAATAGCACACGTGGATTTATTCTCATTATTGTTTGGCTAGATTTTACCTTTATGGATTCTCATTTCTTTCCTTTCTGCGAGAAAACCTACATGTCATTCTAAATCTTCCTGCCAAAGATGCATCTCTTTTGTCTGTACAAAATACTAATATAAACTGCATACTTTATTTCATCTTTCCTCCAATATTGCTATGGTCTCTTTGAAGTATAAAAAAAAAAAATGAAACAATTCAGGTTGTCTCTTAAGAGGGAGAACAGGCTAGCTTGTGCTACTTTATCCAGGTAGAGCTATTTTGTTTAAAGATCAGCAGATAGTTGAAATATGACTATGAAACACAAATTTAACTGATGATGAAGGCTTGATATCAGGTTAGGATGTAATATTAGTATTTAAAAAAAATGCAGGTGGCTTATATTGGGTTAGAGGAACACTACGACACGGAATAAATATCCCTTCCCATAGAAAGAGAGAGACAGACTCAAAATTAAAAATAAACACTGCAGAGTCCTCAGGTAGTAATGAAGCATCATTTGGCCCTACAAAGGAACAAGCTGGATTCAGAAAAAAAAATCCATATGATTTAACACCTCTCAGGAAAATGCAGCCCTGAGACTGACAGCTTGTTAAACAGATACAGATCTCCAGCAACTAAACCAGCTCAAGAGTCACTGGCCACATTTCAAGTAGCTAAAGTCTAAGGTGCTTGGAAATTACAGCGGTGAGCCCAGGTTGAGAACTCGAATAGGATTGAAAGGAAAAGACTTTCTGTTCATTTCAGGGGTTTTTGAATGCCCCAAATCAACAGACCAGTAAATTTACCTTTGCCATTCAGAGACGTGTCCTTGCTATTGTGCACTGTCAGCCTTCTGTTACTTAAGGTTTCCTATAAAAACCTTCCCGCATGTAGTGCAGGTCTGTGTGCACACACACACACACACACACAGACACAATCAGCCTGTGCCTTTCCAAGCCTCCTACTCTGATCCGAGCCTCCAGCTAATAACGTACATTTATTTTGCCGCATTCTTGTGCTGATTTTTTTTCAGAAGAGATTGAGGCTTTTAAACCATTGCAACAATTGATTTCTGTTTGCAATATTTAAAGACAGAGCTGGAGTCTCCACGGCTCTTTTTTGTTGATGGTTTTTACTATTAGGAGATCTGTCTCGGGAGGATATTGGTCAGGGCTGGATTAATAGCAAGGCTGATGGGACTACAGCCTGCAACCCCTCTAGCTGACATTTCACACGATAATCATCGTCTTTGTACTAGCTCATTTTATGCAAAGCTCCCACCAAGTGCTTTATAAAGGAGGCAAGTATTATTGTCCCCATTTTACACACAGGGAAAACTGAGGCACAGAGAAGCGAAGTGGCTGAATGAAGATGAACCAGTTAAGCATCCACTGCCCTGTCTCTGATAACTATGCCCCGATTGCAGTATAGCAGCACGTTGTTAAACATCAGGAATAATATCACGGTGATGCACAGCTTCTAAATTTCTGCCCATAACTCATTAACAAGAGCAGGGATGTGCCTCCGAGGGATCCAGCCAGTCCCTCCTGGAGATCAGCGACCTCCTAACGTGGGACCTTAGTGGACGGAGCCCGAGAATATCCTAGGGAGCCCCAACAGGGATGTCTGAAGCCCTTGGAGAGAAGATTTTTTTTTTAAAAGCCGAATTCAGTCTCCAGCTACCCCTAGCACAATCACCATTGTTAGCATATTCCGGTCTAGATGTGACACGACAGGATTATAACAACTGCCAAAGCAGGGATTGAGAAATAATTTCCTCCTAGGGTTTATGGGCTGGGACCTTGTGGGGTTTTCACTTTACCCTTGAGCAGAGGAAGAATCAACCATTAAGCGTGCCACTTAATCTGTTTTCGGAAAGGGAAGGGTCACATGGCAGATTTGATTGCTCACGTCTTCACGATCCATTTTTAATTCTCACACGGGTAAAAACTTGCTAGGCTATTCTGGCTGGCACTCGTGGGACCTACATGAACCCCTAGCTAGCCCTGTGCCCCTGCAGTGCTGATCAAATACGAAGTATGTGCTGTTCACAACTAATTAGTGGGGTTCTCGTCCTTCTTTTCCATTTCCAGATACAGCGGCAAGAACCGCCAATAGATTAGTATTACAGAACCAGTAAAACGATGTCGCTTAAACATACATGCCCGAGATCAAAATTTGCACCAGGGGCGTGAATAAAGGAAGGACACGAAGTGTATTATAACTGCAGAATACAATAGGGTAGCTGCTCAGAACAAGGAGAGGGGAAATGGTTTGCAAGTCCTTTCCCATTCACCCATCCACCATCTCTGCCCATTCACCCATCCAGCACATGATTAAGTAACATCATGATTTTGGAGTAGTTACCCTGGCCATCACAACATAGCTTTTTGACCTTATTTAACATCTTTATGCAGGATGTTGGCTGGTGCTTCCTTGTCCTCTTAGCTTGTAAGCATGCAGCGACTGACTGCCAGGACGCTTGCAAAGCCGTGTCCAAGTTGGCCCGTGATCATTCGTATGTGGCATGCTAAGTTCAGAAGCAAGGGCAGCCCGTGCTCGCAGGTTATCGTGCGTGTGTGGACCAGTGATACCACCCAGCCATATTTCACTTTCTTTGCCGTTCTCCTGCTCACCTCGTGAATCTGACAAGCAGGCTTCAGTCCTCGGGGGACTTGACAGCTCTGTCATCTGTTGCATCAATACAACACTGAGCACTTACATAGGGCTTTACACCCTCCAAGTGCTGTATAAACATTTACTAATGAACCCCTCTCATTACACATTAATCCTACAGTTAAACATTAACTAATGAATCTTATGGAAGAGATTCTTAATAGCCAATAAAAGCAGAGCCATGGACGAGCCCGTGGGCTCAGCCAGTCAGGAGTGGGGTTTGGCTCGTGGTTGAGGACTTTGGAGGGCAGAAAGGGACTCGGCGACTTGATAAAGAGACCTAAAGGGGGACGCGAGGAAAAGGATTTGGGGATCCTGGGGACCACTTATGCCTTTCCACAGGATTAGGATGGGGTTAGAGGTTGGTAAGAAAGCTGTGGAAGGGCAGCAATTTCCACTGAGTTGTTTCCTAAACACAAACCATCCAGCACCGAGTACAACGAAGGAGCATTGTGGTCTATTCTAGACAGAAGAGATCAAGAACCCTACTTTTCTTCTTTATTTAGCCACTCCTGCCCTCTCCTTTTTTGGAGAAAACCACAGCATGATGGGCATGGAGTCAACCCTATGGATTATCGGGTCCATCTAATGCTGTCCCTTCATTGCAGCTAATATCATGCTTATCGTGTATTCAGGAACAACACGGCCTTCCAAATCTTTAGTGCATCAAATTCAATTTGAACAAGCTAGAGATGGACCTGAATAGCTGGAAGCCCCAGCAGCTCTTTATTTAAGGGCAGTTGCATGTGCTCTTAAAGGTCGTAGCTCTTAGAAGGCTGCCTGTCCTATTCAGAAGGGTATTATATCATGTAAAGACTATGCTTTGACTCTTGAATGCATCACGTCACTCTTGCCAGGCAGGCATTGCTTCGTTACGTAGCTGTAGAGAAGGCAGAAAGTGTAACCACCTGCACGGGCCTCTCTGAAAACCTTCCTGTAAAGGCCTTATCTATATATGAAGTCATTCAGGGAACACGATTCCTGAATAACCACATCGTGACTCGTATTTTGGGATCCCAAGTTCCTTGTTCCTCATTTGGCCCAATCCACATAACCTGTGGCTCACGTATCACAGTCTTCAGGAACAACTATCCCAGCAAGATCAGCCCCCACCTTAATCAGAATTAAGTTGCAAGTCACACCTCAGAAATACTACTCAGGAGTCAGAAATACAAAATCATCCATCACAGCGGTTGCCTCCCTACCCATCCAGTAAGGTTTACTATTGTTGCCTATAACAAAGCAATGGATGCCTCACTCCACAATCAAAGCACAAATGCAAATGTCCCCTGGCTGGATGGATGCTTGCTCTCTCGAGTCAACAAAGGGGTTAAGGATCCCAGGAGAACAAACTGTTTGCTGTGCTGGGGCACCTGGGGGCAACATGGCTCAAAGTTCACAAGTTATTTTTCACGAAGTTTGCAATCTGTTTCTGGTAACATCTAATGAGCCAGTGGAATTTTCTCTCATGCATACAGAGTCAACATCATTAATAACGGTAATTTTAAGGACCGGTCTACACAAGTGAGTACATCAGGCTGTTGGGATGAACTCACATGGCTTAGCTGACCCTCATTGCAGAAGCACAGCAGCCACGGTTCCTTAACAGCCGCGTCCAGCTGCCTCCGCAGCCCTCTTCGACCCAACACATTGCTTGGTAGGAGAAAAGAGAACATCAGACATTAGCCTGGCAGGAAAAAAAGATAACACTTACCAGCAATTCATTTGCTCTGACATTACCTTCTACTATAGCAAAGGATGCCAGTTTGAGACCATGTACAGGCACCATCCATAGGCTGTTTAATTTCTAGCTAACAAGGGCATACGCTGCCCACAGGCCCGTTCTGGGGAACTGGAAGCAGAAGAGCATTTCTGGCAAAGGGACCCAGGAGGTCAAACGACTGCCCGAGTTACCAACCCTAAATTTGCAATAGGTGCACACCAAAAAGCATGGCTAAGGCCAAGACTTAGAGGGGCATGGCTACTAGAGCACGGAAACTGCAAAACTAGGGTAATACCGCAGAAAAACTTTGGTTTCCTTTTTTTATTACTATTTGACCCTGGGTCCCAGAGTTTACCTGGTGCTGTTCTCAAGAAAAGGAAGTAAAGCCAGATACTTTAGAGGAGCAACCACCCTTCACCCACATTTGTTTTATGAGAAGCTAGTTTCCTCCTCTGATAAGGCAGTCAAACCCATCATGAGAGCACATTGTCCCAGAAGCATTTTATTGCTGGGTCACAGCTGGAAAACATTCTCCTGACCCCTCGCAAAGGTGAAAATTGATAAACTTTTACAGCTCCATTTTAAGAATCATTCCTCGTTTTAGAGTGATAAGATGATTTGGGTCTTTCTCCACCAGCCACTGAGTTATTATAGACTTACAGAGTTTACTAGACATGCGAGATAGGCATCTGTTTAGTATATATTCAGCGATAAGACTATTATAGATAAGATACAGTATTCATAAATTTCCAGCCTGACGGTAAGATTTACCTTTAAGCTCACTCATCACGAGGGGTTGCAAGGCAGGCCTATATCCAGCTCTTAAGAATAAAGGCATCAGGCAAAAGGGTAGAAATGATGGGAGCTGGAGAGATCCGAGTGATCACCTCTCTTGCAAGGGGTACAGCCCCACAACTGTAGTGCTAAATATTGGGGACCGATCCTACCCTTTGTGGCAGCTGATTAGGACTTTTCTGAGATGGATTTCCCATTTGGTTTCTTTTTTTATTGATTAAAAAGGAAGCAGGTTTCAGAAAACCAACCAGGATCCTTAAATGGCCCATGCAAGCTGCAGGTAAAGAGATTGTAATCCTCAACCACCGTGAGCAAAACTAAATCTATCCCTGCAATGAGGAAGAAAGAGCCAAATTCGGAGCAGCAGTAAACAAGGATGGCAGTAAAATGATATCAGGGAAGAATATGCCTGAGTGATCATATCAGTCATCCGCAGTACAACATACAGGTCATTTCAATAGGCGTCGTCAGAAGCAGCCTGAACTCACCATCTCCCATGTCTACCAGGAAACGGAGAGATGTCAGGGGGGCAAAACTGAACACGGACAGGAGACGAGCAAAGGACTCGGCCAGACGGAGAGATATTAATGAAAGAACTAACAAGGATGTTCTTGCTACGTCAGTCTTCGGGGATCTTTTAAGCACCAAGGTCCAAAGAGGCTTTCCAAGTATCAGAGAACACGATCCACATGCTTAGCACTAACCAACAGAGAACACCCCTTCGTACTTTTAACCCACAGATCTGCATAGATTTTACTAAAATGCTTCAATCCCTCTCTCTTACAGGCAGGCAAACAAAGGACGAGTTTAAGGGTCTTGCCCAAGGTTGCACAGTAGCTCGCTGGCAGAGCTGGGAAGAGCATCCAAGCGTCCCGACTCCCCGTCAGGTGCACGCTGCTTTAGACCCAGTGGCTTGAGCAGAGCCAGGAGCTCCAGCTGCGTGGAGCTGTCGCCGCTTTCCTGAGCCTTCCCCGATCGCTCAAACAAACCGCTCCACTCACAACAAACACGACCCCGTAAGCAAGCTTATTGTTTCGGGGCTGCGCCGCAGCCAAGAAATATTTTTAGCCAGGAAGCGGGTTGCAAATTGGACAGACAGCACGCAGAGATAAGTACCGCGCTCGTTCCACTTGCCAAGTGCATAACAACCCTCCTAAATTTAACCAATTCACCAGGCTAAACGCCGTCAGGGAAGACGCGGCGCTTAAGCCAGATTGACCCCTGGTGTAAAGGAAAACAGTAAGCTCTGTGAAGTTGCATCTGGTGTGTGTTGTCATGGCTTAACCCAGGGCTGCCCAAAAAGCAGCCCACGAACCCAATGGGGTTTGCAGTCTTCATTTGTTACACCGACATTCGGTCTCGGGGCACCCACCCCGCTACAGACAAAACACTGCCTGATGCTCCCAAAGGCTGCCAATGTGAGCGACAAAAACACTGGCTCTCACCCTTTCCAAACTCACCCCTCCACAGGCTTAAAGCTCCCCTTGGAAAACGACAGCTTTTACTTTTCACTTATCTTTTAACTAGAGAAAAATCCTAGAGCAGCTCTTCTATGGCCCAGGGCTCAGAGAAAACACAGCAGGTCTGAATGCTTCGGGCACTATAGATTCCCACTTGAGATTTCCCGGGTTCGTCTTGTGAATCTGGTTGCACGCCAGCTGAGGATCGCTGGACCGAAAGCTACACCGCTCTGTGCCAATCAGGCACGTCGCTGCCAAGATCCTGGCTAATTCCTGCACTTGGGCTAAATGCAGATGTTCATTTGTACCCGCAAAACCATCCCAAGCTTTGGGCACCGCGGTAGGAAGCAGGGTTTAGCCCAGCTGTTGAACTGCTGCAGCATCAGCTTCGGGGTGCAGTTGCAACGAATCATTTCCCTGCATTGCTCCAGAGAATACAACAACCTTGGAAATGCGAGGGCTGACGGCACATTGTGCATGAGACTGGGAAAGCCTTTAATCTAGGCTGTACATTTAAAAAATATGTCAAGGCCTGCAAGCCAGAAGGTGACAGGACAGAGGCTTGAAAGCTTTCAGGCCTTGAACTATATTTTCCAGGCCAAGTTATACTCCCCCTCCAGAACGGCATTAAGAAAAACAAGCAGGAATTAGAGTCTTTTAGTCATTAATTAAACAGAAATTAAACTACGCTAGCATTTGTGAAAGCTGGCAAATCAGCAGTTCTCCAGCTGTCCTTAGCACGGGTGATAGAGCAGCATCCATGTGTCCCACCGCTACCCTTGTCCTGGCTGCGTGACTCTTAAAAGTAGCCCAGCAGTGCCCCATTTCTGCCAGTTAGCCACCCAGTTTTGCAGTCCTGGGGAGCAGGGGGGGTGGCATTTTCCCTGCCAGTGTCATCGGGGCCGTGGGTTGTGTCCTCATTGCACTGTGCTGCCTCCCGCTCTGGGCACTCGGTTTGCCTCCAGCAGAAAGTGCAAACCCTGGGAAACTGCATACGGTGACTAAGTTGCTCCTGGACCCGTCTTACTGATAGCAACGGGAGGAGGACGGGAAATGGTAGAGATGGGGGGGGCGGGAGAGGAAACCGAAAGAGAGACCAGAAGACGGAGGATGGAGGAAAAGGCTGAGAGACTGACCGCACGTAGGATTCACGCGGTAATCTCTCAGGACATGGGTGAAGGAGGGGCAGAGAAGGATTTAAGAGAAGAGAGCCAGCAGCAGAGAAGAGGAACCAGGAAAGGAGATGGATGGGGAAGACAAGCTGGGTGTCCCAAGAGATAAAAGGGGTGGGATGGCCTTGCCAGGGACATGCATAAGAGGCAGGGGAAGGGTACTTGAAGGCTGTAAACACCAGGGAGGGAGAGGAATTGTTTAGGGAGGGTGGGTCTACAGTTTTACTAAGAGTGATAAGCAAATGGACAATATAAGCTATAAAACAGGAAATGCTTCATGACAGGCGGCTAATAGACTGGGGAACTGTCTGTCCCAAGGGAAGCGGGGGAGCCCGGCTGCTTTGGACGATTGCAACTAGACTCAGTCAATACATTCGAGGGCATAACTCTGCCCTTACCCCATGGGCAACAGCAGACCAGATGCAACCCACCTCGGTCTTGAGCCCCGGGGGCCAAGGAAGCTTTCTAAATTCGCTTTGCATAT
The DNA here is from genome assembly GCF_000455745.1 of Alligator sinensis. Classification (NCBI taxonomy): domain Eukaryota; kingdom Metazoa; phylum Chordata; order Crocodylia; family Alligatoridae; genus Alligator; species Alligator sinensis. The sequence goes on along the minus strand of NW_005841850.1, from coordinate 1,812,887 downwards.
GTAAGAAGGAATCACACCTTTAGCAAACACTGCAGGATGCAAATGCTTTTGTTTAAATGAATAGCTGTAAGTACATTAAACACCTTTGTTCTCAAACATTTTTCTTGAGAAAAATTCACAGGAAATACTGACTCCCTGCTTACAAAGGTATGCTGGAAAATTTAACTAATTGACTGGGCAACGGTTCTGAGAAATAGTTTCTTAAGGATTACTAAATATTTATCCTGCAATCATTCATCAGCGCCGTCCAACATTCGGAGCGATAAGTGGAAGCACTGGGAGAGGCACTTGGGGAAAGGCTGTTGATACCCTTGTTAGTAATGTGGGCATTTAAAAGGTTCCCAGAAAAGCTGAAAAGGTCAGATGCTGATGTTTGGCGTCAATGCATCCTAGGAACGGCACACAAAAATCCTTATATTTCCTGGATAGGGCAGCCAGGCCTACTCGAGGTCTGATATTTCCTTCATCCCATGCAGCTGGTTTGCAGCAAGTTGGATGCACAAGGTCAGCAAAGGTTTCTGGGATTTCTGGGATGGATGCCACCGAAAAGCAGCAAGATGGTAAAATTTGGTGACTTTGCTGAACACGGGCTGCATTCAAACAGGCAACCGAATGAGACGAGAGGCTCGATACTCCACTACCCGTTTTTCCAGAGATGTTCACTCCCCTTCCATAGAGAGTTACCCATGGTGGATAATGATCATTAACAGTCTTGGTGGTGCTTATTTGCTCTCCCTCAAAACTTTTCTCCATATCTCCTTTCTCACCCAGTGCCCCCGGCTTTACCCCAAGGGTCCCAAAGGTCCACATTGCAACCTCTGCCTTTTCCAGCCAGTAAGCAATGCACTTGCTGAATGTACCTTTTGACTGCATGACAAAGGTTATTTCCACCGGGGTCGTGCCCAAGCGCTCGAGTCCTGGATTGAGACACCATCATGTTGGCACTGCACTTTTTGGTCCCTGCTCCAACAAGGTTACCAAATGCAGATGAGACACGTGCTAGAGGATCCCACTTTTGGCCTGACAAATGACCTTCCTGCTTCTGACACGCACAATGGTTTCTGATAGCCTGTTTTGCACAGTCCCAGGGGAAAACAATCGCCTATTAACATTTGAACCAAGGTTGCTCCAAACGTGCCGCAGCTGTCAGCAGCTCCTGGCCATATAAACCTGAAAGGAAGCTCTCTTCATTGTGTCTCAGTTCACTGCCTCATGTAATACTGGTGCAGTAATTGTTAAAGACCGCTCTGCTGGCTGGAGATGCCAAAAATACTTTGGCACCTATTCTCTATTCATCGCTTCCACCCTAATAAATATTAAAAAACATTATTGTCAAGAGCCATCCGTGCTGGTCAGATCATCCAGCATTTTTGAGGCGCTTACTTACAAAGCATTTGCTGCTTCCATTAGCTGATCATTACATACTGTACTTCAGTTTCCTGTTCCACAGTTTCATTGTCTACATGATGTGCCGGTTATCAAGTGCAAAGGTCTGGCAACGGTTTCAATATAGACAGAGCTGAACCAAGAGCCCAACCAATTTTGGGACTGTCAGGACCCGCCGCCAAACTTTGCAAGGGTTAGTACATTTTTACCTTTAGTACAGCTGGTTGAAATTTTTTATGCAGAAAGTTTTCCTGCCAAAAAATGAGATTGTCAAGAGCCATATTTGTAGCAACAAAATATGAATGCAAAATATAAATGCTTTAATAAAAATCTTAACTGAAATAGAGGCCATCCCAGTTCTTATAAGATGAACACACATACTTTTTGTGTTATGTAGTACTATAATTTTTGTACAACTAAAAGGCAAGAGTCAGTTTTACTGACCGTTTCCAGTCTTGGATTAGTTTAGTGAGAAGCAGAAGATGAAATAACAATTTATCATCATTTAAGGGAGAGAAAACGTGTTAAGTATTCTTACACTAATCTCTTCCCTTTTATTGTTATCTTTAGTGATACTTTAGATTACGGCTTCATTTATAAATAGTTTATAAAGGCTTTGTGGGTGATTACAAGGTGTTACAAGTGTGAAGCAGAGGCAGGAGGAGGCGGTATTAAAGATGATCAGCAGAGGGTCTTGTAAATGGTTACGAGCTGTGGTAACAAGCAACCTAATGAACTGTTGGACTCTATAATAATTGATTAACCATTTATTTAAATGTCCGTCATTTATTAACCCTTTAGAAATGGAAACAATATTCAAGTATGACCATACATTAAATTACCCTGACTAGAGGTCTCGGGTCACTTATCGATTCATTTGCCAGTCTCGTCTTTGTAGCCACTAAGTGGGAGAAAAGAGCTGAGTTGTGCTCTCGTGTCACGTTACTCTCTTGCTATTTGTGGTGGTGACACTGAAAAAAGATAGAAAACTACCCCTGGAAATGCTGCTGAAAACACATTAGCCTTCAACTTCAAATGCATCGAATAACATGTAGAAGTTCAATCAACTCTTTTCCTCTTGGTTTTGCACAATCTCCAACCTAACACTGAAAAAGGAAGATGATGACGCTGCAAGGAGAAACTTCAGTTAATGAACGGCATCAAATTCAGCTGACCAAGAATGAGGAGAAGCGTCAATTCTTAAGAAAACTCCTTATTCCAGTGGCTTATTCCTTATTCCAGCCTCCTTATATGAGGCTTCCTGTACCCAGGACAAGCAGACTTTCACTGAAATGTAATGGCAGCAAGCACAAACCCGGTCAAAGGATATGCCTTTTCACGCAGCATCTATTTAAACCGTGAAATGCACTGATACAGGAGGTTGCCGAAGCCAGGAATTTAGTAAAATTAAAAAAAAAAAAAAAGACTACCCACAGATTCTGCAGTTATGATGGTTCGTGTTCTCAGAGATTTTGGAAAAGATATAAACGTCATAGGGGTGAAACCAACCTCATCACTGTTTAAGACTAGGATGAGACCTCATATGCTAGGGCAGAGTATCCCATATCTGCCTGTTGCAAGGTCCTTAACAGCTTCCTTTAAAAACACATGGTACTCTAAGAAAAGGACCTGGGGGAGACAGTGGACAATAAGCTAGATACGATCCAGCAGCGTGCCCTCGTTACCAAGAAGGGTAATGGTATCCTGGACTGCATCGGTAGGAGCGTTGCCAGCAGATCCAGAGAAGTGCTTATTCCCCCCCTATTCTGCACCGGGGAGGCCACATCTGGAGTTACCTGGGTTATCTAGAGACGTGGTGGACTCTCCATCCTTGGAGGTTTTTAAGACCCGGCTAGACAAAGCCTGGGCTGGGATGATGTAGTTGGGGCTGGTCCTGCTCGGAGCAGGGGGTTGGACTAGATGCGACTCCTGACTCCCAAACCTCATTTTCTTAAATTAATGATAAGAGACAGGTGATTTGGCTAGAGACACCTCAGGTCTGATCCAGTCTGGACATTTCTATACGACTATATATTGGTTTTGTATCTGCAGGTAAAAGGCACGTCCTGTGTAGCTTTCAGCCTGATTTCTATTACAATTTAGGAATATTAATTTACTGGGCTCTTTTGACAAGCACAGTGTCCACGTGTGCCATCAGCCTGTGATTACATTACTACAGGTTTTGGAGCATGGGCCTTGTTTTAACAGGGAGCATCTCTCCTCCCTCATCATCTGGTATTTTGGTTAACTACAGTGCTCCTCTCCATGTGAAAGTATTTACATCCACAATGCAATTAGGCAGCTAGGAACAAGAGGGAACGACAACGGTGTGGCCAGCCAACTCCTTCCACAGATCACGGTTTGAGAACCGATGTCTGTCCAGATGGAAGTGAATCACGTATATAATTTCTCTTCATTCGATTTTACTTGATTGGTCTAAAATGTTCATTTTCTTTATTGCAGGTAAAGGGAAATGGTGCTACGCATCACAGCTGGCTACTGACTCCAGCTGTTCAGGTAACTCAAAGCAGTTTACTTCTGCAATACCGGTAGCGCGTGGCCTGCTGTCTGTTTTACGACGGGCCTGTCTCTGGTAGCACCGCCACGTGCAATGGCCACTCCACATCTTGTGCCTCCCTAAGTTCATCGCCGGTGCAAGTGGGTACACGTTGCCCTACACCAGTGGGAAATCTGATCCCAAACAATCAGAAAGAAGAAAATCCAGTCCAGGGGAATGTAAAGGGAATTCAGAGATTTAAAGAAAAAGATATAAAGATATTTTAAAGGACTCCCCTATTTGTTTTGGCTCTCAAATTTCCTTTTGGCTAAGACTAACTCTGCCAACATAGGAGGAATATTACCATATTCCATATACCATATGGGGGTCGGACTCGATGATCTATTGAGGTCCCTTCTGACCCTAACATCTATGAATCTATGAAACGTGACTGACAAGTAACCGTTGCAGCACCTTAATGTCCTCAATGCCCCAACATAGATTTACCTGCAGGAGCTGCTCTCCACATTGCCTGGCTGCCACGTGCATGTGTGTGTGTGCACGCGCACGCATGTGACACCTCCTGCCTGATCGCCCTCCTCCCTCTCCCCCCAGCCCCCAGTTTTGGGTTGTGACTCAGGGGTTGAGAAATGCAAACTTAAAGCAGCCATCTGGTTTGAAGTCACACCACTCCAGGGCAGGATTACCTCTAATCTGCTTAAATTTGTTCCTGTTTATTAAGGTGTGGCCACTTCCCACAGCTATTCTGCCCACAGTGAAGTCCAGGACCCCTCCCGAGTCTGGGCAAGCAGGGCTGGATGCAGTTCCTTGCCCCCCAGACAGCCCCGGGGCACCCAGCCATTGCAATGCCTCGCCCCCCTGCCACTGCTTGGATTGGCTTGCTGCCCCCACCGACAGCCGTGCGAGGGCAGAGGTTTAGGGTTAGGGTTGTACTTCAGAGCACACTGGTTGTACATATTGCTACTTCTTTTAAAACATAAGCCAACCATGCAGAAAATCCTCCCCCCATCACAGAAGCAAATGGAGATCTACAACAGAGTATTCCAGCCTTATTGGTGCAAAATCCTACAGTGAAAGCTCTCTTTTTCCCCACTAAACAGAGCCCCGCCAATGGAAAGAGCTGTTTGACGAGTGTGGAAAAGGCAGTCAGTCACCCATCAATATTGTCACCCGCAAAGTGATGACAGACTGGAATCTGCAACCATTTACGTTTGAAGGATACGATACCAAACAGTCGGCAAAATGGGTTATAGAGAATGATGGGCATTCAGGTTAGTTTTGTCAACTCTACTCTGAACAAGATTTGCCAGTTCAGTGTGGGTAGCTCGTGGATTGCTAAAGGAAACATTGTTATGGTGGAATATATTTTCCTCCGATGCTACAGTTAAATGGCTTGCACCAATTCATGATGCATGAACCAACTCGGGTTTAGCGTTCCTCCAAGCTGTATACCTGGAGTGAAAATTGCCGGTGATGCTCTGCGAAGGTGGGGCTATAACACCGCAACGATCGTATGCACTTTTTGAATGCTGATTCGTTGTTTAAGAAGGCTAACACCCCTTGTACCTGGGACCCTCACCTATGATGTTGCAACAGAAAATAGACCTAAGACAGTTGCAACGAAAAACAAGTGCTTTACAGATGGGGAAGGAAATGAGGTTTTCCTTTGGAATTAATTAGTTTGACAGGTTGCAAGAAAGACAAACCTCTCTGATATCCTACTCTTGCAGACAAAGTTGGTGGCTTTTCAGTACAACGTGATAATATGTCAAGTTGGGAGCACAGCTGCTGCTGCTCACAAAAATACCCCCGTTACGCAAAACTCGCTCTGAATTGTCGCTTTCCCACAAGGGTGCAACAGGGGGTTTGTTGGGAGAAGGGCAGGCTCCCTAATGCAATGCTAATAAGGCTGGATCCAGTGATTATTTAAGTTACAACAGCACCAGATGAGATTGGGACACCGTTGTGCAAGGTGCTGTACGTCTTCATAGAAAGGGGCAACTGATATTACAGTCCAAACTCACAAGCCAGTCACAGGTAATGGGACCACCCATTTTATACTCCCCGGAGAACACAACGATTCTAGTTTTAAAATACATCACAAGCCTTTCAAACAGGAAAAATGCTGGGGATTGATCACTAGGAAAGGTTTTTATCCTTCTCCAAGGAAAAATGCCACCATGCTGTTACCAATACCGGATCAAACTTCTGCTGTGTCACAGGCTGCAAACCATGCATATACAATGGGGTAAAGGGCTTTGCTCCGTGGCTAGGCTAGTACAAAATGAAGTACTCCACAGTTCAACCGCAGTCACAGAGCCTGTAGCTTTAAACCCTGCATGGCCCTTGGAGCAAATAAATGCCACCACACACAAAATAGGAGGCATATAGAAACCTAAACATAAGCCTCTTGGGACCTAGTTTACCTTCCAGAATACATCCATGTACATTTATGATAGGGGGAAGTAGCATTAATACATCCATGTACATTTATGATAGGGGGAAGGGGCATTCCCCTGCCTGTAGAGCGGGAGAAGGTATCTGGCCTGATTTGCAGTCACAGGTGTGGGGCACTTTGCAATTCAGGCCCTGAGGGACAAGCTCGAGGTCATGTAGCAAAGAGCTGGCCAAGCTGAGAAGGGGCCTTGAGACCTCTCATCCAAGTCCTGCACTGAACACAGCCTTTCCAGACACCAGGCATCCCAATCCCCCCGAATCGCTGAGAAATTCTGGATACCAATTCTCTCAGTCCATTCTGCTGGCTAATTGCAAATGTTAATAAAAGAGGAATGACATACTTCATTTATTTTTTTCTTATTAAACTATTCATGTCTACCAGTGAAAGTGACACTTGAAGAGTCAGCAAAGATTGGAGCTGGAAGCCTAACAATGAAATACAAGGCTACCCAATTTCACTTCCACTGGGGCAGCCATGGAAACTGGGGATCCAGCCCTGGATCCGAACACAGCATCGATGGAGAAAGATACGCCATGGAGGTGGGTGCGGTTCTGGCTGGGGTCAAAGCTAGCATTGCATGAAATAAGGCAGCAGAGTCTCCTGCAAGGCTCCCTCAGGGGAAATAAAACACTGGGAAATCCCTGTTTGTTGAACGGAGGGAAGACTCGCCGGGCAAAGGCAAGGTAGCCAACCCCAACATTATTCAGCTTTTAGAGGAGGAAGGAGGACTTCAGGCTATAAGGTTTATAGCAGCTGGGCCAGACGCAGACGGCTCCTTCCCTAAATTGGGTGGGATAAAATCATCCCCCAATTCCAGGCAGGGAGAAGCAGCTGCTGGTGCAGGATCAGGGCTGTAGCCCTTGAGCTTCTCTTGCAAGGAAGCCTAGGAGGCAGGGAAGACAACTGCCTTTGGGGGTTTCTAGTACCAGATTCAGTCCCCAGCCACGCAGAACAGCAGAGGGGCCAGGAATTGCTCAAGACAAAGCAACCAAAATGAAACAAAAAAAAAAAAAAAAAAAAAAGGGGTGCTAATGACAGGTCTTTCCTGATTGCATTACAGCTTCACATAGTCCACAGGAGGGAGGACGTCTCCTCTGATGCAGAAGCAGTGAAACACGAGGATGGTCTGGCCGTGCTGGGCTTCTTTATCAAGGTAAGGAGCTGGGTTTCTTCACTGCCCGACAGAAACCAAAATCTCCCAAAGATCAGCCTAAGGTTTTGGATGTGCCTCTAGATCTGGCCAGGAACTGAGTAAATTCAAAGGAGCAGGCATGGGGTGGCAAGTGAGCTGCATTTTAGGCGTTCAAATGTTTTCATTTCAGGTCGGCAGAGAGAATACCAACTACAAGCCTCTGATAGACCAGTTGCACAAGATTGATGTCAAAGGTAAGACACCGGGACTTAGCTAGGGGCACCTACATCTATGTATAGCTCCGTACAACTAGGCAAGCAAGAGCAAGATCAGCCCCATGAAATTCAGAGGCAGGAAGGCCAACAAAGACGGCTGTTTAAAGGAAACAGCAAGGTGGGATTCACCCCAGTGCCGAGGGACGGGCACAGCACGCAGCCCTGCATTGCACGAGGACTGCAAGCTCTCTCAAATCCTTCCAGGCATGATCGCTGGGGGCAAATTCAGACCCTGCAGACACAGAAAACCCTGAGCACAGAAAATGGTGCATCTCTGCTGGTGCAGGGAGAAGCAGAGTGTGCAAAGCTTTGCATGCCACAAAGCTATGCTCTGCTAGCTCTCAGGACAGGCAGGGACAGCAATACCACTAGCAAAGGATCTCTCGTAATACATGCCTGAGTGGGTGCAGCTTGCAACTGTGTTGGCTGGGGCAGGCTTGGTAGGTGGGAGGAGCGGTGAGCAATCAGCTTATACCCACGCCTGCTCCAGATCACTCTTCCTTGCTTGCTTTCCTAGGGAAAAAGGGGGAGATGGAGCCTTTGCTCCTGAAATCTCTCATCCCCCATGAGAAGAACCTCACGCGCTATTACCGATATGCCGGCTCCCTGACCACTCCAGGCTGTAATGAGGCTGTTGTCTGGACGGTATTTGAGGAACCGATTGAACTTAGCCAAGAGCAGGTAACTCAGAAATACCAGATTGTCCTCAGTTATACCCTTTCTGTTCCCCTCCTATGCACAGATGGGTCAATGCAGGATCTCCGCTCCTCTCGAGACCCTCAAGGAACATCACCAGGCTTAAACGTACCTCCTCTATTTCTGTCATTCGCCTAAACTTGCACGCCTCAACCTCACCCCCCTCGCACAGCCCCAGGTCCCACTTCCATACTCTTCTTCTGAGGCTCTCGAAGGCGCTCTCGCATATTGTAAAGATGGGGAAACCGAGGCACAGACGGATCAGCCGACTTGTGCAATGCCGCCCCGCGACTCGGGGGCAGAGCTGAGGTGAACTTCCAGGTCCATACGGCATCGAGCAAGCGCCTGTTTGTGACCCATGGGATGAGACCGGGGGGCTAAGCTCCATACAAGCTTGCATTTACTTATAGCTAAGAGCTACATCCCAGGGGGAGGGACTGCTGACTCCGGATATCACACATCCCCTTCCCCATGATGAAAAGTAACCATCTCTGTTTGGATGGCTGTTCACAGGTGGAGGCCTTCCCGAACACCATCCACTTCAGCGCTAATCCTCTATTGCGCTTGACGGACAATTTCCGCCCCGTCCAACCCCTGGGCAACAGGACCGTGTACAAATCCAACGCCGGTGCCATCCTGCCTCCTGCAAAGGCTTTGCTGGTGATCCCAACAATTACCTACCTCTTGGCGACTCTTTTCCAGTGAAGGCTCGTCACCCATTTCAAGGTTGCAGGGTTTTATTTTTTTGTTTTAAGGTTTCTTTCCTGTAATAACCAAGCCCTGATCTACACCTCTTTCCAGAATGTAACCGCGGAGTTATTTCCTGATGCTTATGTAGGGATTTATAATGGCATTTTTGTTGCTCATCTGGTATCAAATGAAATCAATTGCATTGGGTTTCGCAAGTCATCCGGACAGTCAATCAACAAGCTATGGAGATTCCCTTTTTCTTCTTTTTAAATTGCTTAAGGCTTTTCTTTTGAAACACAACAAGGTCTTAACTGCAATCCTGTCATTTTAGCACAACGCTGCAAGCATAATCAATGAGCCATACTGTAGGAACCTGTAGTCTGAGCGCCAAAGAGGAGCGCGGCTCGCAATAGGTGTACACGCCGCGTTACCGATCGGGGACATGAAACACTTTCCAGGGATGTAGACGTCCCTTCTGTCCTCCAGGACAAAGGGACAAGACCATCTATTTAAAAAGCAACGCAGGGTTCGTCCTCTGCACTGTTTTGTTCATACGGGTATATTTTCTCACTTCTAGTTTCTTGAGTCTCCTTAATGTTCATTTTTAGTGAAGAGTTGGTGGGAGTTTGCTTTCTTTTGAACCTGCTGTTTGGCTTGAAGGAAAGTAGGACTTAACCCGTTAGGTCAGAGTATTTGCCTAATCTAGTCCAGTGTCCTGCTCTTGCCAGTACCTGACACTACAGAGGAAAAGAAAAGCCTCCAGCCGGTATACCAAGCTGTACACCCCTAAAAATATTCCTTCCCGAGTCCTACAAGAGACTTCATTTGAAGAATGAGATTTGATGAGCCTCCTTTGAATAGCAACAGACTAGAACTGCTCAGGAAGGGGCTTTTCCCATTTGGGAAACGACTTTGAAGTTCCCCCCTGCCTCTACCTCCTTCAAGTTTTTAATCAACATCCCCCCCCCCCCCAAAAAAAATCAGTTTAAAATTGACCTTTTTATGAACATGCCATTCAAGTGCTTTTCTCAGCAAAATGGAAAAAAGCATCTCTTTAAAATCCTCGTACACTGCGATAAGTGAAATCTCGAACTACGGAAAGGGGGTTGCACCGTGACCGGCGGTGGGCTCTTTTCTTGAAGACCGGATCCAATCACACCCCCAATAACACTGTGAGGATGAGTTTCTCCTATTGAATCCTGAGCATATTTTTGAAGAGAGATGCAGATGATCCACTCTTTTGAGCCCATGTAACACAACATGCTGTAACCCCTTTAGAAATTTTAAATGTGGGTCATTTTATAATGGGACACCATCCTGGGCACTGCCGTTTCTTGCCCTTTTTTCCCTTTAGGGCTATATATTCTTGGATGTGAAACGATAGCGTATCCATCTGGTCATGCATATGAAAAATGTGTAAGGCCGCCTAGAAACAGCAGGCTGGGACGTTATTTTTCTTATACGCTGTCTCTATTTAACAGTCTAATTATAAAACATTGAAAACCAGAATGGAAAAGCAGACTGATATTTATACATTTAAGGAAAATATCCAAGATTTTAATTGTATTTTTATATTATTTAAGAGGTTCTGAGAAGTGACTGTAAATAAAGGATTGTGATTAAATGGACCTGCACTGATTTTTTGCTCTGTCTTCACTGTAAGGGATCCACATTAAGCCCCAAGCTGAAATTATTGGGGGCCTGATGTACGATGTCCTACTCCCATTGACTTACAGCAAGTTTCAGATGGCGCAGAAGGGTGAAAATGGTCCCACAGGGTCACCCTGTAGGCCTTCATCCCAACACAGACACCTACCTATTTATTTAATAAGACACTGCCGTGCTAACCATCCGCCTAAACTATTTGTTCTGCTGCTTCCCACAATGGGGGGGAAGAACTGAGAAGCTAAAACCAGACACTTTGCTTCGCGGCTGTTTTATAACATGCAGTAAACTACAGTATTTTGAAAGGCTCACGTTTTATTGCTCCTTGAAGCTTTTATGCCCCATAAACAATCGAATCCTGTGTAAAAGTCAGGGAAAAACCAGCAGCTTCAGTTTTTTAAGACTTCAGCAAGGTGATTACTCCTTGGGCTGTTTCCTCCCAGAATAGCGCCTTGCTCTAGAGACGAGACTCCCGCATCTCATGAGAAGGTGTTTAAGTTGTATTCAACCCTCGTCCCTGAAATCACTGCCGTGAATTTATAAAATCACGCCCCCATGTCTGCAGTAGGACGGGCTCTTATAAGCTGCAGGAAGATCCATTAGAGGATAGTCCTGGGATCCAGGACTCCTAGGATCCTATTTTCAGCTGCTGCTCACTCACTGCGTGACCGTGGGCACAGCGCATCACATTTCTATGCCTCTGTTTGCCCAGCTGCAAAATGGGAGTAATCCCAGCTACCTCAAAGGTTTGTGAGAATGAATTAGTTACCTGCAAAGCAGGTGGAGATTCGCAGATGAAATGAAGCGTGGGAGGGCAAAGTTGCACTAGAGTAGCAAGTGGTAGGAGAAAGGGAGGGTCTGCGAGGGAGACAGCCTGCATTTACCCTCAGACACCTCCGTGGCTGGCCAAGAACATGAAACCACAAAACTTCCAGAAGTCACTTGCTATAAGCTTTAATGTGGAAGGGTTCAAGCCTTGCAGTTCAGCCATGTTCTCATTTGATATGGATGAAATTAAAAGTGGTAGAGATTGGGGCCAGCCTCGCTTCAGGGCCCTTCTACACGTGCAGGTAAAGGCATGATGGGATCGAATGCATGTTCGCACCTCCCGCCATGCCGCACATGCAGGCAGGAGGTGTGATGTGGGATTGCACGTTAGATCCTAATCCTACTTTACTGCTGGTGCAGGGGGAGTCTGATCCCAATCAGTCTCCCAGCCGTGGGGGTGCATGGTGCTGGGAGATTACAGCAGCTGCAGGGGTGCTCCATGCAACCCCAGGGCTAAGAGATCGCAGCTAAGTCCAGGCACCCTGGGGTGCTGTTGGGACCCAGGGTCCACAGCTGCCAGGGCTAAGGGTCCCTTCAGCTGTGGGGTGCCCACCCCTGGGTGGACATGGTGCAACCTGTGCCTGGGAGCCTGGTCAGCTGGCAAAGGAGACCCTGCTATACATGCCAATGAAAGCTATAAAGTTAGTATACATTTCTGAGGTCTAACCTAATAGCTGGTTGGATCTCTTTATGGTGTGATAGGTACTTTGCACATGTAGCTGGTTGATTGTGCAGTTAACCAGTTAATTGTGCAATACCTGTAACATGTAGAGGGGGCCTAATCTGCAATTCTTCTCCAAGGAGTAAAGTCCCATTTGTGCAAGGGACTCCAAGCAGGTGGAAGTGTTTTTTGCTGAATTGGGGTATAAAGCACAGCAAAGTATCCTCTTAAGGAGCCCAGATCGCCTGCACAGAGTGAATCGTCTAAATGAAACTGTTTAGCCACCAGTTCATCTTATACCAAGATTCATACCTGGTTCTTCCCGTTTCGCAGGTCACCAACTGACATGGTTTTCCAGCTCCAAAAATGAGCAGTTTCATTCAAGGTGGCAGTGACCGAACGGAAACCAGCTCTCCTTGCTAGGGTGTGTTGGCTCTGAAATAAGTAGGAAATAAAGAGAGTAAATGTTAAGTAATGCATGTAAGCAGAGAGGACTCAGGAATTGGAGGCCTATGGACTACAACATTGCAATGTTTGGAGTCATCTCTCAGAGTTAAAAAAAAAAAAAAAAGCCACACATCAAGCTCTTAAACTGGGGCTTAAATACAGCAATGAGATTTGTGCGCGTCCTCTGCTGTAAGGTGAATCCGTCCTCCCTATCTCCAGTACAACTGATGTAAAGAATAAATTTTTCACGGCATGCAGCGTCAGCTGCCAGGCAAGGTGCTGATTCAGCGCATCCGCGTTCAGCGCCAGCTCAGAGATGTCCTGTTCTCTTCCCAGTAAAATGTTTGATTTTTCTCGTGTTGCTTGCCCCTGGCCCAATGCTACTGCATATGGTTTTTTGGTTTCATAAAATATTAAACCTCAATCACGCTTTTCTCATTGGTGCGATGTACCTATTGCTGACGTTTAGATGCATGTAAGCTCAGCGCTGAACATGCACAATGCTGAACAGCAGTTAGCACAAGGTCATTTAAAAACGAACAAAATCCAAGCAACCTCTCCCCACCCCAAAAGGGGACAAAACCCACTCCGTGAATATGGGTGCCTTACAACATATGCACCGAAGGTCATAAAAGCAGGAGCTGTGAGACCAAGAGCCAGGGAAATAATCCTGGGGGGAAACCCCCTTCGCTGACTTCAGCTCCCACGCATACAAATCTAGGTGCGCTCAGGGATGGCCACGTGCCAGCTCTCCATATGTCATGGGGGTAGAGGAAGGTGATAAGACACTTGGTCTCCAACCCATAAAAAGCTTGGGGTAAAAATCAATAGTCTAAACTGCATCTGGAACAAACCTGAAGTCGGTGCCACCTGCAGAACAGAGACACACTCATTGACCATTGATTTATGTCAATTGATAATCTGGCCTAATACACCCTTTCCACCACCGTGAAAGCAGCCGGTCACCTCTTCTGCTAGCTGTTGTGTCTGAATGCCTTCATTACAGGGATACACCTTAGCTCTTTGATAAATCAAAGGAGAGCTACAGCAAAGGCTATTTGATTAAAAACAAAAACAAAAAAAGATTAAAAGACAGGCCTCTGGCTGTTATTTTTCCGTAACTACATTTAGACAGAAATGACCTATTCTGCAGGCCTCTCATTCAACTGCAGCTCCCCAAGATTGGTACTTGCACAACTGTTTATTGCCTAACATCTCTGTTTCTGTAGTTAGCTAAACGAGCGCATCTGCTGGCACTGCCACGACGAGACGGATGTAGAGAAGCTCCTACCGCACTAATAGCCAAACTGTGATCGTACAGCCCGACATAAGTAGAAGGTATGCAACCCTGCAAAGTAGGATCAAATAAGAAAATATCTTCTCTCCCTTTAAGGATTAATTGCAATTAAGGGGATTTTAATGGATGACAAATATGGCATCTAGGGGAATGAATATGAATATGAATTCAGAGCAGGGCAGGGAGGCTTAGCATCTGGATTAAAGAGCAAACTGGGGCTAATGATTAGGTTAAAATAGCACCACATGCACTCGCAAGGTGTGCTGGAAAAATCTTGGCTTGGAAGATTTCTAAAAGATTAAATAATCTCTTTGGCACGTTCACACTACAACCAAATAATTCCTATCTGGACTTTTATATGATGGCAATCAGTATGGTGCCCCTTCAGTGCACAAGTAATGAGAGATGCACACAGCCGCTGGGTCTCAGAGTCGTCTCCTCCCTCCCATCCCCTCCGATACACTGGAAGCTTTAACTGGAGGACACGCGCAGACACACACAGGACACATGGGTACAGATATAATTATGAATTCAGGAATCAGCCTTCTTCCAAGAGTGGATAAGACCTTGATTTGAGCTCAGGCATCTGGGACTGCCACGTCTCCATAATTTTGAAAGCCTGGAAGGCAAATCTGAGATATTAAGTTAGATCTTCCTCTAAGAGTGAACTTCTAAGGTAATTGTACTTAATAACCAAATGAAGTCAAGTCTTCAGGACAGACCCCCTGCAGACAACCGTCAATGCA
>NW_005841850.1:1710251-1798078 GCF_000455745.1 Alligator sinensis | reverse complement strand
GGTTCAGGAAGCAGAGAGAGACTAGGAAGAGCTAGATGATACGCACACAGCGTGTACTCGCATTCCCCGCTGAGCGTTATCTGCAAGATGTTTTGGAAAGGAACTTGTTGCCGGCGTTGTTGCATCGGTCACTTCCTTACAGATATTATTGGATGCTGGCAAATGGAAGTTCAAGTCCACAGAAGGCAGTTTTCAATATAGCATTTGGATGGTTGAAATGGCCTTATTTTTTCCTTCTTTCCAGATGGGGACTTCACGGGGTCCAGAGGGCACACCCAAGTGATAACAAAGTGATTGTGGTCCCTGCTGAGCAGGTGCTGGCCTCCTCCTCCTCCTCTCCTCCAGTGGTCCCAGTGTGAACTGTGCTTCTATTTTCCATGCACACAACTGCGTCTGGAGAAGATTTCCACTCTCACAGGGGCTAAGTACAGACAGTTGCAAAGCCCGAGGCTGAACTGATTCAATCCTCGCAGGTTCGTCTAAGCTGCATAGATTGAACCAATAAGCAAGTGAACAGCCTGCCCACCCTGCAAGGGGGTTCGTGGGATGCAAAGCATCCTGGGATGCTGGGGGACTGAGAGTTAACTTGAATCCTGAGGGGATCTGGGACAGAAGTTCAATAAACCAATTTAACCTAGATCAGTGAAGTCTGATACTACTGCCCTGACCCCCCACCACCTCCCCCACGGCTGTCCTGCCCACCCCACCTCCAGCCCTTTAAGAAAAACACAAACCAAGAAAAGCCCTGGGACTCACCAGCTCCTGCAGCAGCCTCGGGGCTTCGGGGGGCTCGTGCAGAGCCCCCCACGTGGCAGCAGAGCGCAGTGGGGGTTGCCCCCCGCCGGGCAGAAACGGGAGAGTTCAGGGGTCTTTGGTTTTTTTCCCCTTAAAGGGCCGGAGCTGGGGTGGGTGGGGCAGCCGTGGCTGTGGTAGCTGGGGGTTCCCCCTCCACAGTGGGGGGCAGCAGGGATCACCCCCCATCCAGCAGCACCCCATGAGTCGGGGCTTTTTTCTTCCTAAGTGCCGGGAGCTGGGGCAGGCGGGCAGCCACTGCCGGGCAGGGGATGGGCCTGTGCGATTCGGAGATTTGGCAGCAGCCGAGTCCGATTTGGCCAAATCGATTCGGGACAGCGATTTGAATCACCGAAGTGAATCGCTGTCCCCCGAATTGGCCGAATCCGAAGCGAATACTAGCCACTTTGCACAGGCCTGGTTACGTGCACCATCAACTTCTGTTGTCTTATGGACTCGAACCACTTTCCAGTCACTCCTACCAGTGTGTGTGTGTAATTTCTGTCCCTAGCCAAGGCGGCCGTGAGGCTTTCTGCAGTTCCTGCTGCACACTGCAGCGACTCTCTACTACATTTTCTAGCTTTACACCCTGAAAGCAGGTATACAGTCCAAGCCAAAAAGTGCTACGTTTTGGAAAGAAAAGGCAGCATGATACAGATAGTAAAACAAAGGGAAATTCTTCTTTAAAACACAGCTAGGGAGGGGATGTGTGCGCCACGCTACACACCGCGGTCAGAAGACGATACGCCCTGTGGAAACAAATCATTACAAAAAAGGAAGAAAGAAAGAAAGGTGCGCGGTTCCCTCCGGGTTTAGCAACAAACGCACATTTGCGAGAGCTGCGCGAGAACGCTGGGTCGAAATGAATGAAGACAAAAATACCGTAACCTTGGGCGTGCTTCCCGCGTGATGCTTTCACAGCGCTTTGCACACCTCAGGGGACTGAGGCTCATAACCCCCGTCACGTAGCCTGGCCTTCAGCGAGCAGATCGTTATCCTCGCTTTACGGCCAGCGAGACAGAGGGGAAGCGATTTGACCGCAATCCCGCAGCGGCAAACGTGGGCAGGGCTCTCTCCACGAGTCATAAAAATCCTACCTTGCACTTTCCCCTCACAGGTCCCAAAAATGCTCTATGAGGGAGGTGAATTAGCTCCCGAACCGATCTGGACAAGGGCCTGGCTGCAGGAGGTCTCCTCTCGCCTGGGTTGAGCGCACAGCTGTACCTCACAGCTTCCTCCCCTGCCCCTACCGGGATCACCTCATGCTGGGGCGCCCCAGTCTTTCCCCGGCAAGGAAGAGACCCCGAGGGGTGGAGGGAGCGGCAGGAAGAGCCCCGAGGACCTGAGGCGCCTCCAAAGCGGGGCGAGGCTGGTGCGGGCCAAACCCTGACTGAAACGATGCAGCGGTCTGAGGCGCAGACCATGGACAAGACCCGTGGCAGGAGGGAAGATTTGGGGGCACCGGGGTCTCCTTGGAAACGTCCGGCTGCCACGGAAAGGCGTCGCGCTGCCACGGAAAGGCGTCGCGCTTGGGCGATACAGGCTCGGCTCCCCTGCGTGCGACTCGCACGCTCGCCCAGCTTCCTCCGGAGGCACGGCGGGAATTTCAGGGTTGCCGCACGGGGATGGATTTGACACGTTCAGCCACGGGCCGACTTGGATTGAGGCCGAATTTTGCACAGCAGGACCTCTCTCCTCAGCGTGCTCTCCGTGGCGTGGTTTCCTGACAGTTAAGGTCTTTTTAAGTGCCTGGGACGCTACCTGAAATCCCAGTTAAGCTTGTAAAGCAGCACAGCCATGCACCGCTGCTTCTCACACCTAGCTGGAGACCAGTTAACGCTTCGTTCTGCAGGATTTTTAGCAGCCAGGGGCCCATCATGCCCGGCGCTTGTGAAATGCAGAGTGAATGGCAATCTATAGTCAACAGTAACAGAAGGGATTCGCTTACCTCAGACTGACCAGAGTCCTTCGAGGTCTGCATCTCGCGCATCGTGCAGATGCATCCCCGTGTAAAGGCACGGGAATCGGCCGTCTGAGCTCTCCCCCTTCTCCCTGAGGGAGTAAGAATGGGATAAGGCCATTTTCATCCATGGGATCCATTGGTCTGTGGCAAGGGGCTTACCTGGAGTGAGCCAAGGGCAACGGGAACAGAGATCTCTGGAGATGGTTGGGATCCCTCAGGAAATTGTAACCTAAGGGGGTGCAACATGTACACAGACATCTCTCCAAGGAGAATAAATGCTGCGGTGTCTGGAGCCACGACCACATGGGAGCTTCCACTCCTCTTATTACTAAGCGATAGTTGCGTGCATTTTTCATCTGAAGCACTCATTTAACTCCTGTAACTCTGCTTCATTCCTTACCCTGCTTTGTCCCGTTACTCTTTTCAAGCACGGAAATCAGAAGTAAGAGACAGTCAGCACTAAGAAATAAAACCTCTAGGCTGAGGCTCCTTATCAGAATGAACATTTAGGAGTATCGACGCTTTCTGAGCAGTTCGGAGGTTGGGTTTTGGGGTAGAACAACAATGAAGCTATGACCAAGTATGCTTTTACTTCTGAACGGGCGGGAATATTGTCTGTAGAAATGTCAATGGCACAAGAAACTGGTAGCACAATGCAACTTCCCAAATGAATTGGAGTGGCCATAAAAACACTTAGCAGTTTTGGAAATAATTTATTTCCTGCTTCTGGATTGTTGCCATAATTAAAATGTTTTGGCCTTTAAATATAGATTTTTTTTTGTTATGATTATTTTCAGTCTACTCTGGATGAGTCAGGCTTAAGAGCAGACGCTGATAGGGAGCCTTTTTTTTTTTTTTTTTTTTTTTAATGGTAGAAAGGTATCTGTGCTTCCATGCACGTTTTCTTTCAGTGGTGGAACGAGCATAAGGGTCCTGAAGTGCTCATTAATACACAAGCCTCTCCGGCACCACCTTTAGAAACTGCAGCCATGCTGACGCACCCTGATCCTTGGCTGCAAACCCGTTCAGCCCTCTTCGAGGTGCAATAAACTCTGAACAATAGATTCATTTCCAGCGAAACACAGCTACTCTGCTTTTGAGACCATCCAAAGCAAACAGCGCCATGCAGCATGTGGCTCCCCTCCCGTCAAACCAACGGCCTTACGGACCTCAATCTGGCTGCGAGCATCACTACACTTGCTTCTTTTCTGGAACAACGACATGGAGCTTCAGTGGTTCTCTTAGTCGCTCGCATCCAAACCTGATAAAAACCTCTAAATACTATAATTCAAGCAAAAATTAAAATCGATGCTGAAGCATTCCTGATGAGCCTAGTGTCTCAAGACAGCCAAGACTGCACTTAACCTATCTTGAGATCTTCAGATTAAAAGCAATAGTATAAAAGGATCAGAACTCGCGGCAGAGGTGATATCTGTTATATTAGACCAACTAGAGTTTTGGGAAAAAATTTAATTGCAAGCTTTCGGGCACAGCTTTCGGGCATCGGAGAAAAGATTGGAAAAGTTCTCTTGGGTAGAAATGGAAGTTCATATTTTCATAGGAGAATTGAAGGTGGTAAAATCTCCTGTTTGGAACAGTTCATTTTATATGCACATTAGGCTCAGAGAAAAGTTGCAATAGTCTGTTTGCCTCGAAGCTGTTCGGTGGTAAGCAGGATGCAGTCATATTTCCTTCTGGTTATGGTGTTTCATACTGGAGAGAGGGATTTAGCTCTCCGAGGAAATATGAACTTTCATTTCTACCCAGGAGAACTTTTACAACCTTTTCTCCTGCTTGGTGGCAGACACGCACTCATTCAGTCTTTGATGAAGCTCCTTGGCACAGCAAAGTGCATACTTTTATCAGTCAGAATAAGGATACAATCAGACCAATTCATAAACATGGGAGCAAATGACCATGTTCTATTCATTACCAACTATGCCATTAATAGGAAAAAGTGTGATTTCAGTTCATTGTTGTGTGTTAATGTAGCAACACGCTTCAAACAAAAGGAACAGAAGCTGAATATTTAAGTAGAAGGTAAACTTGTTCTGGCTGAGTGAAACAAAAGGACTATTTACTTTTTTTGTTGTTGTTTTTACGTAAAATTCTTGATAATAAAAGACCATTGTGAAAATCCTAATGATGTTTGAACGCAGGTTTCTGGAATATACCGTCCTGGAAAAACAGCAGGCAACGATGCCACCGCATGGATGCGAGCTTCATTGCACTGTTCTGCTTCCCAACAACAAGAGGCAAGACGGGTCAAACGTAGTTCTTAATATAGTGTTCATAACCTTAAGCCGACAGAAAAATCGTTTGATTTCCTACAGTTCAATTTGCTGTCTCACATTTTCTATGCAAGTTTCCCCAATAATAATGTTTCAATTGTGTGTGTGCAAGGCAAAGATTGCCACAATGTGCTAGTGCAAGAGAATCTGAAATTGAAATGACTTCAGACTAATTATTAATCTATTTTTAGTGCCCAAGCTGCAAATCCAAAACCAGTGAAACAGATACAGAATGGTACATTAGTACACTAGGGCATTTTAATTTTAATAATCCAAGGTGTTATTTCTAAAGGGATAACGCATATCTGCTTTTTTAAAAATAGGATTTACCTGGCAAATTCTGAAAAATAAAAGGGAGTAGTTAGTACTATTAAAAAGCTGTATTTAAAAATAAAAGTTGCAAGATGCTCTTTAACAGGTTGAACATCTGTGTTGAATATGCTGCAGAGAACTCACACTATGCCTGTTCAAATAATTCGGTCCTTTGGGTTTAAAATACATAAACAATTTGGAGGGCGAGGGCAAACGTTCAAAATAAAAAATAAATGTAAATGAAAGTTTAACTTTGACCCAAAAATTACACTTCAGTTGCATCCACGGTATTTAATTTGTTTGAATAATATAGTTACAGATAAACAGGTTCACTCCATATACAATTACTGATACTTTTTTTTTTTTTTTTTTTTTTTATACAGCTCATATTCCAATACATCAACACTATTTTATTTACAAGGTATTTATGTACATTAACATCTTTCTAAAGTCAGTGCATTGTCAATAAGTTTTATACAATAATTTACAAAGTGAATGTAGTTAATAGTTAACTTAATAAATTTACTACTAATTCATGAATTAATTTATTTAAAAAAAAATAATTACAACCAATATAACAAACACAGAAGATCAAACAACATTAGTAGATTGTGCTACCTGCTTAAATAAAACAATTTAAGTAACTCATTTGAAAAACCTTTCACTTCTCATGGAGTTTGCTGAGGGAGGATTAGACAAATGCATTTCAAAAAATCCATAGAGAAATTTCACAATTCATAACATTTCCTTTTCTTCAATATCAACGGTTACACTACTCTAAAGGTTGAAAGAGTGCATAGAATAGGGAGCAACACTTAAAACCTAAGACAATATTTATTTTGGAACTAATCTGCAAGTCTTACAGTGGCACAACTTCCAAAACGAGACAGGAGGGGTTTTGCCTCAGTAAGGACAGCAGATCCAGTTATATTTCTTCAAATGCATAAAAACAGCCCCCTTCTGAAAAGCAGACACTTGCCAGGAGGTTTGGCATTGGTGTAAGACATTTTAAAAGGAAGCTGGGTATTAACTAATTTTAGACAGTGTAAATGTCAAAGTAATCAGTAATTATGCCAAATCTAAAGGAAACAAATGATCAAAATAGTAACTTGCTGAGGCTGGAAGAAAAGGCTGGGGACAAAAAAAAAAAAAGCAAAACATTTAGTTTGATTCAGATATGCAAACAATTTAATACTGAAAAATTAGTCAAAGCAACCGTGACTGATAGATAATGCTTTCTTCCAGTCTTGAGCAGGACTCAGGCCTGCGCTCCTTGCTCGTGCAATTGGCTCAATGGGCAAGAAAAGCAGAACAGAGCCAGCGAGTAACAAAATGTGAAAGAAGTGGTAGCAAATTGTGATGAATGCTGGGGATGTGTTTTTGTTGTTTTTTTGAAACGGTAACTAAATGCTTAACCTGTTTCAGTGAGAAAGGTGGAAAATTAAAATTATTTGTTGGAAAAAACAAAACAAAAGCCCCCCCCCGGTTAAAACAATAAAAAGAATAATAAAAATTATTCAATCTTGCCACAGCTCCCTGACCGCCATAAATTTCTTACCTTAAAAAAACAAACACAAACGCACTCATGCGCGCACACACACACACACACACACACGCGCGCACTGGACAATTGTCATGTTCATTCGTTTCAGAGCCCTTACAAAGTAAATTCTACTTTTGAGTTTTAACTGTATGAATTTTTAAAAGTGCAAATTTCAAAAGCAACACTAATCATGAAATAACACGCAAGCTCAAGCATCTTCCCTTCAAAATGCTGGGAACACTTTGCACATTTTAAGAGACAGTGCATATAATCGCAAATGTACCGCCCCCAGCCTGAAGCGTTTTTATGAGGCATTTCAAGTGTCTAAAAGATACGAGGCCTCACATGGGAAGCTGATCCTGAAACATGCGGATTTGCACAGCCAACAAGTACAGAAAAAATAAATTCTAATACACTGATCCAGTGTAGAAATCAATCTGCTTCCAAATTAAAAATGATGTGGTTGCGCTCCCAACTGAGGGAAAGAAAGCAACTGAAAAAGTAGTGGCAAAACTGGAAAAAAAATCACCTAGCCTTGATGTCCATTCTCTGAGTTTTGTGTACGTTCTTGCTTTCCCCGTCTTGCCAATAAAATGGAATAAAACTTCAGGAAAAAGGAGGTAGCAATATCATGTTGTCCAAAGACAACACTACAATTTCTTTTCCCATCATCTTAAATCTAAGGAGAGCCTTAGGGTTTTGTCAGAATAACTGGTAAACTCTACACAACTCTATTTAGCTCTTATTTGGACTACTGAATTTAGCTCTTATTTGGTCCTAGTTGGCTTTTGTCAAACCATTTTATTTAAAGGCCAATGGCAGTCTTAGTCTGATGTTTAACATCAGAATTGCTTAGAGCATGTAGTGAGATATTAGAACAAAAACAATACTACCTTTATGTTAACTGCTATTTAATTAGGGTTTTCTTTTTTGTGCTTTCAGATCACTGGATAACTACATTAAGCTCATCCACTTCGATAACATTTTTGCAAAATATAAGTTACAAGGTGGTATCCCTCATGCTCTCAAACTGTCCATGGAAGATCGCTTGCTCACTGTAAAACACAGTACTTTTTATAATCCGATTCAAAATCTTCATCCATGCTGCTTGTGTCTGCCATCTTTTTGCCATCTATCTTTGGCAGAAATTGTGCATAGTCTACCCCCTGCTGCTCGTAGAAAAGGATGTAGGCAGAGTCGGTGTCGATTTCATCGGGATGTAATTCCTGCGAAGAAGAATACATACGTACTGACACGTACAGTTGTACAACAGTGCTGCCAGTGCTGAATTTAAACACGCGCGTTCCCCGCAAAAACAAACCACTTTAAAAGCAGAGGGCTAAAGCCAGACCGGTTAAATTTTCTCACATCTCCCTTCTCTAATTCCACAGGCTCAACTATTTACTTGAAAAATGAGAGGATTCCTATAAATAAGAAATGCGATTACTAAGGGAAAGTTTAAAAAAAAAATAATCCTGAATTATCCAGTAGCTGCAATGGAAAGTGTCTAACGCAAGTGCAGAATACTCCTAGACTTATCTTTTTGGGCAACTTTTCCATTTTGGCTTTAAATAATCAAGTCACTTTTCTTACCTGTGTTCGCACCCAACGTGCCAATTTTAATTTTAAGAAGTTCTCAAGAGGTTTCAACTCATCATTTTAAAGTTCATGTTAGGTGTTTGTATTTCCAGAGAACAGGTCTTACAACATTTACATTTCTTCTCAAGAGTTTATTTAAACACCCTCCTGACCTCATAATTTCTTTACAAGAATTAAATACATACCTTGCAGCTACTGTCGTTATAGCAGTACCACTTGTTGTTTGGGTTTTTGGCATAAGTAACATAATGACCCCCTCCCATAATTCCTGAATGGCACTAAAAAAGGAAAAAGAGAGACAACATGAACCAGCATTTGTAGGAGAACACAATGAGATCTGTGTTCGGTAAATGCGTGGCAACGGACCTCATCATAACACCATGTAAGACAGAAGAGAGAAAGGAATCAACAAATCCTAAAATGTTCAGCTGCTGAATGGGTCGATTGTTCAGGCTCTCAGATCAAACCCTTTCCTGCCAGTGTCAGTGCAGCCTACAGGGGTATAAGAGTTGCAGTTCAAAAATTGGGACACGATTACTCAGAGAGATGAAAAGGTAGTAAAGACCACAGAACCTCCACGTTTCGTGGATGCTGGCGATTCCAGTTCAACGTGGACAACCTAGGCTTAAATTTCTCTCTTGTGCCCTCTTCCCCTTTTCTCCTACACACATTACTATTTGCCTATCCCTCCTAACCCTGAAGACATGCAGTTCCCTCTTCCCCATGTCCATGCTATTAACAAATATTACCAATCTGGTCTTGTACAAGATTTAGTAAGTTGGTTTGGTAATTTTTTTTGTCAGCATGGCTAGGAGAAACCTGTTTACAAGGTGATCATCTAATCCCTTGATTGCTGCAACCACTGGTGCCCATGTCTCCTCTTCCAGATGTCTAAAACAATATTACAAAGATTATTTTCTCTGCCTATTCCTTTGACTGATCAGCTGCCTCTGAGCCCTTCCCCACTACCTTCCTTTTGCCTACCGCTTCTTATCTCCATCTTTAAAGCCTGCAAAGTTCTGGAACCACTGACGTTAAAGGTAAATTTTCCAACAACTTAAATAGGGCTAGGATTTCATCTATTCCCCCATACCAACATTGACATCCTTTCTGAGGATACCTTGGGTCACCTGAAGAAGAATGTCTTGCACTCAAAAGCTTATCCAACTCTTTTCCAATGGCACAGTTGGTCCAATAAAAAGGTAACGCTAAGAAATCTGGCTGGGGTCATCTGACCCCAGTGCTGTTTCCTGCCTAGGCAGGGGGTCGGACTCGATAATTTGTCGAGGTCCCTTCTGACCCGAACATCTATAAATCTATTAATCTATAAATCCTTGCTCCTTGCATAATCTCTGGACCATCATGGCTACAACATTACTCTTGCACTCTGTTTCTCTCAGACATATCATCTGCCTTCAAGGATGTCCTGAAGACTTAGAACAGTTGTTCTCAATGTTTTAAGACTCATGGTACCCCTTGCTAGAACAAAAATGTCAGGTCTTAGCAGTCACTCATTTCTTGACTATGGAGAAACAGAGTAATTCTGCTATTAAAAAGAACGAGAAGATCACAAGTCAGAATATTTTTGATGCTATGGATACTTGTTAGAAACCTTGGGTTTCTCTCATGAATCATGGGCTGATGTTTGCACACTTAACAGTGCTAATACTGCGCGGCACCCCACGTCACCCTTAAAAGGACCTTGCACTGCCATTTAGATGCGCTTTACATGCATAAAACATCAACTTACCGAAATTGCATATAGATTGTAAATAGGGTTGACACCGACTTCTTCTCTTTGGTCATCTGTAATATCCTCCTCGCTGTGGTTATCCATCTGACCATTGATACTGCCATTGCTATACGCGTTCTGCTCACAAAAGTATCCATTGGCTACAGTCACCTCATTGTCCTGAGCAGCGAAGAGCTCATTCTGGCTACCACCCAAAATATGCCCTCTGCTAAAGGCATCTCCTTGGTCAGAAGTGAACTTCTGCTCAGGGTCAGTACCATTGTCTTTACTTGCATCCAAGTTTTCTTTGCTACTTGACAGTTTGTTTTTGCCTAGCTGTGGTAGCCGAAGCCGCCCTTTACCTCTTCCTAAAGTCCTTGGGCTACTATTTGGGCTACTGGTTTTACTTGAAGGACAGCTGGTTCCACTTCGCCTTCCTGGTGATGGAGATGCTGGAACATAAAGAAGATAAAGTCCTGTAAGATGAAAGCCTTAATTTCTGGATGGAAGAATTTTTCCAGTAATTAGAGATATTAAACACACATTCCAGCCACATTTCAGCCACCACAATGTATGAAAAGGACTACAATTTGAAACTGTTAATTTTGCCTGGATTAGATGTCAGGTTTGCTGTAGAAGAAACATCCACAATGGCACAAACAACAACTGTACAAACCTTGAGTCACAAAGTTAGAAATGCCTATATGTATATATAAAATAACCAAGTAACTCAGCTTCTTATTAATACATACTAGGTTTGCTAGGGAAAGCAGTGCTGGAGATCAACATTTCCAAATCAACTTAGAGCTTAAGTCAATAAAATACTAATAAAAATAAGATTTTGCTAAGGGCATGCACTTTTCAGCTGGCACGTACTCCACTAGTTCAAGGTAAAGTGATTTTGAAGGAGAAACGATCATACTTTGCACTAAAGTATAACTGCTGACTTCCACCTCAGGAAGTCTCTGGTCTCCTTTACTTATTGCCTACCTTTGATATTATTCAGGATGCTAGTAGTGTTGAGCGAGGAAGGACTTCTGTTCAGCACATCCCCTTCGCCTGCTGGGCAAGTGTTTTGAAGATCTGCTTTTCTAGACTCCCCTTGCAGAATCCGTGGCTCACAGAGATCATCGACCTGGGGCGTTAACTGCTTTCGCTGACAAAGACTTGGATCCTTTTGCACCAGAAAGGCACTCGGGTCAAAATTCTCTCGAGGAAATTTAACAATTTTCTGAGATTTTATCCAGCGACCATTTACAAACTGAAATCTTTTCAGGTGAATTATCTAGTATGAAACACATTACAGAGAATGACCAATCAGTAATTTAACTGGTTATTTATTTATTTTGATGTGCATGTGCTTTATGATGGCCTGAATCAACTTCCAAGCATATATCATGTGTTGTGGGCAGTTTCTATCCACTGCTTCAATGGGAAAGTGATGGAGAGAATTGCATCCAATTGCTCATCAACTTGGGGTTTTTTTGAAAATTTGCTCAACTCAAAGGCAGCAAAGGCAGATGTTGTGCAATTGCAGAAAAGATAAAGGCTAGGCTGTCACTAAAACTACTTAAACGAGGAGCTTATGCTGCAGTGCAGGCATGCGAGCCAATGCAATGTAACGTAAATATTAATCATCTGCTGCAGCACATCAGCTCATTTAAGCAGACGTATGGTAAATATTGTTTTGCGTACAGAAAACTGATAACACGTGTGACAAGCCAGGTTAGAATGGGTCAGGAGCCATGGAGAGAGAACAGAAGAGAACAGAGGGAGAGCTAAACCTTCTTTGTTCTAGGAAACCAGTCATTCAAAACACTGCGATGAACAACTTCGTTTCTGTAACCGAAAAGAAAAAGAAAATTATAGCAAGTTATACCAGGATAGGGGGAAGCCTCCAAAGATCCAGCTTTTTGGTGGCTAGACAATGAGTCTTGCACTTGGAGCAGTAATACATCTCATCTTCACCCAGTTCCTCCTCACTGGTAAAAGCTCTCAGACAGCTATCCAGATTGATGGGCTCTGCTTGAGCTCGCCGGCTTTGTTCAACACTTTCATGCTCTTCTACAATCTGAAGAGGCGAGATCAATACTGCATCTTGACAACTTTTCTAATATCTCAGAAATATGCTGTGCATTTCAAAAGTCATCCCTGGGGCTTTTAAGAACCGTGCAAATTTACTAGGAAGTAACAGATCTAACTTGATTGCAAAGAACTTCAGGTGCAATTCTGCATGATTAATGACACCACGGACACGTGACTTTTTAGGAAACTCAGAATGGTAAATCCTTTTGTGTTTTAGGTACCAATATAGATAGAAATATTGACAGCAAGTTTTTCTACTTGGGGACATTAAGGAAATCAGACAGAAGAAGCTAAAAAAATTCAAAAGACTTCTATAAACAGCTTGGAGCTCTGCTTTCTTTTCCAGATACTTTGCTTTACCTATATTTCTTTAAACAAGGATTTTTCAGAGCCTGCATCTTTTTGACCAGAGTCAAATTCTGGATATTCAGGTCAAAAGGTCATGGAGTCTTGGTATCAGGGATGTTAGTAAGAACCAGGATAAATTTAGGAGATACTTTAAAAAAATTATACTACAGGCTTTTGCATCTTTTCTCTTAATCGGTCATTAATTTTCCCTCTCACATTAATACACTGTACATATAACAGTAAGAATCCTTATTTAGATGCAGTTTTTAAAGTGTTCCCTTTAGAATTTACTCCTACTGAAAACTAAGTTTATTAGTTACCTTCTAACTACTGCTCTGATTGGTACCCAGAATTTTTCTTTTGAGCTAGGTTTTCAATCCTGTTCAAAGTATTCGATGATTACTTCCTATACCGAGTTAACTCATGTTCCCCCCTTTAAATCAGCATACGGTCTCCTATTAACCTCCACATGCTTAATCTCATACCATGTAATGAGAAACTAGGAGTTATGTCCACTGGGGCATGATCTGACCATTACACTAATGTCTTCCAATACATCAACTACTCCCCATAATTGTGGCTGAAGGCAGTAGCCAGGCTACTTTCATGTGTCGAAGCAGGAATAAACTATTCGCGGCAAAGGTGGTTAACTCTACATCTTTTTGTCCTATTTGATTTATATATATATATTTTTTTTTTTGAGGTTCAGGATTGAATTTCCCTCTTATCAAGTGTGACAGCACTAGACAAATTTCTCAGTGGCCTTCTGAGTGTGCTGGTAAATATTTACAGGCAACTGCTCACATGAAAATCCACATTTTTGTGGACAGGTAACTTAAAGAAACACAACTGACTGCTTACATATGAGCCCCTGAATCAGAGGCGGGCAATTATTTTGGGCAGAGAGCTGCTTACTGAGTTTTGGCAAGCCATCGAGGGCCACATGAAAGGCAGCCCAGGGCAGATGAACGTTAATTTTCTAAATTTTTTACGGGCCCCGCAGGCCAGATAGAACGGCCTGGCAGGCTGCATCTGGCCCCCGGGCCGCATCTTGCCCACGCATGCCCTAAATGGACAGGAAGTGGGTATGTCTACTGCACAATATTTGTACAAAGATAGCCATGCTGTTCTGCCAAATTGGGCTTCAAATCTAGTTGCTTTTACTAAAGACCAGCATTTAGTAAAATATATATATTTTTTAAAATATATTTTCAAAATTACATTGGAATTCAAACTTCAGGAACTTTGGAGCTTCTAAACGAAGCTATAGAAATTGCTTGCTCTCTAATACAGAGCATTCCAGTACGTCCAGGAAGTTCTCATCCAGCTAACAGACAGCAATGCTTAATGTGATCAGAAGTCCATTTAGACAAACTCTTAGATGGTGCAAGCCATCGTCTTGGCAACAAATAAGCTTAGAGAGATGCAGTGATTTTGTTCTATTCAGATAAAAAAAAAGATAGGGCTTCAAGGACATCTTCAATATGCAGGCTGGCTTTTGCTTGGGTCAAATCAGGATAGTGAAAGAAAGCAGTAAACACATCATCGGGTTCAGATGAAACCCTAAAACTGTTTTAGGAAGGTAACCAGCCGTCTCTTGTCCTCATGGGTGTGTCCATCATGAATGCTTGCAACACTTCTGGCTCAGGGGTCTACTACTACTTCTTTCCACTTAGCAGCATTAAGAAAAATTGAAAGAACTACTGTACTGAGAGATTCTCTAAATTAAGCCAGACACAATCCAGAAAATAAAGTCCAAATAAGTCCCCTGAAGATGAAACAACTGCAAACCAACTGAGACCTAGGACAGGGATTAGTGACATCAATCACCATTCTGAAGTTGAACCAATGGACAGAAGTGTGACATTTTCTCCAGTACAGCATGGAGCTCCACCCTTGTGTCCGAGGTAAGGAGACATTATCTCTATATGAACTGTGTGGAACATTTGTGTAGTGCTAGCCTCACTTTCCAGATGACAGGAATAGAGCCGTTGCAGTAAATTTAATTGTTGTGATCCGATTCAGTGTCAAAGTTATAGATTTTTTTATCTCAAATGTGAGACAATAAGCCAAGGAGAAACTGCCCACAGCCTTGGCAGTCTTTAAACTGAAAATAGGGAGGGAAACAAAACTCGCTGGTGATGCTGTAGATGTTCCAGGGTGGCTATAAAAGATCTGGGGAAAGGGATTTGCTCAGTTATTTTCTCTCTTTTCCTGCTAAAGGAGTGAGAGCAGGAAACAGCCCCAAGGCTTCTCTTTTGTTCCCCTTATTGCTCTGCCTAGAAGATGGAGAGGTCTATAACTTTCAGGTTCAATTCTAATTGCCAATCCAAGTGGCAAAAACTTGTCTACCACCATTACAGCAGATGGCATTCTAATTCCTCAGTGCCTTCTGCCACCTGGAATCACTATCCTCACTGCACCGAGGCCATAATCCTCCTTTGGGTACCTGATTTGCACTGTGGCTATAACTATTTGGCTTACGTGTCTTAGATACTGACCCTGAGAAATCAGGGAGACTTGGGGCAGTGCTTTACTTTGCTAACAGAAGCCATATTTTGATCTCTACTTTTATCCAGAAGTGGAAGTGCCCAATCTGAAGCGATGCTCCCCATTAGAAGCAGCTCTATAAAGAGAGACCAACACTTACCCCATTCTGTTGTATCTATAACTCAGACCTCGGAGGTCAGGAACAGCAAAGGGAAGGGTAAGGTATGTGCACAGCGCCCCGTGGGCACTATTATGAAACAAAGCACAATCCTAACTGCAGGCCAAAATATTCCATGATTGGGAATGTGCACAGCCTGCTCATAGAAAGGCTGCTTTTAAAATCTTACAGACAAAACATTTTAATAGATCTAAGATTAAAACTATAAATTGTCACCCAAGTGCTGTAAATAATTTTTATAGCTAGGTGCAGACAAATAGTAATTTGCACATCCATCTAATTATTTTTGCTTTAAAGGGTGCAACTTAATCATAATACCAAAATCACTTCATGTGTGTGATGGGAATGCTCCTGCCTTGGGCAGGGAGATGGACTAGATGACTTCTTGGGGTCCTTTCCAGCCCTACTTTTCTCTTCACTCAGATAACTAATCCTAATTAAACCAACCAATGTACTCACGCACATAAAGCTTTACCTCACAAATGGAAGATTGGGGCCTTTATCTTTTAGAAAATGTCTGCACTACATTTGTGAGGTCTGGGTCAAAAAAAAAAATCACTGTATAATGCTATGCTGGCAATTCGTGCCTCTGTGATTATCAAAGCCTGCACATTCATTTCCTCACCCAATAAATGCTATGTCCTGAATATATCACTGTCACCAAAAGTGCTCTTTAAACATAACCTTTGTTTTAGCTTTTCTTATTATTGATTTTTTTTTTAAATTTCAGTAGAGAATGAACAGCAGCAGCATTAAGTGCCTAAATAACGGAGGAGAAGGATTTTCTAATTTTTTTCCCCTGCCGAGATGGACTAAATAGTGGGCAGGGGAACAGAAAAGCAGCATTAAAATGGATTGCATTTCAGAGCTTGTAAGAGCCAAGTAAAAATTGCAGACTTGTGATGTATTGCTTGGTTTATTCTGTAATTTTACCCGTTCCTGTGATGTCTGGTAGCGGAGATGGAGAGCTGTAGGATCCCAGTCTACAGCTATGTAAGCATTTCCAACACAAGCTCTATCTTCTGTGCACTCAATTTTACAGCCTCGACAAAATCTAAATGAAAAGATCTGAGTCAGTAGTGACAAATGAATTGTCTAATAACATACATTCCTGTTAATCAGAACAATACTTTATTCTCTAATTCTATTCTTGCTTTTATAGACTGCCAGTCAAAGTTTTTGAGGCTCTCTCTATCAGCAGAAAGGGTGCTATTTTTCAGTGGGACAACTGGATGCGTGCTCACTACCCAGCTGTAACATCTTGACATTAACAAGATAATCTAGTTCCTGTTGTACTTCGCTGAGCTCAACGCTGTATCCCAACTGTGACTGACCTTGCTTAACATGGTGAAACTTCAGTGCCTTGGCTCCACTAGGATTTTACAGTGTAATAACTCATGATTATTACGTGTCCCACTGCAACAGGGACCCTTTTTTGCAGCAAAGACATGGACCGAACCCCTTCCAACAGCACAATGTGACAAGCATGTCTCGGGTGGCTCCCTCTTCCATTCTCTCTGCTTCCCCTTCACCTCACAAGATAAAGTTTTATAAGGACTTCTGCATTTATTTATTCTGTGCTGCATTATAATATTAGTGTGAAACTTGCTGTGCTTTGAGAATGTTCCTTAGGTTAGATGACAATATTATGTGTTATAAAAGGAAGGGGGGTTCTCATTTTCCTTTACTCTCTTCTTTTTAGTGCAGATGAGTTAAGTCTGCAGGCCTCATGAGAGGTTTACATCAATAGGCAGACTCTCAAGCCAATCTCAAGACGGTCTAGTGCAAAGTCACTGATTATCCTCCAGTTCAAAAGACTTGAAAGACTCATCTGCATTAGACAGAGCCATGCACTAACTTAGCCTCACTGTCTTCTGCAATAAGAGATGTATGTGTACCACTGTTTTTTTTAAATGCTTTTGTGCCCAAAGATTACAAGCGGAGACCTAGCCCAGCTTCAGGTGCAAAGTCATACTGGTAATGTGAACAGGTCCCAGCTCCTGTATGCCCTCTCAAGGTAGTCTGCCTACTGTCGGTGTCAGTTCCTACCCATACACAGAGTCAAGAACAAGCAGCTGGTGAGAGACTATTTACAGTGGGTAGATAGAACTGGAATGAAAAGAAATTAGCACAGAGAGGAAGCAGCCTGGTAGCAACAGGACATCTTAGTCACGGGAAAACAAGCACTGAGCTTGGAAAGGGCTTCTTTTAAAGATGAGAGGAGAGGGGTTAAACTCTGTCACTGAGATAACTCTTACCAGTCCTCGGGATGGGTAAGAAATATTGGAAACCTAAACCCACATCTCCTAATTTGATGCATGCATGTCAGCTCTAAGTCACCAAAAAACCCATTCTGAAAGCCTGCCCCATGGGTGATTTGGTCAAACAAATTCCAGATTAGAGGTAATGTCAGACAAGAAAGTCAAAAATCCATTATCATAAATTCAATTACTACTGAAGTTACCCCCAGCTCAACTCCTGGAAAGGCAAGTTACCTGTACCATGGACACCAAGCACAAGAATTTCCATCCTTCTGCACGACCCTTAGTGTAAATGGATACTGATACCCCATGCTGTCATCGCTGAAACAGAACAGAAAACAGCAAAAAACATGAACATTGATCTAGTCCACTGCGTTTCTCTGCATGCACCTTTGGACACTACCTCACTCTCCCTGCTTTTTTTCCCCGCTTTGAGGGGAAAGCGAGATGCATTAAATACGGCAAGTAAGCTTGATGGTGCATGAGATTACTGCTTAAGAGAGCCCATTCCAGCCCATGAAGAGTTGCTTAACAAAACAAGATATTACCTCCTTGTGTCATCTACATTCTGAATACACACACACAGTAGCACTTGCGACGCTCCCACTGAGCAGATGTTGACGCATTAAGCTGCAACATTTTTAGAGCATCCGAGGAGCAGCAGGCATAATTACAATACAAATCAATCATACTATCAGAACACAATCATTCTATCATAAGGTAAAATGAAGCTATTGGACCATTTCTGTGACAAGGACGGTAATAAAACTACAGGAGGTGGCAATTCATAAATACTTTGAGGTGAGAAATCTCACATACGTCTGTAACAGCAGAATGCTCTCAGCACAAGCTAGGTAGTTACACAATGGTCCAGATTACCAGGGATTCAAAACAACAGACTGGCTGAAAAATGCTTACTCATCTCATGAAATGCTTTACACAGGAAAAAAAATGAAACACTTAATTCTCTTTATTAAAAGATAAAGGAGATTTGATTAGCACCAGTAGCAGACTTAAATAGGGACACAGCATGATATCCGAGAGGACCAGTCTGCATATGAAAGCTGCAAACATTCAACCAAAAGAATGTTCTTAACCTATTCACTACATTTATTATTTATTAAAAAAAAAAAAAAAATCTTTGTTGGACAAATTTAATTCCATTTAAAGCAGGCTTGTATCAATTGAGTTTGTAAGCTAAAGTGATAGAAGCCAGGTTTAATTTGTGCCCACAAAAGATCTGCGCACAATTTGTCAACTGTGCTTTTGTGAACACAAATTCACAAATGGGCACAACTGTGAAGAGTGCAGACAGTGAGAGGAAAACCATTTAGAAGACTTAGACTCTTTACCAACACTTAGCTTAAGTCATATGAAGTACTGACAACTTCCTGGAAGCCAACTCAGTTAGGAAAGCTATGCTGATAACCAAACGTATTACACCCTGTGGGCACATCTACACGTGAAATTAATTCAAAGCAATAAACTCCTGTGTGCCATTTGAACGTGCGCCTGGGACTGCAGCATGACGAGCAGGGTTGAGCAGCCCCAACTGACAAAGGGCCTGGGGGGTCAGCCTGCCTGCCTGGGACTGCTCCGACCGAGTTCAATGCGCTGTGGAGGTGCTGGCTGGGGCACAAGGGTGCTCTAGT
This sequence comes from Alligator sinensis, assembly GCF_000455745.1. Classification (NCBI taxonomy): domain Eukaryota; kingdom Metazoa; phylum Chordata; order Crocodylia; family Alligatoridae; genus Alligator; species Alligator sinensis. The sequence goes on along the minus strand of NW_005841850.1, from coordinate 1,778,832 downwards.
ATGGGGCTATCCAGCAGGCAGCCCCCGCACTCAAGCACCCTTGCGCTCCAGGTAACCACATCAGCGTCTACATGCATGTTGCTGCAGAGTAAAAAACTCCGCAGCAGGTAGTATTTGTGTTTACAAGTACTACCCTGCTGTGGAGTTTATTAGTTTCCTGGAGCCTAATAAGGCCACACGTGTACACACCAGCCAAGACATTTACTGCGGAGCTAATTAGGCGACTGCAAGAAACATCTCGTGTAGATGCACCGTGGGGTACTATTCAAATCTAGTTCAGAGATAAAGTTCTCTCATCTTATAGTCCATTCTCTCTAATAAACACACTTAATTTTGTGTAAATCTTTTTAATCAAAGCTTCCTCTAACATAGAAACAAAGCATACAAAAAAGATAGGGCACAAAAAGTGGCTTCACACTGTGCTTGTATTACAATTAAACTTGCACTTTAGTATTATCCTTGATCATAAAATTATCAAGGTATCGATGATCTTTCAAGGTCCTCTCCAGCCCTTCAGCAGACAAACGAGTGTATTTTCTTATTTTCTCATGTATCAGGCTGTAGCATGAATTATTAATTGCTGATTCAAGAGAGCAGTATATTAAGCATAGCTTCACCAGGAAGCAAAATATGGGTAAGTATCTTAATAGCATATGTAGCATCATTTTTCAATTTGCTGTACTTTCCAATGACTTGCTACAGAAATAACTCACCATATGGAATCTGCAGGCAACAAAGTGTCGGAGGTAAAAATGCATGCAATGGTTTCTAAAACTGTTGACATTTAGAGTTTAATTGTACTCTAAGACCATATGCTCATCTGATCAAGTATTTCTTGTCAGCAGTTAAAATTGACAAAGTGAGGTTACACATTAATATCAGTTAATCCTTATTAAGGAAGGATTGTAGTGGGCTGCAGAAGTGTAGGAAGGGAGGGCTGTAGTGGATAACAAGCCACAGGTTGGCATGTCAAACTCACCAGTCTTGTGCATGGTTACTAGCTTCCTGGGGAGGGAGAGGGCTGGCAAGTCGGGAAACCTGAATCCATACTGCATCATACAAGTCTTTTTTCCGAGTATGGACAGTACATGGGACAATTAGAGGCATTCCAAAGAGACTGGGACGATTCTTTTGAGATGAGAGGAAATACAGTTCTGTCCGCATCTGCATACACAAATTAAAAAATGACCGTGATATATTTGTGGCTGCATGCACATGGGTTACTGTGATCATTAGAAAGCTGACTCTTCCCACTTGTTACTTTACTTTTTCCTGTGCTAAGTGTGATTTTGAAACGGCCTAATAATGCTGTGAAAAATTCCTGGGAGAATCTCAGAATTTCCTTAAATCATACAGCACTAATAATAATAGATTGAGTGCTGAGCTAGACCGAGAGCTCTCTTGCTCAGTTTTACCGTACTGCAGCAATGTCATACAGACTGCTAGTGTCAAAGCTCTGTCAGTCGTACAACATAAGCCATTTTCAATTAAACTTCTCTTTTTGCATGACTATTAACATCCATATATAGATATACATATACATACATCTCATAAAAAACTTTCCACACCAAGCAGTAACTTTAAGAAATGTAGACTAGCACCTGATGATACTAACATCCATGCCCAAGAACAAGCTCTGCCTAATAATGTAAGTTTTTTTATACCTGAAGAAAAAGATGGGATTGTGACAGATGTGTGACAGGAAGTAAAAGTTTGGCACATTAATTAAGCCGTCTCTCTTTCTCTTCAAAACAATACATCGTACCTAGCAGACGCTGGGGTTTTGTAAATAACTTTTTAAGCCTTGAATACCAAGAATGAATTATTAGCCAACTGATCCACTCCATTAATAATGGTACTGGAAAGAGTATGTTCCAAGCATGTCCTCTTGCTATTGCCTCCACAGGCTACTTCACTGCTTTAGAGGTTTTGTAATTAAGAGTTTGTATCTGCTCAAGGGCATTTCACAAATTCCCTGAGAGATCTTGTGAACTTCTGAATGAGAACGGTGGTGGTATTACTGGAAACAGCCCCACGAAAATACACAGTTAAGAGCGAAGTTAAACAGTCTTCCAGCCCACAAGCACTAGCTGTAAATGTCAACTGTTTCTAATGCCTGAAAACAAATGTATCTGAGGCAGTCAGTCATCCATCCATCCTTGACATTTATAGTTTAACTTGGCTAGAGATCCATTTACAAAGAGCACCTGACCTTAACAGGATGACCCTTGAAAATACTGTATACCTTAACTCTATACTATTCCTGTTAAGGGGGCACAGGTACTCCAGATGAGAGAAATGAAGAGAGTTTCAAGTAGCTTCTCAAATCAGATTTCTTCTGCTCAGAATAGAAGCCTGGAAATCAGAGAGATGGATTTGACAACAACAAAGATGAATCGTAGTGCTAAGGAACTAGGAAGTACACCGGCAGCGAGAAAAGAGATATACGTCTAGGTTAGACACTGAAGCTAAAATTTTGAAGAACGCAACATGTGTGTTCACAAAACTGCATATACGCATGCAGAACGGGCAACTGTGCACACAAACTGGTAGCGGTGTGCTTCTTTTCTAGGAATATAAATGCAGGTTCAATAACCGCAGAGTCGTCCACAAGCCCACTACCTTTCTATAAATAGGATATATTTGTTATCAGTGCAAAAACTACCAACCATTTTTCTGTGGACTGCTATTATGTATCCTATAAACGGACTATCAGGAAGCAAGGACACGTGACCGTTCAATGTCCAATTGGCAAGGTTATTTTCCGTTCCACATGGCACTACAGTATTTGGCATTCCGTTTGGAATTAGTGTTGGTCGGGGGAGATCTCCATTCATCATTATGTTGAGCATTCCATTAGTTGATGGCCCAGTAGAGAAATCTGAATTGAGATACAAACACGTGATTAATAAACTTATGCTACTTGAACTCTTAATATTTATAAAGGATGATTACATGGCTTTAGTTGTACACCCCTCTGCTCAAATCTTGCTTATTAAATGCAGTCTTGCATAGCAGTGACCCATGTCACTTACTGAGTTCCAAGAATATACGCTGCTACAGCGTGCGCCGACAAATTCAGAATATTTGAATACATATCCTAAAACAATTGTGGCTTTGTGAAGCAGACGCTGCAGCCCTGCTATCAATAAACAGCCTGCCGCTGGCAGCATTGTCTACTGGTCAAAACAAGAAACCGAATCAGATTCCATTCCTAGTTCTCACAAAGGTTTACCAAGTCATTTGCTGAAGGGCAATTTTCTATGCTTGTTATGCTCTTGGTAAAATGGGTAAATACAAAAGTTATCTACCTGAGAAGTACTGAAAAGTGTGCTTAATTTATAAAGCATTCTGAAATGCTTCAAGGAAATGCACAGTATGGTTATTATTGTTCCAGCATAGTTGTCAAATTTAATTATAAAATTCATCAGATCATCATCAACCACCAGAACTGGTAACACCATGCACAGTTTTAATATTTCTGGCTCTGGAAATTTTCACATTATCTTGGTCTGCACATAGCTTTGTACGCAGGCAAGAGAGAGAATTGCAATCCACACATTTAACAGCAAGTGCAACAGCAAGACTGGAAAACGTTATACAAATCCCATGCAAAACTGAAGATGACTATCCACCGATTGCTACCTGAACTCTTTGCTCAGAGGTTCATTTAGAAGTCCTATCAAACCAATACACAAGCACTTAACGTGGTTCTTACATTCCTTATTATTTTGATGTAAATGATCCTGCCCTACTTCCATATTCTGAGCGTGATCTTAAGAGGATCACCAAAAGTCAATATGAACTGAGGCTGCTCGGCCTCCTCTCTCTCGACAAGTGGGTTTTCATCTACTTTTTCTTTAGCCCCGTTTCCACACTCCAGTCCTTAACCTTCTACTTGGAGAAGCACTGCTTTTTTCCTGCACATCTCCATTTCTACCTGATCAATCCTCACAGGTCTTTGTAAACACGGAGAAAACAGAATATGTTTTGTTTTACCTGTTTGCACGGGACTAGAAGCGGACGTAGGGGATCCTGGGACCGGTATCTCAAATGCACACAAAAAACCGCTCACTGATAACCGGACTTTCTGGTTATCTTGGGGAAAGTTCTTGAGAGAAAAAATGAAATGAAAGGAGTATAAGAAAAGCATTTATTTATTTGCAGGTTTGAAACAGGTATGTTTTCTTTTAAAAACATTAGTAATATTGTCTGCTTCTGCTCTTCATTTCATCTCTTTCCCATCTGCTCTGTTGCACCTGGCTGGAGATTCTCAGCACAATCACACTTTTCATGTTTGAAATTACCAGGAAGTGCTCTGGGGAACTACTAATGATCTACTGGCCAAGCTGAGAACCCCCAGAGCCTATAAGCATATAAACAGAGCTTTTAAAAATATTGTGTGACAATGATGTTAGCTTTAATATTTATATACTAGAGATATAATTAAGAGGATGTTTTTTAGATTTCATCCCTAACATATTTAACAATCTTTATAACCATTAAATCACTGTCTCATGTAAAGCAGCCCCTTAATCAAAGATGAACTGCATCCTCAGTTAAAAATTGGTCTGTATATCAATTTAGCTAAACCGATGCAAGCTCCTGGGTGGACACCTAATTTGATATAAAATTGCTTAATTTGTTTCAGATAAAATGAAGGGCTCTGCCACATCTCAAATGAAAGCTGGACTGAAACCAGCTATAAAGTTGTTCTGCATTTTCAAGCACTAACTTGGTAGCTGGTTGGTTCTTTTTATAGCTGGATGGATATTTTTAGGGCATGATAATTACTTTGCATGCACAGTCAGTCCCAATTTATTGTGCAATTAACCAGTTAATTGCATAACTTCATTAACGTGTGGCAGGGGCCCGAGTCCTAATCAACTTAAGATATATCAAATTAAGCTAGGTTTTATAAAGTCAAGCAAGCATCTTATAGGGGTTTAACTAAATGGATTTAAAATTCCCTTATTTAGTGAAACTGCTGCATCTTTTTCATGCATACAAGTGCTTAGTTTCAAGAGTCGTGAAGACATTTTAGACTTGCTGATGTGTAGACTTCAATTGTAAGTACTGAATGGATGCTGACAGCAATGAAAGCTTTTTACCTTTATGTTGGAGCCATGTACTTCTGCAAGGAGAATCTGTTCTGGTTTCAGCCCACACAGCTCACTTAACTGCTTTTTCAAACCCGTATATTTTTCATCCATATTCAGTCTCAGACCATATCGAACAGGAGTAGTACCATCTAATTTAATTACTTTAAGGGAATGAAACACAAAGTTAGTCAGGGAAATGGTAACATTTTAGTAAGCACAATGCATTACAGTTACCCATTTATTAAAAGCAATTTTCTTTCATGCTAAGACTTGATCTTTTTACCGTCTCTCAGTCAGTTTTCTACCTTTCAAAGGCAAAAGGCTTTTTCTAGACAAGTGGCAGAGAACCTCCATAAACTGTCCCAGTATAGGAAAAGAAATTTTGCAGGTGTTCCTTTTGCAAACCGAACTAGGATCATTGCTACATGAGAATTCATACTGCTAAATCTGTTTTGATCCTGGTGTAAATGAATCCAGTTCTAAGAGCGCATATTTATATGAGAAAATTTTACTTTATGTTCAAGAACTATTCCACTACATAGGTGCCAATTGTGAATGTACACAGGATGCCGATAGCTTTACTGTAAAGCTGCTGTATGTGTACAATTTTATTCTGGTACAAATTTAAGCATAGGAACTTAAATCCTATTACCCACCTGTAATTTCTAAGTGCATGTAGCTGTCCATTGGCAGAGGCAAGGATAAAAAATTAAAAGGGTCAAATCTAACGCTTATGTGTCCACATGTTTTACATTTTACTTGGGATTTTAGCTGCCCATGAAATAAATCCACTACAATTGAACGGTTCCTTCTCAGATGATTTTCCCAGGCCTGAAAAAAAATATGAAAAAAAAAAATCACATTAGTAGCTCAAGCTTAATTGCTTGGACTAAGAGTGTTGTCGGTTGTAGCGTGTTGATCTAAAGACATAGGCAGACAAGGTTCTTTGGGTAGATGTGATATCTTTTATTAGACCAACTAAATAGTTGGACAAAATGTTCTTTGCAAGCTTTCAGGCACAAGTGCCTTTCTTCAGGCATTGAGAGACTCTGCTGGTGTTATGTTCTCCAAGGTAGAAAAGAAACTAAGAAGTGGAAGTTTGTTGCAAGAACCCAAGTACTTTAAGGAATCCTTCAGACCTGAAAGATGTTTTACTAGACACAAAAATCAGTGTTGCAATAAGCAGGAAGAATTTATTTTTAACAGTAGAGAAAGATTCTGTCCTCAGGACAATCAGACAATGCAACAGCTTTGTTAAGAACTTCTGTCGCTATGACTGAATATCTGTAAAAATTCTGAAAACCATCTAGATATTTTAACGGCCTAAAAATGATATTGCAAGGTTCCATCTTTATGCCCTTTCCATGGTTTCTAGATAAAATGTCTTCAGTTTTTAGAAGCAATGACCCTTCTAGCTACCAAAACCACAAATACAACGTGTGATTTAAAAAAAAGAAGCTGTTTATTCTGCCACTTACAATGTTGCCAGTAATAAAATATTTTGACATCTGAATTTATCTACCAATTTTCGTGAGGCATGATACAGAAGAGAATTCAGTTGCTTCTTTAGTAGCACTAAGACAACTCATGAATAAAAATTCATCTATGTAACAAAGAGAAAAAGGATGAAACACAGAAGGAGAAGGCTGGCTTAATGGGAAGGTGACATTTCTACCAAGTACCTCTTCTATTACTTCAATTTAACAGATGCTGTGTTTATTCAGACAGCAGCATGTTAATGGAAAGCCTGCTTCAATTACAGTCCCATTTTTTTTCTAAACCTATTACAGTATCTATGTTTTATGGATATGAATTACACATCAAGCATCACGACATTTTTGGAACTTAGAGAACAAGGTGTATCATTAGGTTTGATACTTCAGCCAGTGATTTGAAAGAAAAAAAATTCAGGGATATGAATAAAAGGATCCTAACAAAAATGTTTTAGGCCAAATTTTGCAGTTTTTAGTGACGCCACTAAGTAATTAATATCTATTCATTTTTTTTGAGTGTTTATACATATTGTAGAATCATAGAAAATTTTCAAAAAACAAATAGATATTAATGATTAAAAAACCAAGAATGGGAATCAAGTTTACAAATTACATAGGACTAGAAGATCTTTATACCAGAAAGAAAAAAAAATTCAGAAAAAGCCCAATTCTGGCTATTTTACTGAGCCTGTAAATATCCATGCTGCAGTGGGTCAGGAGTTAACTGGCTTTATTGAACCAAATGGAGGACGTGTCATTCTCTTTCTAGTATATTGCAGAATCCTGTAATTTCTAACAGTTAATAGAATTGATATATTTAGAAAATCTGCTCATCTCCCTGATCCTGTACTACTGTCAGAAATTTTATGCATCACTGCAGATTCCTGTGTCCTAGTGATAACTATTACACGGTTAGCTATATACCTCTGCTGCTACCTCCCAATCTGGTCGACCATCGCTATCTTTCAGCTCAACATATGGCTTATCGTGAACTCTGTTCAGGTCCTCATGAAGACCATCCAAGAGAAATGCCAGAAGCTCCTGGGAATCTTGCTGCTGGAAGCCATTAAATCTTGGAGCATATTTTGCTATTGTCCACTATAAGAGAATAATAATAAAAAACAGTTATTTGATATTAAGTGAGAGAGCACCAGAAATTTAATAATAAATTAAATTAGCCCAAAGAAGATGCATGACTGTAACCAGCATAGCAACCTTACGTTTTAAGAGCTAAAAAGACAGTCCTCTAGGTTTTCATGGCAGGAAAAAGGCCACTTATGGATACAAGTCATGCAGAACCTACAACAAAGGGATCCGATACCCACCTGATATGCACATATTGGGCACATCTACATGTGCGTATTTACTACACAGTAACCAAAATTACTGCGCAGTACAGGCACGCATCTACACATGCACACCTGTACTGCGCAGTAAATATGGCAACTTACACCGACTTAAGCATAAATTTGATACTTGCATCATGCAGCTGTCAAATTTACACCTAATTAGTTACTGCACAATAATGCAGATGCCTTATTGCGCAGTAACACTGTGTGTGGACTCACTTAGTGCTAACTTTAGTCCCAAGTCAGTGCACCCACAGCATTACTGAGCTTTAATGCCTGCACATGTAGATGCTGGCCTAGTCCTGCTTACTGTAAACTGAAGCCAGCGTAAATGCATGTGTAGACATGCCCATTAAGTCACTCCTTGAGTTTCCATTAGGGACTATTCTAAACCTGTAGCTTGTACACTGGATTGTTAGTGTATTCCTCCAAAAAGGTACTACAGTGATCGTTGTGTATCACGTTTACGACATACAGATACTTGCCATATTCTAAACATAAATTTGTAGCTCTTAAGTGGGTACCTTACCATACAAATGGAAGACCACACACTTAGTTATTATCACTGTTTGAGAAATAAGATCCTTGTTAGTACAAAGAACTAGTTTATTCACCTACGGAAAATTTGGAAGGATGACTGTATTTCCACTATCAAACTCCCAAAATAAAAAGACACTGATAGCAACATGTTTATTGACTGAATAAGTTTTGAATACTATTATTTACCACAGCCAGAAATAGAAGTTCAGGAAGTTGTAGCTTTTAATCAAGGTTAAGTTCAAAGCAAACAGACTGAAATGTTCTTAAGGAGATTCTCCCTCTCCCCCCCGATAAAACTATTATATAGAAACAGAAAAAATTGGGATTTGTTTTACATGCAAAAAATGTATAGATCCACATTAATTTTCACCATGATGTTAGGGGTGTTGCAATCCTACCCGTAACTTTAATGGAGCGATGTTCTTCTGAGTTCCACTCCACAACTCCTGAACCAAATCCCCATAGCATTTGGCCATATGCCCTTTCATTCCTATTGGGTTTGTCCTAGAATATATAAAGTAAATTAATTATCAACTATGCATCCAATCAAGCAGTGCTTTTAAGGTTGCAGGGATGGAGGATGGAGTTGACAAGCTTCTTGTTAGTACAGGCTTTTTCACTCAGTAACAGAAGTTTCCTATTCAGCAGTGCGTAGTTTAGTGGCCATCATGCGTCTGAGGGCTGCTGATATTGTCACTAAAATAATTTATCCATGCTGTCTATTTTTGAAGGCCAAAATTAACTTAAAACATTATAACATTTGAAATGCCAAAGGTCTGCCATGAGGATTACCTGTTGAGCTCATAAAGATGTCTTCCTGAGATGAAATACTGTGTTAGAGGCTGTGTATTACTGACACACTGGATACTAGAATTCATGAAGCACGTATTACCCAAATTACTTAATCCAGTAGCACCTTTTTCAGTAGGAACTGAGGAAAGAAAAAAGGATGCAAGTATCTGACACTGGTGTATTTTAACGGTGCCATGCATAGAAAACATGCAAAATTAGATCAACAGGGAAATTTCGCCAGAGTGAACAGGACTCCAATACCTTCTACCTGGACAAAGAACCTCTGAGAGGCAGACTGCACCCAGATCTCACTCAAGTTGATCAGAACTGAGAGCAATCAGTACCTTGCTGGAAGGGGTTCTCTATAACCAGGGATCCTGGTTTTCTGTTTAAAAATTGCAAATCCTCTGATAAAAAAGCCCCTAATCTCTGATTAAAAAACCCCGAATCCATGTTTTTCCCGCCATGACATATATAGGTATTAGGTGAGCACAATGTTTTATTGATATATTTACAATTTTAAAGCAATTTGGAAGCCTACCGGTGCCATATAATAAAATAAATTCTGAATACCTATATATTTTGGTGTCTGATTTTGGGTTTTCTATCATGGAAAATCAGAGCTCCCCCTGCCCCCGCTGCTCACCAGGATGCGGGTCCAGCTGCAGCTGTCCCCCACCACTGCTTTGTGGTGCTGAGCAGCCCTGAAATGCCGGTGTCCCTCACTCCCGACCCACAGCCCCCGCCCGCCCTGCCAGTACTCCCTGAATAGAGAGAATCCCAACATGTTTTGAATACATTGTTGCTCCTTCTCCACCTTGTTCATAATGCAAAATATGGATATTATTCTTGGTTTCATTTTAAGTGGAAGGGATGCTTAATTGCTTCATGCATTTTTGCACAAAGCGAATAAAAAAGCAAAGGCAAAGTCTTACACCTGTGGGACAGGGAAATTATATACAAGGATCTGGCAGCTGCGGGCTTGGGGCTCCCTGCCCTGCTACCCTCCCCTCAGGGGCCTCTACAGCCCAGCAGGTGGGACCTAGTGTGGCAAAGCAAGACAGGGAGGCTTGGTACTGCTGGGAGCCCTGCACTGCCATGGTGAGGTGCCCCAGGACTGCTTGGCAGTAGCAGGGGCCACAACTCCACACCGCCACCCCCTCTGCTGCTAGGTCCCCAGGGGGGAGGGTAGCGGGACGGGGAGCCCCGAGCCCACAGCCGCCAGCCCACATCCATCCCCACCCCATGTACAAATCTGGAGGCCCATGTCCCCCTCACCCCCCCACCCAGGAGTGTGCACAGTGGTGTGGTGCCAGCTCCCCAGATGAGCTGCCCATGGGGAGCTGCTCTCCATGCTGCCTGGCTGCCATGTCCACATGCATGTATACTTGGCACCCCCTGCTTGATGGCCCTCCTCCCGCCTTCCCCAGCCCCCTGCAGGCTGGAGTTCTGCCAGCATGCAAGGGGAAACCTTCTGTTTCCTGGGTTTTTTTCTTTAAAAGGAGAAAATGTGCATTTTTTTCCATGAAATAAGAAAACGCCGTGTTTTTCCGTGGCAAACAGAAAACCCAGATCCCTGTATATAACTCACAGAAAAAATTGTGATAATCAATGCAATCCTCATTCTGAATTAGGTAAATGATTTCCCTGTCCTGAACATGCAAGACTTGCCCTTGCATTTTTGTTCTCTTTGTGCAAAAATGCATTAAGCATCCCTTCCATTTAAAATGAGAGAAAGTAAAATATCCTTAACTTGCATTCTGAACAAGATGGAAAAGAAGCAACAACGCATTCAAAAGATCTTAATGCAGCGTCAGAATGCTCTCTATTCAGAGTGTGTTAATGCTACAGCTGACGATAAAAGGATCTCTGTAAACTTCAAATAAGGGATGTCTACAACACAGAAACAACAAAACAAGAAGCAGAATCCTAAAAGGCTTATTCTGCTATTTTCAGCCTTTGTGTAAAAAATAAAACAGCTTCAAATAGAACGCTCTGTTTATTTTTCCCCTCTCATCATAAATTAGTTTCTGTACTTAAACACTTACCTTTATGTCTGTCTATTTTACTACTGTTTGCTATAAATGACATTTCTTCTGGCCAGCTCATGTCTTTGTTTCTAACTAGAAAGAGATAAGATACAATAAGGTTCATTTTTAACCTATTCCAGATAGCTTGTGCGCAAAAAAGTTACTTTATTTCCAAATATTTATAAAAATACACCTTAGAAACTTGTTAACCTTCAAATTGGTTTTCATTTTCAGTTCTATTTCTAATTCATTAACTCTGCTTCTTCCAGACATTAAGATTAATATTGAGCTTTCTTTCTACTTGCAAACTCCATTTTTCAGGGGTTAGTGTGTTAATATTTTAAATGGCACCAAGCCATAATTAAACAAATTAATTTACATCCAGATACAATGTTTCTCATTGATGAAAAGATAATTTTCAGTTACAGAGCAACAACAGATTCAAATGTATTCTCATTTCAGGACCCTGCCTCATGCAGTGGCCTTTTATAACCCTTTGTTTTCTGAATATACTCAAGCAAATGTTATAGACTTTACTTTCCTAAGGCTTGCAAAAACAACAAAAAAACCCCAAATCCCCCAACACTTTTCCATGTTTTCCAAGGTGTTTTTTGACGTGTTAATCAGCAGATTCAGGACTGTGGATTACATTTTCCATGCAAGGCAATAAATGTAACGTGGGGTATGTTTCTCTACCATCATTTTCATATTTAGGCAAATTCTTCGATGGTTTAAATGTATAAGCCAGTAAATCTCCATTATCCTCTTTTATACCTTCTATTACTAAGTGCTGCTCATCTTTGATCTTCAGATACTCCAACCTATGATCCTCATCATCCAGGAGAGAAAGATGATTCTGAAAACAAGCAAACAAAAAAGAGCTTTACTGTTCATGCATTTCTTAGCTCCCCACCCCCGCCACCCACCTGAGGTTATTTGGTTTTAAGTCTTAAAGCAATGAGACACGTTGAACTGATATGCTCAAGTAGCTCCCTTAGCCAACTCAGAAAGAGAAGACCCATGGCTTTAGATACTATTAAGAAAGGGACAATAACTAAATCCTAAAACTTAGTAAAGGTCATCTTTGCCCATGTATAGGCAATTTAGGTTATTCATGATGCATCACAAGAGTTACTTAAATCAAAGTCCCATTTATACGCTATAAGTTATCTGTGACACTTGAACAAGACTTGCTATTATTTCTGAAGTAACATGCTGTGATCTTAACCTCTCTAGAAAGAAGTATTCGAACCATTCTTAAGGTGCTACCTCTTGGTCAAGAGCCCTCCGCAGAGAAGCATACATAAGAAAAATGCAAATGCAGTAACCAGTTCTCATTGCAGAAAGACAAGAGTAAGCTGCATAATGCCAACTAATTTGGTTCTTCTCTGGCATCTTAGTAACACTGTGCACTGTACAGATTTCAGTTTATTAAATCTGATCTAAATCTCTGAGCATTTAGATTTGCATAGTAAAATAAAAAATATAAACATGCAAATAAGGAATGGAAACTGGACAGTTGCTGATTTACATCCAAACAGACAACTGACGTAGAACAGGTAGTATGTGACGGAAACAGCACGCACATCTACATGTACATTAACACGCTTTAGTTAATGCACATTATACCTAGTACCTCCAGGTGCCTACACATAAGCGCCGAACCTGTTCCAATGCACTGGAATTCCAGCGCGTCAGAGAAGACTCGATTAACAAAGTCTGGTGGAGCGTGGCAATCGCTGCGCTTCAGCAGCCTCTTATGTCTCGTTTACCAGTGTCAGATGGGCTTTAGTTCAAACACCCCTGCCGCCATTTTTAAGCGCAGGGATGCTGATACAGGAAACATAGCGGCACTTATCACAGCGGTACTTGGAGCCACTCTAAAATGCCATCCCCTCCCATCCCCAGAGCATGTGCAAGAGAGCCCTCCATTGTGCGGTACTAGGAAAATGTGTATTAGCCCATCATAATGTGGGCTGAAAAGCATAGTTTTTTAGTGACACTTAAAGTGTCTTAGCCTATTTTAATGTGCATTAACTAAATTACGGGTTTTGTGCATTAAAATAGGCTAATGAGCATTAAAGCGAGTTTAAGATGGTTGTACTAAAATTATACACTAGCTTTAATTATTTCAAAAGGTGCAATCTTTTAAATATATGACCAGATAAATTAGAACACATGCACATAAACATCAGACTAAAATTTAAAAAAAAATATCTACATTCTTGATCAATAAACCCAAAGATTTAAAAGTCAGAGCTAGAAGTAAAAACAAAAAAAAATTAACATGCAGGTGCAAAAGGCAGCCTTTAGTGCCATATTTTAGCCCAAGCTTTCAGATGAAGATGTTTGAAGTGAATATGCAACTCTGATGCCTTACCCAATGTATTTGTTTTTAGTGTTTAAGAGCGTATTGAAGAAAAGTGCAGAGACAACATTCAAAACCCTTAGAAAAGTTTGTTACCTCACTGTAGTATATCCATAGCCTCATGTCTTCCTCTTTTATTCGTAACCTCTGTGACAGGTATTCATGTATTTCTTTAATAGTTTGCATCCGACTAAAGCAGCCTGTATAAGCCAACACCCGTTTTAAAGGAGCGTTGGGAGAAGGTACATTCCCTGTGAGCATAATCAGGAGAGAGGCAAAGATGTTCATAATGCACATGCAAAAGTAGCAATCAGATCACTTTAATAAATTATTCCTGAGATGTTCAGGTGAAAGCCTTTTGCAAAAAAACAAAACAAAACATATTGCTAACTTGTCTCATTGTAGAGCTAAAATGGACCGTAGTGGAATAGTAGGCTTCATTATACCTGTGGAGATAGTTCACACACCACACTAGAACCAGGCTAGTTTCCACTTGAGTTACTATGATCAGCAACCTCACCCTTGCTTCTTGCCAAATATTTAACAAAGGGACTTTCTAATGAGGCTCTCACTGACAGGAAATCATCAATTGAAAAATACGTCATAAGATTTACCACCGTCACGAACTGGATGATATGCGGAGGTTAAAAGGTAGTTTAAAAAATTAAACTAAAATAGTTTCCTTCAGGATAATCTTATAAAGGATGTTACATATAATGAAAGTGCTAAAACATTCCAGGTCGCTGCTTGGTGCTGGAAAGCAGCACCACTTTGCTGCATCTCTTCCACAGAGATGAATATCTATCTGTGAAAATTAAATCAGTCCAGCAGTTTAACAACTGGCTTACTCTAAGGCTGCAGTCCTGTATAACATTTTGGGAACGTGCCTAGGAATTCAACGTTCACACACAAGTTTGCAATACTAATTAACTCGATTCAGTGCAAAGTTTGCCAATATTAGTGCTGTGACATGCTTAACTCATTTTCTGATCCTGAACTCTCAAATAGCAAGTTTCAAACAGTCTAGATTACTAAGATGTCATCCTTTACTTTTCTGGGACTTGTACAGTTTAAAACCAAGATTTTCTTTTAATATGCCTTTAAAACATGTGGCCCACCAGGCCATTCTATCTGGCCCACGGGGCCCCTAAAAAAATTAGAAAATTAATATATATCTGCTCCTGACTGCCTGGCTTGTGGCCCTCGATGGCTTGCCAGAACTCAGTAAGTGGTCCTCTGCCCAAAATAATTGCCCACCCCTGCTTTAAAACATTCATGGAAGAAAAAATAATGTATCCTAGCCCTGACTACATAGCTGAATAACTTTAAAGTAAGCAACTGAGGCAGTACATTTGCATTGACAAGAAACAAACTAATCTTAAAATATGGAAAATTACAAGATTAAATGCTATATTACAGAAGAGGAAAACGAAACCACAATCATAAGTCAGCAAAGCATCTGTTTTAACTTAATACACCAAACAAATGATTATTCTCTTAAAGATTACAAAAAAAGTATTTTTCTAAAATTAAATATGAGGATTAGTCGTAAGATTACAGCAAGAAAGCATATTTAAAAACTCAAAAAGATTAACTGATTGAAAAAATAATTAGTGCAGAGCGAAATAATTCCAAATCAAGATCAAATTTGGTATATCAGAAAAACATATGTACTTGAATTAGGAATTTTTCGGTTTCCAAACAGCACTTCCCACTGTACTGCATCAAGGAAGAAAAATGATTTTGGATAGTAAGCAGTTTCTGTAGCATAGCTTGATCAAGCAGGCAGCCACTTATTAGAAAACTTTGGATTTTTAATATTACTATAGATTATGGATGTTTTCAGAGCAGTGAAAAATCAAGTATCTGCATAATATATTTTAAACACATTCTTACTAAAGCCAAAGTGCCCCTCAGATCTGATTTTCAGTGATCAAGTCTCCCTGCATCTGGGCATGCACATAAGCATGCAAATTTCCGTTTGTGAATATTCAACCATGCACGCATGCCAAAACTGGGGATCTGCACCGACATCTATAGTAGCATCAGCAACTGTGCATACAAACCTGCTAACTGAAAAGAAACCTGTGTAATGCCTTTTCAGAGCTGGCTGTAAAATATTATGAATTAAAAACTAGTCTTAGGGTGCAAGACCTGAGCAATCTTAAAGTGAGAATACAATTTACAACTATGTGATGTGCTTTAATTATTTTATCAGTAAATAATCTAGGATTGATACCACCTACATGCACTTTTGAGCCCCCAGCACAAAGTTAAACTTTGTAAACTGCCTCAAATAGAGATTTCATGTTTCACTAGCTTAATTTCTTCTTATGGGAGTATATAATAATTCTTTGCATCAGAGTTAATTACTTGGATAACTCTAAACCAACCTGAGTTCAGAGAGACATGTGCACCAGCAGATGAATGAACACCAATGAGATTTATTATACTGTAGTTCTCTACATTAAAAGGACTCTCTGAAATAAATTCAGATATAAATATTCTATAACTACATAATTGATTGCAGATGGAGACAATATGATCTGCCATCCTCAGCTGTTTTTTATGCAGTACTCATTTCTCACTCCCTTGCCACCAATCTAAGATTTATTTATTTTTTTAAAACTACAACTTATTTTGCTTAAAAACTGAAATGCCCTTTTACTTCCCCTCCTGGTAGAAGAGCTGTGAGCAAAGCCCTTTAAAAAGTTTTACCAATCACCTGTTCTGCTTTACAATTGATTGGAAGATGTATAAGCACAGTGGCAAACTTCTATGTTCCTGGATCTTGCTTTTTAGAAAAAGAAACTGCACAGGTGTGTTCTTGCTGCATTCTTAAGTTACCTCTAGGTAAATGTTGAGGAAACACTCTCAGGCTCATCATACCCATATTCACCCAGATGTTCGACTGCTGTGTCCGAGTAGCAGGCTGTTGTCTCAAAAAGAGCAGATAGCAAGGAAATAACTCTAACTCAGGCATGTTCGTTTTGCTGTTTTTGATCACCTGATGAAAACATTTTAAAGAAAATTTTAGAGCCTGCCTTTGCAAGTCTAATGGACATCTAAAAAGAACAGGAAATATTAGTTAAAGCACAGGACTGGGAGAAGATCTGTGCTTTACTACCAGTCCTGCTATAGACTTGTGACCTTGAACAAATATCCTTGGGGATAATACTTTATTTACCCATCTTCTAAGGATATTTTGAAGCTTCCCTAATTAATTTTTGAGAAACTTCAATTAAAAGATGTGATAAGTGCCAGGTTTTAGTAAGAAGTCTGCCTTCAAACAGGGACCATATCATTTGCAATAATAAATACATAACAGTTACTCACAAGGATGTAAAATGAGTTCCCAAACTGTGGTACACAATGTTGGGGGTATGCAAAACATCTCGGGGGGGGGGGGGGGGGGGGGGGGGGGGGGGCACCCCCCCCCCCAGCCTATTCCCCATGCGGGAGAAATAGCGTAAAGGCAGATTTAATTTTCGTTATAATAATAATTGGCACTTACAGTGTTAAAATATAAAACATATGCTGGTAGGGGTACACAGGCAGCTGGTAAATCTGGAAAGGGGGTATGCAATAAGAAAAAATTTGGGAACCTCTGGTTTAGTGAATTCTTTACTATCAAGAACTCATAAGAGGGAAAAAAAGCTCATTTTGATGGACCCTGTTATTCTGAACTTCTTCTGATTCCAGGATGCAGGCCAAATTTGGTTGAAAACTGGCACAGTAACTACAGATCAAAACTGAAAACATATTTCTCCCACATGTTATAGGTTGTTGATGAGGGAGGATGGCAGGGAGGTGGAAAATCAAAACGGGTTCTAACACACTACTTATACCAAAGACTTAAGATCAGTCACAGAAAACAAAGGTTGGAAGGGACCTCAGGAGATCACAGCTAGTCCAATCCCCTGCTCAAAGCAGGACCAGCCCCAACTATATTATCCCACCCAAGGCTCTGTCTAGCCATGCTCATGTACATGCCACCATGCCAAGACACTTATAAGACTTTGCTCTCCAAAGCCACTCGAAAAATGAGGGTATATGAAAGGCAACCATCATTGTTGAGAACATGGGAACAAGAAAAAGAAGGTGGAAAAAAATTAGCTTAAAGTTGTGGCATGCCTATGAAGCACAGGTGAAAGTACCACCAAATTAAGGTTCAGCTTCAGAACCAAGGAGCTACGGAATGAGGCAATGTCAACTTTCTGAGGATCGAAAACCTGGGATTTTATTGCAAACTGTACAAAGAGAAGCTGGGACTATCCCAGGGTAAGGCTTGTATGGAAGTAAGTAACAGGATGGTTGTCTTCCTAAAGAATTCCCAAAATGTTTAGATGCGAGTGCCAAGTTTAAGTTTGCGCACAGGTCAGCAAGCCGCATGTAAACGAGCGGCATCACTGACGAGATCAGTAGCATTTTGTCATGTGGGTCAAAAGTCACTTCCTTCCTTCGATTCTCCTGGCCAGAACCATTCTGGAAAGATGCCTCTCCCAACTATTCTATAGTGAAAGATTTGAGCGCATTTATTTGTGGTGTGTGCAAAATTGCTATGGCTTTCTCCAGATCATGAAAGGTTGGTTTCCATGGAGAACGTGTAGGAGGAGGGTAGCTGAAGCCACTGTTTTTGCACTGTAACATAATTGCCAGCATCACAGCATAAAAGACCAACCCTTCTTCAGCTGGAACACTCACTGAATATTTAAGTATGCAAAAAACAGTTTCAAAATCTGATGAGAAATGAACAGCAACAAAACCCTTTAAAGCAATTGCAATTACCTTATGCAGCAGCTTCCATATACTGGGTCCAAAACATTTTCACGTTTACCAGTCAATTAAGTACTATATACAGACAATGCTGAAAGATTAGAGCTGACCTGAATGGTGAATCCATTGAACAGCACTGAGTTTCTATAAAAAACACCCTGCTTCTCCCCGCCCCAACAAAGTTTGTGTGGATTGTTAAAGCTCTGGACTATACAGAATGCATTATTTCACTCCCCAGCAAAATGCAGCCAACTATGATGAGACACAGTGGTTAAGCAGTGTACAGAAAAGTCTGGAGAGGAAAGTCATATACCTGTGTATCAAGTGGAATGGGCTTTCCAAGCGTATGCCACATTTGGTGGGCATGCACCCATGCACTTCAGATCAGGCTCTTCTGGGCAGCAGGGTTTGCTGGAGCTTTTCCCGTGACCCAAGAACTCTCCTGTACATATGCCACCATGCAGAGCAGAAAGGGGAGCGCAGTGTCAGCTGCAATGCCCTTCTGACAAGCCTCGGGCAAGAACCTGGCATTGGTGGTGGAGGGAGTCTTCTAAAAGAAAGATTACAGCGCAGCTCACTTGAATGAGAGATCAGATCGAGAGACCTAAAGACTTGTGTCTGGTAAAAGTAAATACTGATCTCCAAGTTGCTGCTTTACAGATTTCATAAGAGACTGAATAATTTTCTTATCTGCATATGGACAAGGACATCCTGAGCACAGCTTCTGCTTGGGTTGAAAGCAACAGACAAAACAAGGATCATTAGTATATCATTTGATTCAAGTATGAAGCTGAAACAATTTTGGGGAAGAAATATGGGATGTAGCTTCAGAACATTTTGGTCCTCATGAAGAAGTTGTGCCAGGCCTCCGCTTCAAGGGCCAACTACCCACCTACCTATCTTTCATTCACAGAGCAAAGTGTTTTAATAAAGATGGTGACTTTAATAAAGAAATATGTAGCTGCTGGCTCAAAAGAAGAGCCTGTTAAACCCACAAGGATTAAAGGAGGAAGACAGAAGAATGGAGGGAGAAGGAACCAGATTTTGTACAGAAAAAACAGCGCCAGGCTATCAAACCGTTTGTGCCTGTAAATGGTGTGCTTTGATGCCAGGTGAAAGTGTCTGAACTAACAGAAGAAGTCTCAGAGTGAACAGGTAGCATCAGTTCAGGATAGGACACATTTCTGTTTGGATGGAGACAGATGGTATTGTGCTGAATGAACAGAAAGTCTTTCCCACTTTGGAGCATAAGCAAATCTTACAAAATCATCCCTATCAAGCTGTTGTGCTTATTGGTTAAGCAGTTAAGCCAGTTTTCTCCCAGTCAGCCAACCACAAAAACAACCAGGCAGTAAGATGTAGTGACACTGGGTCTGGATGGAAAATCTTTCCACTGTCCTAGAAAATCATGTCTGGGATCAAAGATGTCCTGCTCGATTCTCCTAAGTACTCCTGTCGTGAGAGGAACCTGTGGGTATATATTAGACCCCCAGACTATGATAACTGAACGTATTTGCTCCAAGTCTATGACTCAGTTCCCACCTTTGGCATAGGTGGGGGGTTTTTTTCACATTCTTTTTAGAGCACATCTGAAAACCGGCTTTAGCAGCCTTGGAAAATATTTGGTCACCTCACCTGGGTTCCTACGTGGCCAAGTTGTGAGGATCGACAGTGTCAAGGCACTTTGGGGCAGTTATGCTCTTGCGGTCATGAAGCCTCCAACTAGAAGTTCACATTTTAGGCTGGTTTTAAGGAGGATTTGTTATTGCTGGCCTTGATCTGAAGAGCCGAAGAAGAAACTGAATGCTATCTATGACTTGTTGAGGAGAATTTATCCATACCTAGCAGACCTAAAGAAACTACAATACTTTTTTTTTTTTTTTTTTTTTGCTAACAAACCAAAAGGGCACAATCTCATAAGCTTGCTAACAAACCAAAAGGAAGTATCCTGTCCTGGCAATGTGTCATCGCAGTGATGAGCCTGAAGCATTCCTTAAGAGTTGGATGGTTGGAAAGACTGATCCTCCGGACTTGTTTGTAGCTCCAGGATGGGGGGTTATTAGAGCTGAGAACTATTCTCAATTTTGCACCAATGGAGGAAATATTTGACTTCTCAAGCCCTTTCATGGATTCAAAAGTAGCAGAAGTAAAAACCGTTCCACGTGGCTTGAAAAGGAGCTGAAAAACCTTCTATTGGTCACTTCAATCTTGGAAGTCCTGAGGAATCTTTGCTGCGAGGGAGAGTGCATTGCAAACTGGAGGGCATGGGGTCAGAAAGAAGAAGTGGAATAGTAAGAAACAATTAGTTCCTAGAACAGTTAGTGGCAGAGACCGTATCCAAATGAAGTACTAGAGGAGATCGGAAGGTTTAGTATCTCACACAGTGCAGAAATTTGACTATGATACAAATCAGTATCCTTCATGATGCACCAGCACCAAGAAAATGTCATGATCATGACACCAACTACCGCTCTTATACCAAACAAAGACTTTTTTCAGTCCCAATACAATTCACGGACTAGACTTTAAGGGGGATGTTCCTCTCAATTCCATTCATTTTGAGTGGGAGTTAAGCACTTAAACCCTGTTGGTGTCATTGAAAAAACTCCTCCTTATATCTCTATAAAAGTATAGCTCATGTGATAAGGGAAACTGCCCTAAAAGTCACGCAAAGGAAAAAAGAATCCTGCAGATGCAACAGAATTTAAAGGCAGTTTCCCATCCCTCCAAGCAAACAGAGTTAATAAATCTACTTCAAATTTCCCTTGACCCTGATTTAAGCATACTTTTCCATAAATTCAGATAAATAATTCAACACATGCAGTAGTTAGGCTTCATAAAACATCTCTGACAGAGCATAGCTTGTTAATACTTCCCCTTCTACACACAGTGATAGTTCAAGGGATCTTCTGAGAGAAATACAGGATTTAACTATAACCATCCCTGTACAATCATCATTTCTATTTCAGAAATACAACTGTTGGGCAGCTAATGCAAGGAACCATTTCAGTAGGATAACTTAAAAACTGAAATGTAGGATAATAATAGATTCAACATCATCCACACAGTCAATTCAGTTTATTCTATGCAATTTTGATACTTATGAAAATAAAAATTACTTTCAGGCACAATGCAGAACTATTTCAGATATAACCATGTTTGAATACAGGAAGTGCCAGTAATATATTCAGCTTCATTTCCTCCTGTTCAAGATTATTATTATTTTTTTTTTTATAAATATTTAAAGAAAATGAACACAGTAATACAACAGGTCTGTCACCTTGCATAGTGACAGACCCATTGCTAATTAGCAAACTTTTCATTGCACGTCAGTAAGTGAACACATGCAATAAAAGCATAATTAATACTAATTCACAGTACTACTGATTCATAAACGCACTTCCTTTTATTCGTTCTTTGGAAAGAGCAAGTTAAGCTGAGTTTTGTTTCATTTTGTAATGTTTCCTAGAACTGGAACTATGGAATATTCTATAAAAGGTAACAGTCTAATGTAAAAGCTCATTATGATCTCTGCTACCAACATTTTGCTGAGGTTGAATGTTATTCATGTTGAATGTTAAGTATAGGACCTGTCCAAACCAGTGAAAGTTATCTGTATTTCAACTGTGTGTAACGGCTCCAGTGAGGAGCGAGATCTTGTACGATGTAATACATGTCTCAGAGCTGCCATCTAAAAATAGGTGTTTACTCTTAACTTCAATAAGATTTTCATATAAAACATGACTTTCAGCTTTTCACATCATATAATTCTGTGAACACTCCAAAACCCAAACCTTATAGCCACTGTAAACAATGACCACATAAGGAGGATGAGAACAGCTTGATTAGATCAGCAGACCAGCAAGAAGTAATGTGTGTTCTGTTGATATATCGTATTTAAAAAAAAAAAGGCTCACGAGTTGCACCCTTGAGTTGTGGCATGTAACCAGTCTCTGCTGCCCTGCCATCTTTTCTATCCTATATTTTGCTCTACTGATTTACAAAGCTAGATTGCTAACTCTCCAGGGTAAGGACCTTGTCCTCCTATACCTCATACTCCTACAGGTGCTCCCTCTGGCCGCCAGCCTCAACTATGATTCTTTAGGTGCTGCTGCAATTAAACACACACGCACACACCCCAAACAAAAATCAGAAGACTTATTTAGGCAAGGCACAAACATTCATTTCTAGTGGTGAGTGGAAACGATTTTCAAGAGTGGGGGCAGACACACAGTGAGCAACCATGCCTTCTCCCCTGCTTTCTGCGACTTTCCCAGATCAGGGTCTGCGGAAAACATGGGCTACTCCAGACCTGCCTTCACAGGGGGACCAGAG
The DNA here is from genome assembly GCF_000455745.1 of Alligator sinensis. Lineage (NCBI taxonomy): Eukaryota > Metazoa > Chordata > Crocodylia > Alligatoridae > Alligator > Alligator sinensis. The sequence continues at coordinate 1,756,047 of NW_005841850.1, read as the reverse complement.
CAGTGGAGCAAAGCCTTGAGTATGCTTCTCAAGCCAGGGAACTCCAGCATGACAAGGGTTACCAATTTGTTCTTGATCTTCTGAACTGCCTCAGCAAGTGTGCAAGTCAGTGATAAGTTAACCCTTAGCTATATTGGGTTTACATCTTGTGCAAATTGCTAACTGTTCAGAGAAAAATAAAGCTGAAGCTGACTGAGCTCTCTGCAAGTAATGGTTCCAGTCTTCATTCCCCCGCAGTAGCCAATTACGGCACTCGTATCACTGTTCAGATTCTCTTCAATCCTCTGGAAGTTAGTCTCCTGAGCCCAAGCTAATATCCTCAGTTTATGCGAAACACCTGGAGACAGTGGTTAGCAGATCACTGAGCGAACAAATTACATAAAATTGGCGTCTGCACCAAACCTTGTGGGAGTCCATTCTTTCAGGATACCCCGACACTGATTTTGCAGCCCAGCACCAGCTGAAAACATATGCCTCTACAGCTCAATTGCCATTACAAGTCATCTGTGCCCCATCATGCAATTCTGAAGTGTGCGGTTACAGCTGGGAAGCGAAACTGGCTGCTAAAGAGTGACCTTTGCCTGTCACCTTAGATTTCCCAATCTTGGCTATCATATTTGTCTCCATGACATGGAACACGAGGATAGACAGCAGAGTTGCAATTCTGGCAAAACACTGTCAAAGCCAAACATTTCCTCTTCTCATGCAGCTTAGTGCCTTTCTGTATTCCTTACCTAGAAAACAGTAGGAAACCTCCGTCTTGGTCAAGCTGTAGAAACTGCTTAATTTGATGCCACTTTTTTTTTTTTTTTTTTTTTCTTTTTTTTTTTTCGGTCAACTCCTTGAAAAATTTCTCGGCCAACTTATGTGATATCGGTCATGAGTGGGCCAACACTGTTCACAGAGTCCTTCGCAGCTGTAGTTTTTATGCTATACTGACTGAGCTACCTGATGAAGATCCATGATTTCTGGCTAGACAGATGCATCCTGTCTCTTATGCTGCTCCTTCCCAGAAAGCTCTTGGGCTGCATTCAGAATCAATTTTGGTGGTGTCTAAGTATTTCTGGATTGCTTGGCAGGTTTTATTATTTAAAGGTGCTCTGCACATTCTTCATAGCATACAGGAGTGTTTGGAAAGGCAGCCTTCAAAAGTGCACTGGTAAATCTTGAGTAAGTAGAAGCACAGCAAGGCCAGGATAGTAATGATCCACGACTTCAGTGTCTGTTTCAAACAAACAGTGACTATATTTATTACTTACCGGTCTAGGTAATGATAGATTTGCCCCATACCAGTGGTAAAGGGCTCGCCATACTGGTTCTGGTACCATTATATAATCCCTTCCTTCAACCAGATGTGGAGATTGTTTTAATCTTCCACCTTCCATTGTTAATGATGCAGCCTTCAAAACAGAAAGGCACAAGTTGACAAATCTTAAAGGGATAAAAGAATCCACAGCTGCAAAAGATTTTGGCTTCAGGAATATAAGAGTAAGTTTTAATTTCAAAATGCATCCTAGAAAGTGGTAATTAGCCACTATTTTTCACACAGGAAGACAACAGTTAAATGTACTAATAACTCGTATTTTAAGGTTTACTACTTCTTAAAAAAGAAACTCAATATAAAATACCTATAATTTAGCTTTCCTTTATTACTATACCTCACTTGGGTTATTATAAATTCTAATTTTTATTCCATCATTTGTTATGCTTGTTTGCTTTCTGCCTTCACTCTACCAGAAAAGGAATAAAGCTGGTCAGTTTAATTTTCAGTATACAGCCAACCTTTTTTCTGGTTTACGTGCATAAAGCTGTTAGGTTTCAACGGGCAATGCTTAGCTAGAAACGAGATGTTAACTGAATGCTATGATCTTTGTTCTTTTGGACAATTACTAGGCTCACTTTCACTGCTAGAAAATTGTAACAAAAAGTTGCATTTAAACTATTACTTGTTAATTTCCTTAAGTCAGTTACATTTACCTTCACTGGTTCTTGTGTTACAAGAGGTTGGTTATCAATGGCTCCGGGTTTTTGTGGATTAAGTTGTAGCAATGTATTCCCGTTGGATACAAGTAAACACTGGTTATTATTGTCCGAAGTGTTATGTTGCCTAGCAAAACACATATCGGTCCCTGGAGCGATAGAGTAAAGAGTATCTGTAAAGGAAATGGGCAGTATGTTTAAGCTGTATCTGGTATACATTAAATGTCTCAGCTAGTAAATAAGGATACAATTCTGTATGAAGATTATCGGAAAAGTATCCCCTCAAATAGTGCTTAAATTGCAGCAAAGATATGGAAACAAATCCAAATGACTCAACGCGTCATCTATGCATCCGCACCTGCAAAATGGGGAACTGACTGTATGACAAGTATGCCCAAGTGTATGTACACATACATACCAGTCTGTATGCAAAATAACTATTTTATGTGGCCAAATGCATGCTGTTCTTCTGGACATGTGCATGGTAACCAATTTCTATATTTGATTTTAGTTTTGTGCATACAAAGCAAGAGAGATGGAGATATGTGCAGTAATGCTGCAAATATATTCTTTGTCCTCCTCTCCTACATTCTTATAGAAACACTTTGTGGTTGAGTAACAGAATACTGGAATAACACCGACTTGTGTTTGGCCTCAACTCACAGGAAGAAACCCCAACAGTTTATTAACTGCAAGGCTTGAATCTGCAAGTGGCTCCATCATGGGGGAAACACCTCCTTCCCCCCAAACCTGGCAACCAGACTAGATTTCAGCTGCCTTAACAAAAGAAAAATACATTAAAAAAAACTCCCAACTCTCTCAAGATTACACTACAATCAAGATGCCAGAAGTTTTCCTGCTCCTAGATTTTTTTTTTTGCAAAAAATTATTTCTGTATATGTGTGTGTGCACGTGCAAACTATGCCTCTACAAAACTGTCTTGTCAGCACTATAGTTCACTTAACAGTCCAAAACTCACTTTTATAGTTAACCCACTCTTGGTCCCACTGCAAAGACCACTGACTGAAGGGGGTAGGAGAAAGAGAAAGCCACGGTCTCAGTGGCTCCTAAACAGCACAGAGCAGCTCCAAGGATGAGACGTCACACCGACAGAAACGCATTCCCTAAACACTGTTGACTGGCTAGAGTTACAGAGCAAGGGAGGAACTAAAACTCTATTAAATCTTGCCTCAGAGCTAAATCAGCCTGGCTTTAGAGCTGGCAGAGGGATATGCTTAGACAAATGTGTTGCAGCCTTTGCTGTTTTTGCTTTAGTTGGAGTCGTATTGCTAACAATACAGCTTCGAAAACATTTGTAACAAATCAGTTCAGTTTTTATAGGTCCTAAAATTAACAGCATGTTTTTCTTCTGCCTACAGTTTTAATGCTCCTGAGCCTGCTTCCTGATTTATTCCCATCCACAGTATCTGAGGTCAGATGGTTGTGAGACATCTGTCCAATGACAGATAAGCAATGAGCTGGAAATTAATGTGAGGGGGGAAAATATTTTGGAAAATGACAGTGACAGGATCATGGGGGGAAAAAACCCCAATGTTGAGAATAACTTGCAAGATGAGCAAAAAAATGCTTTGTTTAAATGCCTTGTGTGTCCACCACACATTCAAACAAGCTCTTACATCAAACCAATCCATACGTGTCATTTTTCTAACTTCAATTTTGCTATCTTTTAGGCTGGAAAAGCTCATGTGATACTTAGTTCCCTGAAGACCTATCCTAGATTAAACCTCTATGGAAACAAGATTTTATGCTTACTGCTGCTAGTAGTCTCTGAGGCTTCTGATGCAGTAGAAATATTATCTGAAATTTTTTCTTCTGTGGCACTGAAGTAATTTAGACCTCCCATTTTTTCTTCTCCCTGCTCTGATGCATGGGTTGAAGCAGCTATGACTGCATTCTTACCTCCATTTAAAACAAATGAAGATTCGATCATAACAAGGTTTGCATCCTGAAATTGGAAAGGAAAAGCAAAGTGAATTTTAGGCCAATATCAAACTGGAAACTGCAAATCACACAGGCACAAAGTTCATATGCTATATTACTTTACACCTTTATTGTTCCTTCTAAAAGATCTAAAAAGTGCTTTACGGCAAGTTATTTTCCATTTGCTAAATAAATGCCAAGCATAGGCAGGAAACATTCTGAAATCATGCAACTAGTACTTTTATATTACACTGATGAATCTCATTGAAAACTCTGGAGTAGAAAAGAACATCAATTTTTCTAAGAAACTGAAATGGCAAACGCTTTTTAAGGAACTCCAGTTATTGCTGATAAACTTTTAATATATAAATTTACAACTGGCCGAAAAAGAAGGGGTCTTTTGGAGTGGTTTGGGAGTCTGGATGGTTAAACACCTTTAGAAAGATTGGAAGAAATTTAGTGAATTTAAATTTGTGAAAGAATACCGGAATTGTAAAGAGCACTAGGATGGCATAGGCAGGGGCTATGTACATTTTCCTTACCCTACAAATCTGATGTCTTTAGATGCTTTCCATTTTGCACGTTTGGTGGTTCTGAATGATTTCAGCTACACTTTCATATCACAAGAGGCCGAGAAGAAAAGCCACCAACTATTGGAACAAGATGGAACTATTTGGGACCATCATGAAGAACTCTGAATAGGAAAAAAGTATGTGGATGCTTCTTTCTAAGCTTCAAGCCTACAATGGAACTTACTTACGGATTTTGATTGATACTTGTTCAATACAAATTACTTTATTTCAAATAAATTTCAACAACTCCATTTGAAAGATATTTGAATGTATTTTAAAGTTTTCCTTCAGTACAAGATTTTCCCCACCCTGCAGTAAACAACAATCTTTTACCAGAAAGAAAACATGGACCTAGATCTAATTCTCGGTGGTAATTTCAAAAAAAAAAAAAAGTTCAGCAGAGTGCAGTGCCATCTGCAAACCGCACTGATACTAATCTATAAAATATAATGTTCAGGAACATTTAACTTCATTCCTCGCTAGTATACAGAACAGCTGAGCAAAACTAAACCATGGCCGTTTCAACAACCTGCTTAACTACAAATTTCAACACCATGTGCTCGCCCAAAATACTTTAACAATAAGGAAATGCCATGCATGGTAGCCCAATTGTAAAAGTCTGCAGGCCAGCCAGGACAACAACTAGATGCCACGTTTTGTACTTTTGGGGAGAAAGGAGTGCAAAACAAGCACTCTCATCTTTTAGGCAAGGTGAAAGGAGGATTCATGGCACCCAAAACCATCTTATTGGTCAAATAAGAAAATGATCCTGACAATATCTGAAAAAACCCAATCTAGTCAAGAATAGTGGCCACAAGAAGAAACCTCAAAAGATAAGGTGGCAGAGAAATATGGTGAAAGATCAGAAGTTAATAGGTACATGGGATGATCTCATATCCTCAAAAAAAACAACCAAAAGAAAACCAAAAAAAAAACCCCCAAAAAACAAAACAAAAACCTCTGCAAAGGACATTACCGGAAAAATGGGGGGAAACAGAGGAAATCTCCCAAATCATGTTACACGGGAGTAAGATTTACTGATACTGAAATACTAGGCTCGTCATATGGCAAAATCATCAAATAAAACCAAAAGAAGCATAAAACAATCATATATTCCAGCCTAGCTGCATAATACTATGCATGACAAATCTTTATATACAGATCTGTGTGACCCTACAGAGCTCCTGAATATTTTCTTTACATGGTTGCAAAGCATGGAGGCCTATAAATCACTGTGCTGTGGAGAGAATCTCTGAGGTTCTAGAGTTGAGCAAAAGTATTAGGAATGAAATCTTATATGCTACTAAAAACTCACACTATAACAAGGATCATATCGCCTAGTATCTCAACCATTCTAAAAACCTTATTAAACCAACATTTCTTCAATTTACTGTGCATGAAGAACAACTGTAATTAAACCACTAATTAATGTACACATTCCAATTTTTGGATGGTCTTTGGCTATCTGCATTCATAAAGCAAGTCAAACCTTCATTTTTATGACATTTCCTGTATATTACTATATCCTTTAACAGGATATAGAAATATAGAAAGTTTCTTTTTCTCTATATTGTGGTTGACTGAATTGCTAAGGTTTTATATTCCAGTCTCAACCAAGTCTTATGTAGTAAGCATTTTTTCCAACACGAGCTTCAAGTTCACAAAGCTTTCACTAGCCTGTTTTTATATCGAGTCTTTAAGGAACACTGCTTCATTTAAAAGAACCTGTAAAGTGTTTTAGCCCCAAAGCTCATGAAAAGTCGTGTGTCTGGCCTACCTTTCCATCTCAGTTATTTTTTAGGATATTTGTGTAAGTTAAATTACAGTCAAACCCTTTATTTCATTAAGAAAAGGCACAGCACATAATTTGTGACAAAAACCACATCCATTCTTATAGACTGTAATGTCAAAAGCCAACTTGGTTGTTATATTATTACCAAACAAATCAAGAGGAGGAGGAGGAAGTATATTCACAACAGGGTGTTTTTTATTCAACAAGCAACAATGGCAAAGAAAACGCAGATAAGTGTGACAGTTTAATGGGATCTTTGTGTAAAGTTAAATATGTGACAATAATTCTGCAAATCAATTGGTTGCCTCTGATGAATGGGAGATATTCTAGCACTATTTACTTATCGGATTATTGATTAGGTAATCATTTCTTTTCTCTCCTGCTTTATTAACTCATGCACAAATGGAACATCAAAACAGTGAAACATCACTGTGCCAACATGAACTACTGCTATACTTACATATTTGACGTACTCTTTCCACTGCTGCCACCATGACACTGCAATCAGAAACCAATTGTGCCCTGGCTGGAGACCGTATCTGCTTTCCCGTTCTAGCCAACCCCTATATTGAAGAATTAAGAAAATATCACCAAAAACATATAAAACAGAAATTATAGCAGGGAAAAAACCCTCAATGTACTAAAATGATGACTAATCTAGAAACCTGTAAAACCAGATTTTGCATAAAAGTACGTACCTAATAATTTGTCCCTCTTCTTCTGGTGTAGCAGGTCTTAACCCCAAAACTATATGGCACACCTAGACAGAAAGACAGAAGGAGACAATTCTGAACTATGCCAGACTGTGACCAGACAGATTGAGGACTTCAAAGAAATACATTTATAGCAAGTTACTAAACAGAGTATTATAAAGTACTAATTACAAGGCTGTGCATGCACCATTTAGCCAAAGTAAGTATCAACGTGGCTACCCAAGGGAAAAAAACAGGAGGAAGAAACTCTACATTAAAGTGAAGTTTTACCCTTGAAGCAAATAGTTTTATTTGGATTTTGTGGGACTTCCTCTGTCCTGCGCTGACTGACTGTCTGAACGGTCTGAGATAATTTTTTGGTTAGTATTTCAGTTGCTCCGATTAGACAGAGGCTCTATCTACACTAAGCCAACTCTCCCAAACCACCAGGTTTTGTCCACACCCATTTGCATCTGTTGGCTACATGCAAAGACATTAACTAGGAAGCGTTGCAGCCCTACTGGCAGCAGCAGCTGGCGCAGTGCCTGCACCCATTCTTACACCCTACCTCAGTCTGTGCCTGGGGCTGACACCCCACTACCTCACACCTAGTTCTGCTACTGGCTCCCCTACCTGGCTCTCCTGACAGAACGTGGTGTACTTATTCAGGGAAGGCAAAAGCAGCTGAATGAAGCAAAGCAGAAGCCTCACTCTGCTGCAGAGACTGGCATGCAAATGCATGCAAGGTTTTGCCAGCAAAACTGGAGGGCTACCAGGATAACCTCACCACGCAGAACAGACGGGAGGGTCAGATTTGTTTCCCTCTTGGGTGCAGAAGAAACTAGCTCGATCCAAATGCTGCAAAACTTGGAGGGGATTCTGTCTGGGCTGAAGGGGATGGAAACATTTTACTCATTCCCCGTTTCTGTGGCTTATGCACCTCCTCTCTGTTGGAGTCTCTAGCTGGTTTCTCTCTGTAGTTTTTCCCCCAAGGTCAAACTGTGTTTGCTGGGAGAAGTACGTGCATGTGCAGAGGAGTATGTGTGTGGGCGCAATACCTGGATTACAGTTTCCCCAGACTTAAGGGAGGGGGCGGGCAGGAGACTGACAGAAGGAGATGGACATGTCTAGTCAGATCAGCTGCTGAGTCTCCAACCCAGTTTTCAGAAGGTGATGGATGAGCTCTCCTTACATATCTTTTGAAACAATCAGTTTGAATCTTAGCTGGAGATTTCTAACTCTTGGAAGGGCACCTGGTATAAACTGATTTTATACTGCGCGAGACCATTTTATATTCTGAATAAAAACAAAAAGGGCATTAGCTGCTGGGAAGTGACAGATTTCCCAATACTTGCAACACAACTGGCTCCGATAGCAGTTTCTTTTTCGATTAAGTACTACACAATGTACTACAACCAACTTCCTCAAAATAAAGCCGTTCCTGCAGTTATCAGACCAATTTGCTGAAACTGGATCTAAAGGAAGGGTCAGCAACATCGAGATCCAGCCCATGGAGCCAGAGGTCTTTGCCCGTGCCCATGCAGTGAACACCTATGCCAGGGTCAGGCAAGCTTCCAAATGCACCCATGCCACTTCTCCTCACCTCCCTTACCCCCACCCACACCCACCCACCACACATGCAGTCCATCTAACACCACAGATACAGTTTGCAGCTGCCTGGCCCCGGCACAGATCTCCACTGCCTAGAAGCTGCACTTGCTCTCCGGCCAGGGAAATGAGGGGCTGGGATAAATGATGGTGGCAAGGCTGCAGCTCCTGACTGCTGGCCCCTGAGGTGCTGCAGGGAAAGCCCCCCACCCCTGATGTGCTGCCAAAACCATCCAGTTCACATCAAGTCAGAGCCAGGGTCTTCCCACCCACAGCTTGTTAAAGGCTGTTGGCTGCTTATCTAAAGCCACTGTTGCTAAAGAGCTAAATGCTTCACACTTCCATAGTAATTTCCTATGTAGCTCCCAAGTATTTCATTAAGTGTGAAATGGAATTTTGCCATTTTGCAGATGGGAAACTGAGGCAGAAACAAGCTGAGCAACTGCCCAAGCAAACATTCAAACAAAAAAGTGGCAGGGTTAGTGTTCGCGTCCCTAAGTCGAGAAAGCATGCAGGATGGACACTACCTCAGACTATAAGAACATGGTGGCCTCATGGGAAAGAGCGAGAGAAGGAAAAAAACCGAACTGAACAAAACCCCCCTGCTACACAGCAGCATCTCCAGAGGGAAGGGGGAAAGGAGGATGAGAAATTTAACAAGCACTGCAGAACAACTGCAGTTCAATCACTAAAGGAAAACACATTTGCCAAACATTAATTATTTTAATTCTGATATGTCCATATCTTGATTAAATATTAGTCATTAAGGTCAGACAGTGTATTCAGTGCTAACCTTCTTTCATTAAGAAAAGGCACAGCACATACTTTGTGACAAAAACCACATCCATTCTTATAGACTGCAATGTCAAAAGCCAACTTGGTTGTTATATTATTACCAAACAAATCAAGAGGAGGAGGAGGAGGAAGTATATTCACAACAGGGTGTTTTTTATTCAACAAGCAACAACAGCAAAGAAAACGCAGATAAGTGTGACAGTTTAATGGGATCTTTGTATAAAGTTAAATATGTGACAATAATTCTGCAAATCAATTGGTTGCCTCTGATGAATGGGAGATATTCTAGCACTATTTACTTATCGGATTATTGATCAGGTAATCATTTCTTTTCTCTCCTACACATATTGCTAACATTAAGGTCAGACAGTGTATTCAGTGCTAACCAGGACACAAAAATAAAGACAACGTTTCCTGAGGACATAATTTAAACAAGAGCTAAAAACATTCTGTAGTTGATGGTATCACATTACTTGGGAAAGTAACTGTCCCTGATCCCAGTGTTTTTACCTATGGTGCATTTGATGACCGCCAAAAATGGGAAGAGAGTGGGCAGGGGGCATCCACAATACAATTTAAAGTTTCCACAGGAATATAAAGGAGATTTCAAAAGAGAGGGGTTGGACTAGTAGCCTAACGCTTCCATGGGATCAGTCCCTTCAAGAAGAAATATGCGTGTTAAATTTGCACCTAAGGAAGAATGGTGGTTATTCTGCTGCACCTTAAAAAGGTATGAGTGTTAAGCTAGGGCAAATCCTCGTGGCTCCATTACAGAGGATTATGATAACATTATTCACCTCTCAGGCCAGTGACTCCTATGGATAACTGACAGGGAATATAATACAAAGAGCAAAACAACTTTGGCATTTATTTTTATTTTTTTTTACACAGGATGAGACAACACTAAAATGGGTCTGTATTACATTTTGAAGCTATCCCTTGATTGGATTAAAGGAATTCAGTGCACATTTGATCCTCAGCTTCTGAATTCAGGCTTACCTGCACTATGCCAGTGATGTGACAGTGTACCTTTCAAGAACTGCACTACTAATCCACCAATAAAAGCTCTTTAGAAAGCCTTAACAGAAAATGTAAAAGAAAAATGATTGCAAGCTTTAGCAGCACCTTTTCTCATATCTAGCGTCACTTTCTCAGAAATTTGAAAGATTACTTAGTTTTGTGAAACATTTTCTAAAAGAACAAAATCTAACTTCTGTTACACTTCTAAAGTTCTCTTAGTTTTATGTATACTGCTTGCATTCATGTCATCAGATTGCGCTTTAATGCATCTCAGTATACAGAAATGAATAACAACCAAGTAGGGCATCTTTCAGTCAAGGTGATGCACACTTGCAAAAACACATTTTATTGGAATAGACAAAACCACAAGCATGTTGACACAACGCTGATGCTGCACTTCGTGTCTGCAAAAGAAAAACCAGTGAGTTAATTACCATATTGTTAAGGTTTAAATTTGCACTAAAACATACCTGAAAAAGCAGATTTAAAAATTCATTGGCAAGCGCACTCTTCACACTCCAGATCTGATAGTCCTCAAGGGTGAGATGCCCAATCTAAGTTAAAAGGAGTGAGATAGAACAAATATCATCAATTTGATCTCATTCCTCTTAAAAACTGCACATAAATCTGTCATACAAGGCACGAAAAGCAGCGTCTTGGAAAGGATTAACATTCATCACTGTTCCTATAAAACTTGCTCTGCGAAGGGTAATGACGTTAAGCTGAAATTGGTAATTGTATTTATCTTAGCCAGACACACAAGCAACCCAAGCAAAACAAGAAGTGCTGAGCACATACAGATTGAACCATTGACAGGTTTGAACCTCAGATCCTGTAATATACCACTTCCCATTAAGTATATAAAACCTGCCATAAACTAAAGTATACTAGAAACAGTACGTGGATACTCAGGGTGGCCATTTTGTTGAAGATGTTTGAGGCTCTGCTCTTACAGCAAGTTTTGCACAGACGGCCCCCTGCATCAGTGCAGAAACCCACTCAATTCAATTGCAGGTTTGGGACTTCAAGGTTCGAAAGCAGACTGTTTTCAATAATGTTCTTGTCATCTTAGCTTACCGGTCGCTCTGAAAAATTGCTGATAGCATGAACATAGCCTCTCGGAGTTTACAAAAGGCACTAGGCAAGGATTTCTTAAGGTGATCTCTTTTATTGGACAAACTACGTAATTGGAACAGAATCAGGCAAGTTTCAAATGCAAGACATTCAGCCTGCTCACCGGAAGCCAGGCACAGCATTGGAAAAACCGGCAATTAGCAGAAGAAAAGAAGCCGATTGCTGGGAGATCAAAAGGGAGGAGGGTCATTCTCACCTATCTTATGTAGAGAGAATTTTGGAGTTGGATAAAGTACAAAAGTGCCATAAACCAGATATTAATGTTCAGTCCTTGGTTCTTAGTGTCCAGACAGCTTATGGATTTTTGTTCCCAAGTTGGCCTTTTAAAGGTATTAGGTAGATCTCCCTTGACCATGAGGACAGTGAGGTTGGAGAGGGAGTAGAGGTAAAGAAGATGGCTTCTCGGTTTTTCAGAAGTTGTGGGTCAACTGCTGAGAATTACAGCCTCAGGCCCTGCGGGTGCCCCTGGCTTGCTGCCATCAGAGACCTGACAAAGAACGTCTTGCATTTCATAGATTTCAGAGACATCAGGGCTGGAAGGGACCTCGGAAGATCATCGAGTCCAGCCCCCCGCCCAAAGGGCAGGAAGTCAGCTGGGGTCTTAGGATCCCAGGTGAAAGCCTGTCTAACTTCAATCCTAGCTAGGTAGCTGGTACAGCAAAAAAATATCACCTTAAGAAATCCTTGCCCCTCTCATAATTTCTGGACCATTATGCCACTACTTTTACTCATTTTTAGTCCATAGATGGCCAATCTTCCTATGTTACCAAGCATGTTAAAATTGCTCTAAATAATAAATGGTAAATCAAAGGACAGACATTTGCATGGCAAATTAGCAGCATTTTCCTAATGACTGATTATTTCATAAACAATTTAAGGGAGAAAAATCCATTCCTTATGACAGACTGACTGGGAATCCAATTGCTGCATTTAAAAACTGCGCTACTATTTTGCAATGTTTGTTCAGTTCCACCTTTCTTTAGGCCTTTGCTGTCAGTAATACTGACAAACTTCCTTTTAGTGTCAAAATACTTCAGTGATAAAAGCAAAAGTTAAAATATAATATAATTTTGCAAATATTTTAACTATTTGGCAACAGTACAAAGTATTGCTGGGCAGAGAATAAACATCATAATATCCAGGTGAAACGTTGAACAAGAATCCAGATAAATACTTAACCATCTGTTTACTTATGTAGACAATGGCCAGCTCTAGAAACATTGTCTAATATTCTATAATTGTCTGATAAGAAGTTTGACAGTCTAATACATGGATGCAATTGCATAAGGACTTACACAGTAGCGATAAATTACTAAATCTTTGGTAGCCACCTGTTTTTTCTACAGTTTAGAGGCACAATGACAACCTGCAAAGGGCACTTTTATCCAATTATTTCATTAGCATCTCTTGTTAGCACTACTTTTATACACAATCTACTGAGACAGTCCGCTCCATGTCTATCCCTGCTAAGAAATAAGACTTTTTTCCATTTTTGCTAAACACTAGGGATAAGCTTGTAAGGTGTCTAGCTACAGGCCACCTTTCCTGAAGGCGAAACAATAAAAACCTGAACAGATGAGAGGCACATCATTACAGAGGCAATACTTTTTACTCTTACAGTAATGGAAGTTTCTTGCTACCAAATGATATGCCTGCAATTTTCTGAAGCACAGAAAGTCATGCTATGCAGTTGTTCAAAGAGGCAATCAAGCATTTCTACTCACCATTATAACTAGCTTGTAGTTTTTATGAACTTCTTATAATGTTTATTCATTTGGAAGTTATAAGGAAATGAAATAACAGAATCATATTGAGTGTGCTTGCGAGTATTGGGACCATCCTGAACCAATAATGTTATGAACTGCATTTCCAAATGTATATAAAATGGTCTAAAAGCACCACATATGGTATTACTATTTCTAAAATATGGAAACATTTTATTAACATCTCAGAAAGTCAGGACAAGTGCTGCCAGAGTGTCTTTCAAATACTCTGATTTGTGACAATACTGCAAGTATGTACTTCATTATACATGAAAATATTATTAGCTTTTCAAAACAAGACACTACAGGTCAATTTATCTGCAAAGAGAAATGAAAACACCAGGTTTATTAAAGCAGTATTAATCAAACGTAATAAAGTCTAGTATCACCATGACGGTGATTAATTTCTGCTGCTTATCTACTCTGGACTTGATTTTCATATAGAAAGATGGCTTATTAAATTCAAGTACATACTCTTTTCCTAATAGATAAACCTGGAAAACTTTAATGAAAAGGTGACATTTTCCTAGAAGGGAATCTTTTATTAATAACAGTCCTATGCCGAGAAGTTAATTTTCTTTGATTTTATTCATTTCACTTCTACGTGATTTTAAAATGCCTTTATTTATGAAAAAACTAAAATATTTCTGGGTTTTTTTGTTTGCAAAATAATCCAGTTTTTATCGCTGCTTATCTTCTTTCATCATCAAGGGTTCAACCCGCTTCTTACAAAAACACATGAGGAAGAGGAACACCATACACCCAACAGCTTCCTATTCTCAAGTTCCTATTAAAAAGGTAACAGCAAGCGCAGCAAATTCTTACCTTTGTGGTGTCATGTGCATTCAAAATGTCTTCCACAATTTCAGATAAATCCTTGTCCAATTCCTTGGCAAATGAAGGTATTAGAAAATAAAAAGTGTTAAATGTATTTAGAGTTATGCCAGGAAATCCAGGCCCAAAAGAAGGACAAAAAAACCCAAACACCCTGATTTTTCCAACATGTACAGATTAATTTAAATTAAATTAGTGTCTTCATACCACTGATATTTTAAATGTAAAATGTCTTTGAAACACTAGCAGTGGCAGAAATTGCAAGCAAATAGTTCTACTACAGTTAGTGCCACTGCACTTTTACACAAGGTCAATGGCGCACACTGTTACTGCCTTCCCAAACAGCTCAAGAAAGTCTTGGGGAAACCCGCCTAAATGAAGTTTTTACTGTGAAACTTTAAACTTTTTCAAGGGACACTTTAGAAAACAGTGGCAAATAAATTAAAATGCGACTTACAGGTATTTTATCAGTACGGTTATCTTTCCAGACCTCTAAAAGTGCAACCACCATTTCCTTAAGTTCAGTGCGAGACAAAACACCATCCCGGTCAACATCAAAAACCTTGAAGCAAACTGAGGGGAGGAGGAGGAAAAAAAAAAGGATTATTTTTGTAGGTCTGAGTCATCCGACAAGCTATGCTCTAAATTGAGCCTCTCACTTCAAAACACGCTTACAAGCTGAATGCATAAGGTGCACCCCTACCCTGTCTACCGCATCTTGTAATCTTCACTGTAGGTCAAAACCTGCACAAATCTCAGGGATGCAACTTGATGACACAGCTTTGATGCTTCACAAAAAAACCCCAAACAAAAATGAACCAAGATTTCTGAGTGAGCAGGTGGGGAAAGGAAAGTTTTTGCTACACTGAAGTCCAGATTCTCTCCGTTCTGCGATGCGTGGGGTGAAATGGCTCGGGATACACGTACATGCAGTATCCTACGATTTTCTAGCGAAATGTCAATCTTTAAGTTACACAGGGTCAACATTTGTTTCAACGGCACTTAGCTGTATCTCAGCCTACAGGAAGTGGAAAGAGTTGGACAGCCAACAAACTGGTCCATGCTAATTAGAAGAGAAAACAGCAAGTGCATAATTTTTTGAACATCTTGTAGAAAGACCAAATGTTTAATTTGTCTCTATATAATGAGAGACAGAATTTGGTATTACAAATGAATTAATGCAGTTTGTACCTATGAAAAATTTATTAGCAAAATTAAAGTACTAAAAGAATGTCTGGAATACCAACATAAAATACTTCTCTAAAGGGGTTTCTAGGAGCGCAGTCAGAATAACTCATATGAATATACTGAATTAATAAAGCTTAGCCACAGTTAATAGAATAAAACCTTCATGTTTAAACTTAATTCAAGAATGTATATTCGAGAGATTTCTCCCTGCCTCCTTCTGAAGCCCAGGTTTAAAAAACAAAATATGTAAATGAACTAAATTTAATTGCTAAAATTGAACAGATGCATTTCTTATAATTAGCAGCTTAATGGACAATATTTTGTACACTCACATTTTTGCCTTTCTGCCAAGGGTCCCCTGCAGCATGCTGAAAGCCCACAGGAAATTTCCTTAAAGTCTATGTGATTGTCACGATTTTCATCAAATGCATTAAACAAACCTACAAACCACAGAAGCGTCACCACACTGAGTCCGACCAAACAAGCCAACAAAAATATTTAGCTTTAATATAAGAGCTTCAGATTTCCCAGCAAGGTAGGAACATTAGGTGACAGTAATGTATCTTCAGTGTCCATGACAAATACTTAAGCATTAATGGCTGCTGGCAAAGACGAAAAATTAAAACAAGGTAACCCCCCACCCAAACCCACGGTTTACCAGAAGAGGAAACGCGTTAGTTCAACCTGGCTCCACACCGTCTGTATAGATCGAGCTTTTTGACACTTTAGTGGGGCTTTTTGGCACTTTTTTCTAAAGCTGATTCAATCAGCCATTAGATAAAAGTGCCCCACTGAATCGCTCGATCTATACAGATGTTGGGCAAGTCAGGTCGAACTAATGCGGTTTTTGTTTTTTATTTTAACATCTGTAAGCAGCCAACATGCTCATTTTGTGCATGGGGAAACCAAGAAAATCAGGCTCAGTGACTTACTCGTGGCAAAACAGAGCCAGAAACAAACACCTCCCTAATTCCTGCCTGGCAGCCCCAGTCTCACACCTGGTGTCTCCCTTATGTTTAAGACTTCCACAAGCATTTTTGTTGCGAGTGTGAGAATAGCTTTAGATTGCGTACACTGATAGTTAGGGGCAAACTTCAAGGTTGTCCTGAAGCCCGTAGACACCGGTGCCTGTCCAGCTTGATCCTGGAAGCGCTGTTGAACTTCTGCGTATGAGGTTAACCCTAGCTCTGCCCATATTCTTACCCTTTCCTTTTCTGCAGTGTATTTGGAACTCGCCTACATGCAATACACCTGGAACATAAGAAGTCGGCCAAATGTTTTCCCACAACCCCCCTTGTCCCTGATTTCCTGGCCTTCTGCATCCCGCTCTACTGTATGTAAGAGGCAAACAGGAAAGAGATGCAAGTAGCTTGCATCCCAATTCCCAGACAGACTTGAGAAGGGAACCTAGAAACCATCTCAGCATCATGCTGTAAAATAAGCAGCACAACGTGGCCAGCAACTATGTAGGCTACTAGTAATGGCAGAGATGAGAAAGGGCAGAGCAAGTGATTTTGAACGGTTGAGGATAACCTCAAGGTCAGCCCTAAATATCAGTGCAGACACAGAATTAGTTTCCAGGGCTGTCAGGATCAAGTAGTCAGAAAAAGGCCATATTTGTAAAAGGCTTAAAAATGTTCCCAGCTGGCTTTCCGAGAGCCGTGTGGAACCCAACTCCCGCTGAAATCGCTAGAGGTTTCTCTGCCTCCTTAGGAGCTGTTAAAAATCTGCCATTATGTGAATTAGGTGTCTAAGTTCAATTGGCTTTCAAAGAGACTTAAGCTTCTAAATCCTTAGGTACTTTTGAAAGTCTTTCCCCATCAATAAAAGGCCTAGCCTGGACGTTTCAAGTCTCCCATCCACAAAACAGATACAATACCAACCGAAGCATTTCAGGCTTTTCTGCCCCAGTCCCAAGTACTATTTCACAATTGGATATGCCACTTCCAGGAGTGAAAAGATAGTTTTGTTGCTGTGGTCCAATTCAGGGACAGAGCCTCACACAGTATAAATTGTCTGAACTCCATCAGAGTGGAGCTATGACAGTTTACACCTGCTGTGTATCTTTGCCCTATTTTAGTCGCTAATGAGAGTAAGAACAGTTCCAAATAGCAACGACTGGTGTTGTTTCAGGGATGTGGACAACTGTGTATACAGAAGTGGAACGCATCCCATTTTACACGGGACAACCCCTCTTTGATGATTCCATCTTTGACACTAAACCAATCTAGCAGGAGCTTGAAAGGACTCACCACCTAGTTCAGAATGGCCTACACCCCAATATACTAGTCTTCCAAGCAGCCACGTGCTTTTGCTCTCTTCAGCTCTTACTATTAAGGCAGATCTCTTCATTTTATACTAGGTTACTATCCTGATATACTGGATTTTCACTTTACAAATGAACTGCTATTTGGCATTCAACATTTAAGAATAAGCATGCCCACGTTCCTTTCTAAAGAAACGCCAAGGTATCTTCTTATATTAAAGAAGTTGAATAAAGACAAGGAAGAAATATGAAGGAAATATAGACTAACTTAAACAGCAAAGATCAAAACGTCTGCCAGCTTTTCCAATAGTTTATACAGATGCACCTCAGAGGCAGCATTTTTCTTGTCAGTCCAGACTTGTCAACAAACCGATTCACAGAAGCTCTCTCTTCTGTTTTCAGATATTTAGAGCTTAGAGAAACAAATCCTTTCCCAACATAAGCTTAAAAATGAATTAAAAGGATGTTCTACTGGACACTAGTAAACCAACAATGCATCCACAGGAAAGTTTGGAGTAGCATGTGTCTGTAAGATCTGTATAAGTATTTTTGAACACGTAAACCCACACCAACAGAACTGCACAAAAGAAAACTTTTTATGAGGATCCATACCTTCACTCAAAGATGGATGTATGGGAGGGGAAACTAAAGGGCCAAAAGTTTCTAAATCAAAACGTCCAGTTCTTGACTGAGCCTTTAGCAGCCAATATCGTTTTTCAAGGTCGATGATGTCTGATTCTTCCACTGTATAAATAAATACAAGTTAAAACTCTAACACGTTCAAAAACGTAAGTCCTTTAAAGAAAACATTTATTTTCTGTTAGAATGAAGAAAACCCACACCCAAGTGTCTACATCCATACTAAAATATATTAGAATTACAGCATAGCTAGGCAGGAACGTCTAAAATGTTGCTGAAAAGCCACACACTGCATCTACAAATACACAAATGCTTTGCACATGTACATTTTTGGCAGTGCAGAGGCAATTTAAAAAGCTGGCACTAGTGCAATAAAAACATGGTTTTTAAAGAGAAACCATTAATGAATTTTATAACAAATCCATGCATATACAAATCAATGTTATCTGTTGCTCTGAAGAAATAAGGTGAATATCGAGTTTCTTCATATGCAGGATCACTGATTGTCTAACCTGTATTCTAAAAATGAAAAATCAAACATGTTATAAAATATCATATTATTGACAGAGTGAACTTCAGTCAGCTACTAAGTTCCCTAGAGCTTCTTCTATTATTTTACTTATTTTTTCCCCTTATACCAATGACTAACTGGATAGGAAGCTTTTTTTTAAATGTTTATTTATTTTTAAATGTATTTATTTATTTATTTTTTAAATGATGGTACTTTTTTTTAGGGATGTAGGTTGTACCCATGATGGTCTAAGGACACAGGCAGACAAGGTTTTTTGGGTGAATCTGACATCTTTTATTAGACCAACTTTGTCCTGGAGCTTCCATGGACAAACTTATCATGAGGAGCTCCCAACTCAATTCAAAAGCAGGAGCAGTAACAAGCCAGGGAAGAATGAAGAAGAAAAAAAAGCCACAAGAACAAGTATTAGGAAAGGCCAAATCTATGCACGGCTAAATTATTTCTACTCTTTTTAACTGAAAAATGATGAGATGACTGAGTAACCGTGTCAAGTTTCTACTCATCAAGAAAGTTCTAAAATAAACCGTGGGGAAGACAAAACGTTTCGAACAAAAAACCATGAGCAAAATTCCATGTGCAGCGTCTA
Source organism: Alligator sinensis (assembly GCF_000455745.1). NCBI lineage: Eukaryota > Metazoa > Chordata > Crocodylia > Alligatoridae > Alligator > Alligator sinensis. Next base: position 1,736,705 of record NW_005841850.1, on the reverse strand, counting down.
GAAAAGGGGTCTTTCTGTCCGCAAAGTAAGACTGGTTAAAAATATGGATTTTCTCCCAAGCATTTCACCCTTGTTTTACATATACATGTCACAACAGTGCTTTATGTCAGTAAGAATTAAACGTTTCTCAAAAAGATACTTAATAACAAAGCTGTCTATATTAAGAACCACCATGTGTGCTGTGATCTTATTCCCAGATGGTTACGAGCCCTTAAATCCATGCCAGCTTTCTAATGGGTTTAGCTTCAGCTATTTGGCCTGATTTGGACTGCAGAGCAAGACAATGACGCAAGGACTAAAAGCAGAAGATAAATAAAAACACAGGTGGGTTTAATGTTTAAACTTGGTCTCAATTCCTGGCATTTAGTGAACTAATATGGCACGGTGTGGATTCCACTCAGGAGGGTATTGCCATTGAAGCTGAACATGCGGAGCAAAAAAGTGATACTTTCCACACCTGTCCTGAAATCCTGACAAGCAATATAAACATTGCATCAAACTGCATAAAAGGTATCAATGCAACCGCCAGCCAGTTTCTGGTTCATCTTTGAGCAAAAGCAGCTGTTGAGTCTTGGGGGGAAAAATATGGAATTAACATGTAAATCTGATTTTTTTTGTTTTGTAATTTATTTTTGGGTCAGAGTTTAAGGTAAGGCTGGTAAGTTGTGCTTCTTGAATAGAACTCTTTTGTGCTTTGTCACGCGTCACTTATTTCTCTTCAGCAAGGAAAAGGCTGTTTTATTAAATTTATTCTACCTAGTTCGGTCACATACACGGTAGTAACTTAATCGCATTAAAATTACCGTGAACAAGTTGTAACAGCTCAGCAGGCATGTAATGTTATGCAATGCAAACTACTCGAAGAAGCACCCTTTTCATGTTCGGAGAAATTACTGGAAGACATTAAAAAGTGAAGCAGAGATTGCATTGGTGTCTTTACGTATCTTCCAATAAACCACTTTCTAACAGGACGTGACTACAAAAATATCAACATTGAAAATATTCAGCTCCTATTTTTCCTACTGCAAAGATAATGCTATTAGTAGGTAAAATGTTCTTGCTTTGTACTTTGAAGCAAATCAAGATGTGCGGGATGTGGATAATGGCTCAGTAATGCCAAACCCCAACCCACAGCTCTTGATTGGTAGACAAAGTATTTATAAAAACTCGCACATTTTATTTTAATGCAGTAATCAAGTCATTGTAAATAAAACAGAAAGAATTAATAGATTAACGGGATATTTTCAACAGGTAAATAGCTCTGGAGTTACAAGACAATCTACTAAAAAAAATTTTTTTTAAATAGTTGGAAAATATCCCTCTACTTTGTAACAGCAGAACAATTATATATTTGATATGTATTAAGACCCTGCCAACAAAAAACAGTTACAGTTAACACCGTATTCATACACTTTTGGATTTCCTTACTGAATATTACAGCTGCATATACTGATTAGCCAGCATTACGCTTTTCGTTTAGAAGTCAAAAGGTCTCAGCTTTCATTTTAGCCAGTGTTAACTTCAATTCATGCTTGCATTTATTAAAAACCGAGAATTTCAACGTGTTCTAAAAACAAATTTATTTTTACCCACCTAATGGTGCAATTCTGTCTGGTTCACAACAGTAGAAGCATACCATATTTCCAATATTTTAACTAAAGCCTGGTTTGCATTACTGTTCACCATAATATTTTCCATGTAATATCCAGCTCCAATCCATATAAAGAGCTCTTCATCTCCAAATGACTGAATTGCTACGAAAACATCGGCTGACTGAACAAAAGTATTTTTGTACAAATGCAGTTGTTTGTCATTATCAAATGAACAATTAGAAGATCCTGGAATTTCAGGCAGAGAGATCTGCTTAAAGTGACATACAATGTCCCAGCGACTAAGAGGATAACATGGTGGTGAGATTAAGATTAAACCACAGTAAGGGTTTTCTTGCTATAATGCTTTCCTCTCTTTTTTACTATTAAGCAAGACAGGATATAAATGTAAAGGAGAATATTCTGCTCTATCCAAGTTCTTCTTACGAGGCCAGTCACCTTAAGAGGCTGACCACTTACCTTGTAAAAGCAAGCGGACATAAAAATTTAACAGATATAAAAAAGGTACTAACTTTAAGACAACCGAGGTAAAATGGTAAGGCACGTGGCAAACATTTGAAATACTACTGGAGTATGACTATTCAAAGAGTGCAACAGCACAGAGTTAAATATGCATTCAGAAGCACTTTTATACAAGCAGCATCCTTCAGTTGACTGTATGGTACCCTTTAGTGTATCATGCAGAGCCAGTGGCTACTAAAGCTTCTATACTAACAGAAGACGGAAGGAATTCAATAGTACAAAATGCAACAATTTACACGGCTAACCAAAAAAAAAAAAAAGCCTTGTTAAAAACTGGGAGTTTATCAATTTAAAATGACTGAGAAGGGCCAGGGTGTCTAAGCTGTTCATAAGACAACTGAGCTGCCAAAATATGTAACCATGAAAAAGGCAAATACAATGTTAGAGTGGACCAGGTTAGGTTTTTTTTTTTTTCCCAGCAGAGACCAGAAAAATATCAATGCTATCGTACAAGAGCCTGATGGGACCACAACAGGAGCTCTGTGTACAGTTCTTGCCCCCAGTGTTCAAGCTATGTGAACTCAAAACAGGAAGAACGTCCTTGATGTTACATCACCCGCGGACATTGTGGAGGTTTTCAAGAGGTTGAGTAAACACAAGATGGGGAAAATTTCAGAGTAGCAGTCCTGCATTCACACCAGGGGTTGGACCAAACCTCCCCTGAGGGCCCTTCAAGCCCTGTGATTCTAAGCTGAAGCAGGGCAGAGCAAGACTACTAGGACAACCTGGAGAACGGAGTGCCCATTGCATGAGAGTCTGGTGTACTGACCGTACACGAAACAAAGGCGGAGAGGAGATGTGACTGCGCTCTACTAAAATGTAGAGGGGAGAACAGGAAAGCGCTAAGAGCTACAGACCAACACTGGCACAAGACCAAAAAAATATGCACGAGCTATCAACAAATTCAAGCTAGAATTTCAGAGGTTCCCGACCTCAGGTTCTGCAGCAGCCTGCCAAAAGCAGTCGTGTGGGCAAGAAACTTAACCATTAAGATGGGAGTTTGATCAGTTTATGAAAGAAATTTATGAACCAGGGGCTAGATTCAGTAACTCAGGAGACCTCATCCAGCATGTGCGCCCACACTGCTAACAGTCAAACAAATGTTTTTCATAGATCAACTGGTAAATCCCAGGTGTTTTGAGAGGAGAAGAATATCAGTAATACCTTCGCTGCTGCAATAAAGTACTTAACCACTACAGAGCATTAAAGTCCCAAAGTGGCCAAATATATTATTGAAGTACTGTATTATGTCACAGAGTACCATAGGAGGTTAGACACTTAATTTACAATGATTAAAAGCTTTAGGAGACGCTGTTTTCTCCTCCCACTGAGCGCCTTTGGCAGAGATTACAAACTCTTTTCTATACTGGAATGCAGAATGAGTACTAGATTTCGTGGTTGCTAACGCCATTTTATAGATTATGGTATGAAAACAAAGTTTTAAACAGAAACCTTACTATTATCAAAGAGCAGGAGGTAACAGTGCTAAACAAGGGAAGATTAGCATCATTTGAACTTGCAGCTAAACTCTATTCTCTCATAATTTATGGTGTCATTTGAACTCCTTGATTTACCTTGCTCAAATGCCTATTACTCTGATATGCCCCTCAAACTACTGTAAGACAAATAATTAGGCACATGTTAGATACCAGGCTAAAAACTAAAGTTCTGCAACAATCAAAGTTTTTCTCCTTGCTTTCAAGTGAAATAACTGCCACTGTGGAATATTCATAACTTAAGTGAATTGGAACAAAATTCGATTAAAAATGGCAAACGTGTGCAACTTGCTGTGACGTGAAAATTTCATTTATAATTGTGTGCTGAGAAATATAATTAAAGTCATCTGCATTCCAACATAAATGTTATTTACAAGTGAAAAATTATAATTGTTTTATGTTTCCTTGATGTTTTGGCTCATTAAGCAAAGCTAAATGGAGTCACTGATGCTTTACAATAAAATATTTGCTATCTGTTTCTAAATCAATGTTAATAACTTTCACTATTTTTATCACAGTAATTTTTCATGCCCCTGACACATTATTCAAAAAGTTTAATGAAAAGTAGGGGAGGAGGGTTGAGAAAATGAACAGAAGGCATCCTATTGAACAACAGGTGGGTGGTAACATCCAGTCAATAGATTTAGTAAGCCTCTGTCGTTAGCTCTGGAACAGATTTCCATAAGCAAACTTGCATTATATTTGGCTAATGCTCACTTTGTTTCTTAAGCATGTTCTCTCCAAAATCAAGTGTCCTACTAAAAATACCAAAAAAGTACACCTTCAATCACAGAAAAACAATTTTCACAGGAGAACTCACTGCTTTAGATGAGCAACGAGGTTAAAAATTCTGGGTCAAAATAACTTCCTTATTCTGTAGCAAAGATTGAGTCAAAAGTTTGTATGTTGTCATTAAAAAAAAAAAAAAAAATGCTCTGATGCAATTGTCTCCGAAAGGTTCAACCCATTTGTATTTTCATTACTGCTGATTTCGAGCTGTATGGCTCCGACGATTACATTTCTATATGACCTTACACCACAAGGGAAATCAACGGCAGCAATATAAAAAAGAAACAGTGCGGATTAGACAGTGGGAGGCAGGATACTTTACCAAAGACTTTCAGTGCCTTTGCTAAGTTATAGCCAACTTTCCACATTCCTCCTTTGCTGTGCAGTTTATAACCAAGGCACTGGACAACTAAATTCCCTTGCTCCCATCCACTTTATTGAACTTCATTTGTAAACAACAAAGAAAATACAAAATAAAAAAAAAAGTTTTATCCTGAAACTATAACACACCCTCCCTGTAATTATGTGGTTTTACTAGATTATTAAGTTAACTACAGCTAAACACCATTCCTACACAGCTGTGTACTGCAAAGTTTGAGTCACTTTTAGAGGAGCAAAGCCATATGCATTATTTTTGAGCTGGATGATTCATATTAACATCAATTCCAGTCTTTCAGCTTAATTCTTACAATGCAGCTGAGTATTTAGGACCCTGCTACCATTATGATTTTTTGTTTGTTTTTTTACAAGGATTTTGTTTTAAATTTCTTTGAATTCCAACACTGAAAAAAGCATTTGTTAAACTTCTATTAAGGACACATGACTGGGAAAATAGCCCATAAAGAAGCTGAGTGTAAAGGAACTTAGAATACTGCCAGCTACAAAGAGATATTAATTTCCCATTTGCCTTTGTTGTGAGAAAAATGGCTTGATTTCATGAAAACTTACAATTCCTGCTGAAATACCCACTAAAGGTGCTAAATCACAAACAGATAGTTTTATGATGCTTTAAAAAGTCTCTTGGCTTCACCAGGAAGTGGAACTTATATAGCTACCGTTAAGAGCACACGCTACTATAGGATGATCAGCAAAGCTTTATATTTTCCCTATGAAAAATTGAAGACAGGGCTCTCACTTCTTCTCTGGTATTTCTGCATGTAGAGAGGTGCTTTAGTATATATAAATACCGGATAAGGTATAAAACAAAGCAAGAATTACTCAAATACATTATTACTCTCATTACAAGATAACCCCCAGCAATGAGATTCTTTATATGGAAAATTTATAAATTTCATACAATTTTCCAGGCACAGAAACTAATCGTTGGAGGTTTGTCTTCAACTTGTCCCTCTGCCACTGCTACAGCAGGAAAAATAAATGTTGGGAGGGCCCGGGGGGGGGCAGGGGGGAAATCAGATAGTCCTTTGCTTTCTGCTTCCCCCCAACTTTCTCCCCTGGCAGTCCCTTCCCTCTCTCCTGTAAACCCTGCTCTCCCTGAGCACATGGAAGCAAGGAGCAAATTTAAAAAGCATAACTTTTAAATTCAATTGGGCTATAACTATTTGCATATACTACCCATGCACTTACTTCATCCAGAACTGATGCATGTTACCTTTTTTGAAATTGCTGCAAGCTTTAGCACAAGTACTCTCATAAACACACCTCGGAGCACTTTGTACTACATACAAGTAGGTGCCAAACTAGGCATGATGTTGGTCCAAAGCCAAAGGCTTGTGATTTATATCACACAGTTCACGGGGCTGGGCCCCAGCAGAGTCAACACCATTTCAAGCCAAGGTAACCCCACAGCTCAGTACTGCTCAGTACGCATGTGTACTCCAGATACCCCCCACAAAGGATCTGTGCGCTAATTAGCCCCCCACCAGGACTGGAACCGGGATGCTCCAAAAGTTTATACGCAGATGAGGCATAGGGCAACTTGGTCCAGCTTCACCTCATGAAAACTGCTGTTTTCGAGGAGACAAAGACTAGTTTCAGATGTGCATTGATAACTGCGATATTTGCTGAACGAAAGACAAAATTAATAAGTCTTTTTGTTTAACTTCATTAGAAAAAAGGTACTGGTGTCTGCCAAGTGGAAGATATATATCTATATTTTTTGTAATATGAAAAACGTTGCTAGCTACCTACTTCAATTAAAATGCATCTTGTGATCTCAATACTGTTTTGCCTAATAAATTACTTATGTATAGTGAAATACCACAAGGAGGAATGTAGAAAGAAAAACAATTAGAAAAAGATTGCGTGGACAACAAGATAACCTACCTCAGCAGAAGAACAGAGTAGAGGGTAAAACAGTTGTGATTTACTGAACGATCGGAGGCAAAAGTTCAGTTTTACAAAATCAATAGCAAAAGCACAGGCTGTAAGAAAAACAACTATTTTCACAGCAAGAAACAGCGTTTACTTACAGTGTGTGACTCCAGCCAGAGTCTGATAGAAGGTAGGGGTGTCACTATCATCGGTGAGTGTAACGTACACTCCTCCAGACAGCAGCCAACGGGAAAACGTGAAAGCATCTTTGTTGTGCAATAACCAGTTCTTAAACTTTTCATAGTTTACCTTTTCACCCTACAATCAAAATAAAGGAAAACTGAGCAAGTCGTCATTCATTCTTCCTGCAGCAGTAGAAACATGAACCGGTCAGCTGCATGAACGAGAAGTAGGGTAACCCCATAACAGGTGCTGAAGCAATTTATAGGGAACCAAGCCAATTCTTCCATCCTGCCCTGAAATAAGCACAGGACTGGGAAATGAGTACTTGGGTTACTATTCTCAACTCTGCCACTTAGTGTGGTCTGGGGAGAGGTGCTTAGAGAAGCTAAGGCATGGGTTCTCAGTAAAATGGGAATGAAACTTCCCCATGACTCAAAGTGTTTATCCATCTTCACCAGTTTTATTTTGGCTGATAAAAAAACTGAAAAATCCCCAGATTAGACGCATCATAAAATTATAATGTATTCCCCATGACAGCCATGCAATCAAGTATACAAAGCCCTTTGACGGTGGAGAACTGAGAACAAATACTAATCATACCATTGGGACTACTGCAGCTGATGGGCATCAGTATAATCAGCACAAAGTTACATAAACCCGATGCTCAGAAAACGTGTGGCAATATACGTACAAATCAACCTACGAGTCACATCCTAACAATCATTACATTTTTCACTCAAGTGCAACCACTTCTAACATGAAACTCAACTGGATAACAATACCTATAGAAACGCTAAACAGTTTAATGCAGGAAAGGAAGTTGAATATTAACACTGATATTGCAGGGAAGATGCTGATAAATGGAATACCATTACTCAAGTTGAAACCCAATTAGGCAGACACCCCTAACATGGAGTCCTGTAATGACAATAAAGCAGGCCAAATCCAGGATGTTTTATTGGCAGGGGGATTAAAAACTAACAATTCATTGACAATAAAACAATCAACACCTATGTTACTAGTACAGTGCCAAATACTTTTAAACTAGTTTATTACTAGAAATAGTTAAAGGGGGAATTAGTTACCAGTTGATTCACACTATCCAAAATGTTTTCAAGCAGGTAAGTTTGTGCATCTGTGTTTTGTGTATGGCTGTTAGTAATCTTCACAGCATATGAACTCGGAGCATTCTGCTGCTGAAGACACACCTGCATGTTACAAACTGCCACCCGCACACGCCGAGCGTATCACCAGATCCCCATCTGTCAGCCCTGGCCTTTTTTGGGAGTGTGGGGGTGTGCATGCGTAAAAAAGACAGACAAGTATCTGCCCAGGAATGCAACATTTTCCAGTGATATTTTGGAAATTAAGAGTTTAAAGGCCAGAAGGGGCCATTAGGTTATTGCACCCAGCCGTTGGTATGTCACATATGACATTTCATCCCTATACTCAACCCAATAACTAGTATTTGGCGAAAGCTTCTTCCAGAAAGGCGCCCAGCTTTCAACCATCAAGAGACCGAGAATCAATCACTTCCTCTGGTGCATCACCCTCAGTGTTAAAAATGTGCGCTTTATTTTCTAACTAAAAAGGGTCTGGTTTCATCTTACAGACCCTGTTTTTTATATACCTTTTGCTGCTAGATTAAAGAGCCCTTTAGTCTTCATTACTTCCTCCCTCTAATGATACTTCTATATTTCAATCAAATCACCTTAACCTCCTTTTTGATAATCTAAACAGAATGGGCTCCTTCAATCTCTCATTGTAATGATTTTTCTCCAGCCCTCCAACCCATTTTGTGGCTCTTCTGCATCACCTTTGCCTGACAACACAGTGAGAACAAATTCAGCATGTCATGAACAAGCTGAATGGTTGTGATTAAAAATGTGGGGAAAAAAGCTTGAGACATAATCCTCTGAATACCTGCATAATTTTAAAATAAATACCATTTGAAATGACTACAGACTGTATTATGGTTTTTAAAAAGTAGGGGGAAAAAGACATCTGTAGATGAAAAGCAATAAAAAGAAAACATTTCAAGGGCATTACATTGATACCCTCAGGAATATTCAAATAAACCTGAAAAATCCTGAATCTCGTTACCTGAGTTTTGCCTCTAACTACATATAAATGGCTAACTCCCCACTGCCCTTGACACTTTGATAAAGATGAATGGAAGAAAAATGAAACAAAAGATGTTGTTCTATAGTTATATGTGCACCCCAGAAATATTAAAATAGTTTTCAAACTCAAGTCATTGGGTGTAGGCCCAAGTTAGATAAGTGTTACACCCTGAACAATCTTGGGATAGGCAGTAGAGTTTGAGATGCCAGTAATATTGATAAGGTACACAAATCCTTTAAGTGTTATCTGCATTTGAGACCAAATCCCCTCTGCAGTTCTCGGTTGTAAGGGACAGATTCTGTTCTTTAGTTTACTATAAGAATGAATGTGAACATAAGAGTTTTTGTTTTCTACCCAAAAAGCCAAGAAAGATCCACTCAAGTGGGTATCCAGGATCAAAGATGGACAGTTCTTCTATAATGCCAGCAGTCATTTGATAACATTTCATTCACAGTGGGGGAGGAAACACCTGTAACTAGCTCTAAGTTAGCCTCTTTTAAGCATCCTCCATTCAGTTTGCTTGTCAGAAGTGAAGGTTTCATAGCCCAATTCCCTCTTCTCAAATGGAATTTCACAACAGAAGACAAGACAGACTATTACACTGAATTTATCTCTGCATCCCTGATGTGCAAAATGGAATCAAGCAACACACATTTAAGCACTGTCATATGATTTGACACTTGCTAATAATACATAGAAGCCAAGACGAAGTCCAAGGTAAAGATGATCAAGTCTCTTCCAATTACTTAGGGAAACAAGAAAGTCATTCAATGCAATACAGTAAGGCTTAGGATTGGAAATATTTCCAAAATATTTAAGGAAATACAACAATATAGACATCACCAGTTAATTTGTTTTCTGCCTTTCTGAAACAGCAGAATAAAGCAGGTGCATTTTCCAGCTTGTATTTCTAGTTAAGTGCATGTAATAATTCTGCAGAAAAGAATAAAGGCCCCTATAAATACCATCCTTGAAACTGTAAACTCATCAGCCAGACAACAAGGAGGAAGGCCTACAGCAGGAACATAAAACTTTCTTCTTACCCAGAGCATGCTATCAAAATGACGTAGTATGATGAACAGGCTAGTAAATCCTGTTGAGAAGGTTATTACATTCTATTTTCATTTCAAAAGAAGATCAATATAGGACATTTTAGTAAGACAGGAAAACTGTAACAAATGAGACAGATTTTTCTCCTGGAACATCTCCATTAAGTACCTTACAGTCTCTTGACCAGCATGAAATTCATTTTTAGCATATATTTCATCATGCTATATAGATGGACAATTTATAAATAGCAAACACTAGAAATGGAGAGTCTCTGAGGACTGGTCTTTACTGTGCATGTGTGATTTTTGCCAAGCATGAAGAGCCTGCCAACATAATAGCGCTTCCAGATCTGCTGAAGCAAAATCTCTTATTGCATACAACGCCAGGCCCTGGAGTGATCATCTTGAATAAAGTAAAATCAGCTTGAAGACAAATCAACGTTTTTTTCCAAACATGAACAGGAAGCTTTCCTCCCCTTTTCAGTTTTCACCGATACATAAAAATACGACTAAATTTTGCTGGCCTGAAGTCATCCAACACCAAACAAAAAAATGGATTACTAATCAGGTTATTAGTCATGGGGAAATACTAGTTAATAACACCTTGCACTTATACAGCCCTTCTTAAAAGAGAATCTCCATAAACGCCACAAAGATTAAGTCCAACCATTTGCATGGTGGATTAAATAGGTAAAATGAGTGCAGACAGGTTAAGAGACTTGCCTAACTTGGGTCTCACAACAAATCAGAGCCCAGACTGTGAACAAAACGCCATACTCTTCCCTTCCAGTCTAGTCTAGCTGCTATTTGAGAGAGGTGGTTATCTGAATTAAAAGCAATAAGCTGATAGCTCTGACTAAATTCAGAAGTTATAATATTATGGGGCCTCATGAATAAAGCTTTGCCTGTTCTTCCACATCAAACTCAATTTGGTACTTGTTAGAAGAACATGCTGTGCTACAATCGACAGAAAGCAGAAGACCCTGTGTGACATGGAAAGTTCCTCATCTAACTAAGGTCTTGAGGTTAGTAATAATTCATGTCTTCTGCAGAAAACAGAATCAGCTGCAACAGGGTGAGTGGGTGGAGAGCAGAGCTTCATGAAGGCAGAAGTCTGTCCAGTAAATCCTAACGCTGAACTGACTATGAGAATGAAGGGTGCTGTAAGAGCAAAAAGTTTCTTTTAGAAATAAAGGTACGGGAAGCAAAAATAATCTAACCAAGACAGCCTGATAAGGGCAGTCAGTTAAATTTCACATTAAAGGACTGTTAAGGATAAGCCTCCTTTTCCTCCTCCCTTTATGACAGCTGCTGTGGCAAAGAGCACATGCGTTTTCAGCTTAACATCTTCTGATGTACGGTCTGCTATGCTCCCAAGGTAGACATACAACAAGTTGATGGTGGGGGCAGCAGGGGAACTGGCTAGTTTTCAATGTATTTTTTTTTATAGAAAGCTGTTCTTTATCTCTTTGCTTATCTCTGAAGTTGGCCAAGAAAGGTTTCCAAAGGGAAAGACAATATCCAACTATGCAACTAAAAAACTTGTTCTCAAAGACAATTGAAATCAGTTTGGTTTTTGAAAAAGCACCTTTTTAACAGCCTGCAATGCTTCAAAAAGTAGAGTGCTTTCCATCAACCTTCAAAAAGTAACTCTGTTTAAATTTACACTGTACAGGAAGCAAAAGTCAAAAACCAAAAACATTAACACCTAATTCTTACTTATGAGAGGGGATGTGCTGCTACTTTCTGCCTCTGCTTTTCATTAAAAGAAGTTAATCTGCTGTATCCTTGAAATAAGGGTTATATCTGCATCAAGAGTGAAATGCAACATAGTAAATGGCCCACACTTAAAAGGGACTTTTAAATATTGCCCAAGGCTATAATCAGCAAGTTCAGTGTTTACTCAGGGTCTCGCTGCAAAAGGGTCTGAGACTTATAAAATGACAGTCAGTCTCATAGGCAAGTGAACTACCTACGACAACTGCTACTCATCTATAAATCTACGGTGACCAGCCTTCTCGCTTGTATATACAGCAAACAGTTTCTCTTTTTTGAAAAAGACCTCATCTTTTGAAAACATTCAAAATACCACAAAAATCCAGTAATTCATTAATACTCTATATATGATTGCAATAAACAGTTTTTTCTTATTTTCCCTCAAATAAATATCATTAACCATACTCTGCTCTTTTGAATACCGCCCCCTCCATAATTGTGTTGTTCATTTACCAGGAGAATACCAACACTTTCCTTCATTTCAGATGCAATAAGCCTGTTTAGTACAAGTGCACTGATGGCTCCATTTTGTGACAAAACCTCGGTCACAGAGTCTGTATTTCTACAATAAACCCATACAGGTATATTTGGTCTCTTCTTCTCAAGCAACGTCTGAGCTATGCTGAAGCAACTATTTTTAAATTAGCGCATTTAGTAGGCTTTTTTTTTTTTTGATTGCTCTGAACAGATACCATCTCTGAAAGATGTATTAGAAATAATAAGATTATATCACTAACCTCAAAAGATTATACCACTACACTGTTTTTTCTTATACCACTACTCTCTGTTCCTGTACATGCTGAGAAAACCCTGCTAACAACATGCATGTTTAAATTACAGCCATTAGGACGATCTTAACATCAGGCACTGATCCACTACAAACATGCATATGAAATGAAGCATGTGTCTAGGCATTTGGAAGTTCAGGGACACAGTGAGGGAAACGCCTACATACCTACCTGATAGTATTATCAGCGAAGGCTGCATGTATAGGTCATAACTTAACATTTAGAATTTAAACCCTGTATAAACACCTTCACCTCAATTTTTAAACCCATGCAGTAAGGCGATACAAAAGAAAATAAATTTGTTCAAAGCTGTAAAATGTTCAAGTGGTATAAATTCAATAGGTTAAAAAACTATGAAATACCTCAGAGAAACATTTCTTGAGTGTATCTGGGACTTTGCCATCAACTACGTGAAGCATCCTCTCCATCTCTTCCCGGACAACATAGCTTCCAGATTCATTGGAAAAGAGACTGAAAATATCTGGGTAAAAGGGATAGATTAAACTACATAAGCATAACAAAATTACTGTTATAAAAGTTAACCTTTCAAACATCAAGTTCAGAGTGCCAAAAATTGTGCTGTAATCAAGGCATGAGCCTTATTTAGATTAATTTCACTAAGTTGTGGTGTAACTCAAGGGTTTACATTAATAAGTCTTTCATTATATTACTACCTCCTAGCCAAAGAAAAAGCAAGTAATAGGTCAGCATAAAAAGGAAGGCAAACAAAAGCCTGTGCAGAAGATATTTTCACTTTTTAAAGAACATCCTTAGAACAAAAACATAACTTTGTCCTACTCTTCCCAAAGCATACACAGAAAATCCTCAACAGCCAAATATTTCTATTCACTGTGTGACACTGGATCAGTTCATTTCATTGAATACCGCAAAACCCAAGCATCCTGAATGTGTACCAAGATGCGCCGTTTAAAAAATGTTTTAAACTGAAATTTCAGTTAATAGGACACTGGATTACACTGTATCTTTATTAGCTTATTGAATGTTTCCAAGTTTACCTATTAAAATAAAAATGTACTTCTTGACTATAGGGCAACTGAAAACTGCATGTTTTATATTTTCTATATTATTATACACATTTGTTAGGCTGATGTTACTTACATTTTGCTTTCTCTTCTTCTTTGCCTCTTGTAAGCAGGACTAAACCTACTATCAGGTTATTGAAATGTAGTCCTTTGGCTGTTCCCCCAAACGAGCAGTAAATAACCTAGGAGTAACAAAATAAAACAGTTAGTTCCGGTCTTTAAACTGCTGGACAAAAACCCAAAATACGAGGAGGAGAAAAAAGCAACAAGCGATATTCAGGCATTAATACTCTGTCTCTTTCACGCTAATCACCTCTTCTGTACTAGAAGCTTTTATTACCCATACTCACCAGGTAGCTTGGCTAGGATTTCTCAGCTACCCCAATAGCTACAAGAGCCTCTGCAAGATGAGCTAAACCCAGAAGGAAAGTCTTGCCTTGAGTGGGTGTGAAAAACATTTTTACACACCCACCTCTCACCCATAAGCTGTTGGCATAGAGAAACTGTTGACAGGGTTTCTGGTTTATGTATGGGGGTGAGCAGGGGAGGCGCTGTTTCTTCTCTTCCAAAGGGCTTGTCTCTATTGGCAAAGAAATCCATGCACATCCACATTTAAAGTGTTTTTCATCTCTGCCCAATGGTTTTCACAGAAGAGATTAAAAAGGAAGATCTCAGTACATAGTTTGAATGAGAACTTTTTTTGGTCAGAAGGAGATCCAAGACAAGATGAGCTGTTTGCTTTACCGCTACAAGCTGGAATACATAAAACATACCCCACTGGTCCAGAGTACCAAATTTTATCCCTGGGAGTTTGAAGTAGCTGTACTATGTTATTGAAAATTAAATTATGGCTGTTTAAATAATGGTTAGGTTATCTGGAATTGTAGCAGCAATTCCACCATGAATACTTTAATGGGGAAAAAACATGAACAGAAGTTCATGGTACAAAAATATAAATGCAGGTTACCAAAACTTATTAATGCTTGCAAAAGCAAGGGATTTTGTACCACTGATATTCTGACCTAGGGTATATAAAAATACAAGCCAGTATCCATGCATTAAAGTTTAGATGCATTCTCTCTCATTAAAACCCATGCAATTGCTGAAGTTCTATAAACATTTGCAGGTGGCAATGGAAATGAAGAACTCTTTTGAAGGGAAATAAATGTCCTAAGTCAGCCCCTAGGAATGCACTGTTCAGCTGTATGATGGAAACCTTCACTTTTCACACAACAGAAAGTATGCAGAACTCTTCAGTTTGTCAGGAGATTTAACTAACTCAGCATTTATAGATATGATATTCAAGAGGATGCAACTGTAGAACAACCAACCATTATTTTTAGTAAATAAAAATCACTAAACTTGTTTATTTCAGATGCTGCTTACTTCACTTCCCCTCTAATTTTAGAGAAAAAAGGGGAGAGTAGATGCACTTATTTCCAGCAAGACTAAACTTAACATAAGCCCATCAGTTCAAATGCCCTCCTCCCACATAACCTGCAAGCATCAGTTCCTTCGCACTATTAAAAAAGTCACTGGATATTAGAATTTGAAGTTACACTTCTGGAAAAAATTAGTTTAAAAACTTCACATTTTCTTGCTTTCTCTTTTTTCTTTTTTTAAGCAGATACTGCTTCATGTAGCTAACCATAAAGAAAAGAGTATTAAGTCTGGCTAATGGGGAACTATTACTGTCACACACAACAGAACAAAATGATCTTGTGTTGCTTATGGTTTGGCTGGCAGACTGCTCAGCAGCAATTGCCTGAAGCCCTTCTTTTACTTAGTAAAAAAAAACCCAGTTATTTAGAAAAAAGAATAGCCTTTGATTGCAGTAAAGCAAATCAGCATAATAGTTCAGAAGATGTTGCCTTCTACAAATATTTCCCTAATATAATATTAATAATCATAATATTAAAATGAACTGATCATATTTAAAATAATTATAATGATAACAATAACAATAGTTGCCTAATCTTAACACCTGAAACTATGCCTTCAGAAATGCAAACAAAGCTATTATTGTCTTCAACAGCAGCTATCAGTACACTCCTTTGTACCTACTAGCGTTAACAGATACATTAGAGGTCACTGGGCCTTAAAAACTAATGTAGAAATATCCTCCATTTCACGCATGATCTTGAACAGCTCCATGTTAATAGCTGCATCCTTTCCATTTCCGTACATACCTCTGGCATGTGCAGCTCAAAGATGAGGCACAAGCCATCACACTAAACCAGTTTCAGCTTGAAGCTGTAATGTGCACCAATTCAGCTATAAAAGCATGAATAAGACCTAGGACAGGGTGGGCAACTATTTTGGGCAGAGGGTCACTTACTGAGTTTCGGCAAGCCATTGAGGGCCGCATGACAGGCAACCCAGGGCAGATAAACGTTAATTTTCTAAATTTTTTAGGGGCCCCGCGGGCCAGATAGAACGGCCTGGCAGGCTGCATCCGGCCCCCGGGCCACGTTTTGCCCACCTCTGACCTAGGAGCAAGAAGGCCACGTGTTTACTGTTAGGGTACGTGTTCCCAAACGATGGTCTGTGGACTACTGAGAGTCCCTGGAACACTTTCAGGTGACCCATGGAGAACTGGTCCATCTCACTTCCAGCTATTAGATTTCACTGAAGGACAGCTTGAGATGCATTAAATAGTTTTCCATGTTGCCACAAAATTGCACACCTTGTTTCTGAATTGATATTGTACATTTGTAGGCCAGTATAGAAACTGGAAAGCAGAAAACCTAAAAGTTGCATTACAATCAGAGAGACTTGAAGAATCAACAAAAGTGGAAACAGCAAATATCAACTTCACAGGCCATATATTATCTTTTGGAGCACTTTCAAGGCAAAAGGGGAAGTGCCTGACCTGGAATAAAAAAGGAAAGGAGAGAGTTCCCCTTTCAGTTTGCATAGCTTCCCTTACATACTCAAAGTCCTGTACTAGCTCAAAATTGAAGCATGGGTCTGGCTTGCTTAATGTTCTTACAACATGCTTGAAAAAGCTAACATCTCGTTCTTTTCATGTGGTGGAAACCTTATCTGCCATGTGGGATCAGGGTTCGATTCCCCGAGGCACGTATAACTGCAGCTATCGAGGCCCTGAACATACAGACTCAGTCTGGCCTTTGGATATGGTCTCAATGGTCTAAAGTGGGGCTGGAAGGTCTGGGCAGCATCCACTGCTCTGCACTCCTGATGAGGTATACACATCGAAGGTCCAGGTGACCTTTCATGTGTACACCATGATCCAGAATAATCGACAGCTGCCTACTACTACTAAATGCAACAAAGAGCCACAGCTTTACTGTACAAGAATGATCCTACATATTATACCACAATGCATCATGTGCTATATTAGATTAAACTTACTGTAAGTTTTTACCACCGACGGGAAACGTGCGTGTTCTACTCACTTTGAGGAACTGGGGAATATTTTAAAACGACAGATAGCAAGTGCATTTGGTATGGCACCAGTCTTTAACGCTACCACCAGTTATATGGAAAAAACATGCCTAACAACAGCACTTCGAGCGTATCGAATAATGAATGGGACCTCTAAAACTGAGGAACCCAGAGCTCAGTAGGTTTTGTTGTGGTTGATTAGGGTGGGGTTGTTTGTTTTTTTTAAATGCTTAAAGTTTCCACCCTTACTAAGCTAAACTGCACTTAAAAGTATTTCAGAAGAGCATTTAGATAACCTTGTGGGGGACACGATGGTCATAACCATGTAGGACATGTTGCTCACTCAACTGCAATCCATTATCAATTATAGTCTTTTATTCTCAAGGGAACCGGACAGCGCAACAGCATTCTAACAAAGTCTAATAAAAGGCAATCAATTCTCACCAGACTGTAATTCTTTTGCAAAACATGAACACTAATGCTCCAAAAAGAGGAAAAACAGAAGTACCAACTCACTCAGATCTATACGTAAGGAGGCTGCTTGCCAAAAAGACCTGACAGACGTCAATATTTGTTACTCTAATTGCAAGCCAAGAAATCTCTATGTGAAGACTTCAACAGAATTAATGCAGCTTACACTGAGAGCAGAACAAAATTTGGCCCTGTAATTATTACACTGTCACCCACTAGAATAAATGACAAAATTGGAAACAGACTTCAAAAGAAACAGGATTTTTCTAAACTGTTGAGTGGAAAATAATTTAAAGATGACAGAGTTCAGCTGTGTTTCTACTGATTTTTAATTAAATTTACAAATTTATTTGGGATTTTACTTACTTGCAAGAGGGTACTTGTAAGTGTGCTATAACAAATCAAAATCCTGGTCATTTAAATACCTCCCATTTTCACCAAATGGTATTGAGAATATAAAGATTAACAAAACAGGCAAATGATCAGCATTTTCTTCCACCTTCATATTTTTCTCTTTACACTGTCCCACACTGGAAGTATCTTTTTATCTGACAAATGACCTTTCCTGACTTTTACTTGGAAATGCAATGCTAGTGCAGCTCTTTCCTCAAGGGTAATCATAATACCCTACAATACACTTAGACAATCACAGATTCTACATACCAAGCTACAAGGGAAAGGCTTAGGATCTGTCATCCAACGCCAAGAGATCTTACCATTTGTGAAATGTCACCTCCCTAGTTTTAAGCATAGATCAAAATCTTTACTTAACACAACCTTAAAAAATACCGTTTTTGTTGTCTGCAAACATCAAACTGTACTTTAAAAGGATTATGCATTTCAGTGCTTCATAGATTACCTTCCTTATGAAAAGCTGCAGGCATTATTTACTGAAGTTCTGTTATATTGCTCATTTGGGAGGTTTTTTTTGACTAACTTCTATACAGTTCAAGTCTGAAGACACTTAAGTATTCACCTAGCGAAAGCAACATCTTGTGCCATATGTTTGTTAGTATAAGTTTATGAGAACACACAGCAATAAGTTTTTTAAAGGGCTAGTGAAGGCTGCAGGATTGTCGGCACTTGAAACCTTCTGGACGGCAACAAAGGAAGCAAGCCTACATCACCTTCTGGTTTTCCCATGCATGTGAACTTTACAGGATCTCCTAAATTTCACCACAGCCTTGAGCCCTAAAAGACAGGCTGGTAGGAGCCAAATGTCCAGATATAATTTCAGCTTGCAGAACACTGAACAGTAACTTATTATTTTGGTCATTTCATTATATCAGATTACACAATAATTCAATTATGTTCCATGATTCACGTGGCGCAGAGTTTGATCTGCAAGATAAATTGCAGCAGACAGCATCACTGTTTTGGGAAAGCATCTGCAGGAATTAGTTCATTTTGGTTTTGTTTTACAAATTATCTGTAGGTTATTGGCATCATTTCTCTTACATTTAGGGGAGGAGGACTGCTGGTGAATGGAAGGGCCACCAGCAACTGAATTTCATGACAGAGCAATCGGGGTTAATCATGGAGACGTTAATTTAACAGTCATCTGTGCCTAGCACACAAAGACAGAAAAGTGCATGAGTGAGGTCAAGAGTTTTAGTGCACATCGCCTGCCCTTTAAAAGATTCTCCTGGACTGCTGAGAGAAGATCAAAAATGAAACCAGCAGTCAGAGATCTTGACACTTCTGAGCTAATAGCTCATCAAATACATCACCCCTTGGCAGCAATTTGCTTGTGTTCTCAATAATTTCTAGGTTTACTGCCTACTTAAGAATTGCATGTTAGGAAAATTTTTCTGAACTTGCTCCAAGAAAGGAAATTCTGGTTAGGGAGAAGAAGAGATTGGTTACAATGCTGCCTCAGCCTGCTTGCCGTTTGTGGATAGAAACAGACCCATCGGTGATGGGCAGGAAGAGAACGCCATCGCCCCCCTGAAGTCTGTACGAGTTGAATCAATTTCTACCGCCAGGATAAATCAATCCTAGTTTCTTAATCACAGATTGAGTGGAACAATAGATTTGAGGAAAACAATTTCTCCTGTTGCAAAGCAAGGGAAATCACTCCTGCAAACAAAACCCCAAAACTCTGGCTGCCAATTTCCATTCACTTTTGGATAATCCTTGGGTCTCCCGGGTAGTCTAGACCCACGGATGTTACTGAACTGGGACCTGAACGTGCCATTTCTATTATCCTCACCTGGCACCTGACCTTCCTGCCTAGTACACTGTCTAATGAAAACAGTGCGATTCTGTGCACTCGCCTTTTGGTGAAGCAGAGAATATACAAGAGGCCGATCTTAATAATGGCTGTGGCAGAGTGAAATGAAGAGTGGACAACAAGTGTTACTGAACTACTCTCATAAAGTCGGCTCTACTAAAGCTTGTCTATCAGAACTCCCAAGTCTCCAATAAGAATTGTGTTTTGCTTCTGCAAAGCTACTTGTTTTCCTTTATGGTTATCTTCATCTTGTTAGGTTCTTTTCTAGATGAGATGCTGCTGTTCATGATGGTGTTCAACTGCATCCCAGGCATGTAAATACCTTTCCTAGTACCATTTCTGTGTTTATTAGACAGTCCAGAACACCATTTCAGCTCTCCCCAAGAGTAGAAAGTCCCCCCAGCCCCCCAAAAACAGCCTGTAGGAGGCCTGTTAAATGAGTAGCAGCAGAGTAAGCAAGCTGAGCCCACCATAGATAGCGACATCTGCTCTGTGTCCTTAATGTTTATGGTCCCAGCACAAATGGAGCTCAGGTTTTCTGAAAGCAATACTTTGGTTTCAGCGTTTTAACCGTTTCATGCTAATCAGCAACGAGTGCAACTCGTACCTGGTCAACACCAGACTTCCAAGTGAAAAATCTCCTGCTGCTGCTGCTGTTCCAGCAGTGCAAATAGAGTACTACTTATACAGGGTATGAACATTTATCCGTGTTTACAGCATTTCTCCTCAAACAGTTTCAAACCGGATCAGGTAATCTGGGTGTTAAAAATGCCAGTGTCCTATCCTCATCAGCACTATTATGCTGGCTTCCAGGAATGACACTGCACCAGTCATATTTACAAGGAGAAATACATACGGTACCTGGACCTACCCTCCTTTGCCATTTCAGGTAAATCCTTTGCTGCTCCCTATCATTAACCAATCATCTTTATTTCTCTCCCTTGTAGTACAAGATGTCCACAGGCATGTACATTCAAATGCAGGTTTGAGTACAGACGGAGCACATTTTAAGCAAGGTATTATGCAGAACCTCCAATTTCATTCCACTCTGTTTGATACATAACACTACCAAAATAGATTAGTTTCCCAGAGGATGCTCAGATCATCCTCTTCTATTACTGCAGTTTAATCCATTTACAAATGCTCCAGGGGCTAAATTATGAAAGCTAAATTTGTGCTTATTTGGGTACAGTGATTGTATGCACTCCACGCACGCTGTCACGGCAGCGATTTAAAATTCCACACCTTTTACTCTTAATCGTTTTGATTATATAAGATGCCTCCGAGGCTATGTTGTATATGCAGGTGATTTACATTTAGCAGACAAAGGAAATAATTCAAAGCATTTAAGAACATATTTAAAAATATGTTGTTAGCTCAGCTAGCCAGCTAAGTGCCATCCTCACTTAGGATAGCTATTTTTGATCCAAAAAGCACTAAGTGCTAGGAATATAAAGAGCACTAGAAACTCTCCCTCAGATTGAACAATCACTATTACATTTTATAGGAATGTCACCTTACCAAGTTGAATACAGCTTTTTTAAAATAAAGGTAAGTAACTTCTTTTGGATGAGAGCCTGTATTCAAGTGTCAAATAGCAAGAAGGTGAAGAAAGTTCGACATTTATTTTTATATATGCATTTTTCTTGGTACTTATTGAATTCACTTAAGGAAAGGCCTTAGCAAATTGATAAACTAAATCCATGAGAATAAATTTTAGCAGACCCAAAATACTCCCTAGCACATACATCAAGTAGGGCCGTTTTATTCCTAAAACGCTGACCATTTTAAAGTACACTCTATTTGCAATAAGCAATTCCTATATTATACACTTCAGACCTTCTCCCAGCATCAGTAGTTGCAGGAGAATTAGGAGGTAAGGTTTTCAGAAGAGGGAGAAAGCTGCATCTGCTAATTTCCTAGGTAAATCTTCCTTCTCCCCCTTTGCCCCCTGTGTAAGAAAGGGGAAGCAAAAGCTCACCGTTATTACATAATACCTGTGCCTACACCTCAACAGGATCACCTAAAAAACAGCACCCTCTTATCAGGCTTTGATGCTAATGGAGAATGTTTAAGTGACTCTGTGACTCACATCCTTGTCTCACCACACCCAGAAATAAGGGAGGGTTGGAGTGACTCTGGGGCCAGTTGAGCATATCATTAATATCGTCATCATTTATTAATAATACTGGTAATAATATTACTGCCGCCGCCACCACCTTTACTGGAACAGCACATCTCGAAATGGGAACAAATTTGACCGCGCATGTAGTTAGTTCCATAGCAGGTAAAAGACGGTAGCTTTTGCAACACTGAACAAGGCTGTTGTCAAAAAGTCTTACTTCACTACTGGGAACTAAAGGAATTCAAATGCAGCCCTTCCTAGCTGTATGGCTCTGCAGAATGTATAATGATGAAGTATGCTGTTCTAAGCTACTAACTAGTCTCTGTCCAACCCCATTATAAAAAGATGCATGAACACATGAAACAATTATAATATTCAGAGTATTTCTATCATAAGCTATAAGAAATCTTGCCTTTCTTTTATACTTTCCCTCATCTGAACTTCCACTTCCTGTGCCTTCAGGTTATCTCACCACAGTTGTTTCATAAATCATCTTCTGTAAAGTCACCTTGTCACTCTTCACTTCTTACATCTCATCTGAAAACATTTCCTCTCTTCCTATAATTAAATTCTCACTCCTTTCCTTGCTTAACATGATACATATTTTAAGTCCAACATCACTCGTGCAGAATCTTTCATGCGTGCTTTATCTCATAAGTACTGTGGTATACTGAAACTACTACTTTAATCATTCAAGATGTATTCTGTGAATAATCTCCAAATTAAAAACAGCAATAACTTTAGTAAAATATGCTTAACAGACACTATAATCTTACTAGATTGGACTGCGTCAGCAAACAAACAGAGGTGTTTTTATTGTTCGCTATTCTTTGCTGAACACTTCTGAACATTAAAAAAGAAGTTAGACAATACACGAGTAATTATTTAGTATTCAGCAATGAAGTTATAGGAGGTTTGCATTTTCCTTATGTTGTTTGGAGAATTTCATCTAGGACTCTTTGTCTGCATATAATACAGAAGTAGAATTGTCATTTTCTTAACATCATTGCTTATTAAAAACATTGTGGGCTCATTTAAAATCAAATAAATCCAAGAATCAGCCATTCAGTCTTCAGAAAGTCAATTTAACAAAAATATCATACTATGTCTTATCCAAAGGTCTTTAAAAGAAGAATTTTAAAAAATTGTAACATTACCCCTGAAAGTTGAGTGGTATAAGAAAAAAGATGGTAATTAATCTGAGATCATAAAGCAAGTAAAACTCTCTTCAGTTCCAGCACAAGGGTCAGATTCTAATTAGTTGCACTGGTATCAACCTGGAAACATTCAATCCAATCCGACTTCATTTTTGCTGGATTTGCAGCAGCATAATTGAAACTAGAATCTCCTCCCAGGACTCCAGGATGCTAGACCCCCCACTTAAACTATGTTGCCTCTCTTGCAATACTCAAGAGAATTCAAGTAAAACAAGTCTCCTGGCTTCTGAACTTTGTTAGTAATTTAGCAACACACGAGTCCATCCATTGTGTACAGAATCACCACAGCATTTCTAGAAGTCAACACAATTAATATTTTCCCACGGAATAATTCCATGTTTGATTTCATCAAGAAAAATCTCCCAAACCCCAGAAGGCCTCCAATTCTGATGGCTATATTTTCTTTTGAGATGTTCCTAGACGTCCCCCCCATGAAACGTACTTTAGGTTGCAAAAAATCACACTGAAAAGAGTTACAGGCGCACAAACCTAAACAAATTACTTTAGCAATGGAAAGTTTGCCATGCTACTGGCATATTGCTACTTAAGCCATATTTCTTCCTAGAACCATGCAGATCAGCCCGTGTCTGGCGAGACAGGTCCCAGTTCAGAATCAGTGGCTTAATTAGCAATACTGCAAAGGAGCTTATTATATGAACATAGTTTTGAAAAAACTTTGCCATATTTTTTGTTATATAAGTTTATATAGACAAACGGGCATCTTGCTCCTCTTACATACACTATTATTATTATATCTTTAAAAGTGTGAACAATATGAACAGTTTATATTAATTTATACTGCACAACTAGCATAGAGTTTCTCCAAAGAAAACAGTGGCTCTAAAACCATATGTAGGCATCTTTTATGCCATTGTAAAAGCTTTGAAAACAAATATTCCTGTGGAAATTGTATATGTGCTATGCAGCCTGTATCCATCACCATGACCATTCACAGCTCACTTAGTCTTTGATTTCAACCGATTGCACTTGCTTGCATCTGTGCAACAACTATAACAGAGTTCCAATGCCCGTTAAAGGCTTCTGGATCCAAAATTAATATTATATGTACTAAATTGTAAGAATAGGCCCATACAAAATTATACGAGCCAACCAGAGACCTAGGACAGCCACAATGCTAGGATTTTCTTTTTTTTCTTTTTTCTTTTTTTTTAAATCAGCTATATTTAAGGATTTCACTTTACATAAAAATTGTTAAATTCCCATCTGGAAAAAGACAGAAGGGTAATTTGAGATTAATGAAGCGATAATGGGTTCCTTCAGACTTGGGAGACGACTGCATGCTGTTTTTAAAAAGCCTTAGCTAGCATGGTAGTTAGATTAACCACTACTTACTTCATAGTAGAGACAAAAGACAATAAAGTACTTCAAGTACTTGTTACTATAACCACCTCTCATCTTAAGTTATTATTATTTTGATTTATATCCCACCCTACCCAGAAAAGCTCAGGGCAACCCACGATAAAAGAGGAGCAACCCACAAGATCAGAAACAACCATCTATCTGTGTCTATGCTAAGCAGTGGCATTGAAAACCATGTAATCCCAACAACAAATAAAGGCAAGATGTCAGACACAAACATTTAAATACAGAAGTACCTTCTTGCACTTGTACATTAAAACAAATGCAAAAACAACCAAACCAAAACAGCAGCAGAGACTAGAACTGCTCTAGTGTCAAACGATAAATTTGAATGCTACTTCTGTAACTTCATGAGAAAGCTCTCGTGCCCCCTTTCTCCCACACTACTAGAAACAGTTATTTGTAGCTCAACTGTGGCAAGTTGAGCCTGGAACACCAAAAGTGATTGTCTACTTAATAAGCCTACGCCAGAGAAGTTTTTAAATACCCAGCTGCTTTCTTGGCAGCTCTATGGATCCACAGGGGAAAAAAAGTAAACGAATGACACCCACATGCAACCTAAAAAAAAAAATAAATAAATAAATTCTTTGCTCACTGCAGCTTTACTTTCTTTCAGAGCAGAATACAAGCGATGAAGTTATATTGCGTTTTCTGAACAGCAAAAGTACCTAAACCCCTCTGTTCCCAAGGTACAGATATTATTAAGAAGTACAGTTTTCTACAGCTGTGTGAAAGCTAACTAAGAAACAGTTCTCAAGGAAGAGCTTGAGCGCCCAAATCTTAGCAAATTTATGTACTACTAATATAATGAGTCTTTTCATACCAGATCTATACATGATCTAAATAAAACAAATAGCAAGTTTTAAGGCTAGGCTGGCTCTGGGGATACAAAATAAAACCATTAGGAGATACCTGTGCTTGGTAACAATTAATTCAAAGTTCCCCACTAACAGCTAATGTCTTTTATCAGAAAAATCCCAATAATATTTCTGTGCTCAAGCAATTTCAATTTCAAAAGGGAGTACTGTGAAAGACAGAAGTAAATCAATAAAAATCTAAAAGCTTAATTATGATGAAGGGAACACAGTCATGTAATAAGTATAGAAAAGATAGAATAGAATAAGGACAGCTTGGCTTCTAGGTACAGGTAAATGACAAGATTACTACTTTTAAGATCTTTCAGTTAAGAAAATCTGGAATTATGCCAGTATCCAAGATTTTTGTTCTAGCCTGTTTTTTAAAGATCCAATTTCCCTGCCTTGAGACATCAAAATGTAAGTTAGATTTCACATCCAGACTATCAAGTCCAGGTGGGTTTTGGTCATTTTTACTTCTAAGTATACTATACCACATTTCAGATGCCCCTCTCCTTCCTGTTAAAGCAGGAAGTAGTTATTGTGGTCGTGGACGCTGCTGCAATTCCACTAAAGCAAGAAGTGTAGTCATAAGGCAAGGTATTCGTCTGCCTTTAAACTTTCCCGTCTTCTCCTGAATATTAAAATCACTCTTATTTTCACATCACACAGTAAGAACATTTGTTTCTCCATTCCAATGCATGGCAGATGGCTGCATTCTAAAACAACTGGAACAATCATATACTTAACACTATCAGAGAGGATAACTGACAAGGTCTGAGAAAGTAGAATTAAAAGGGGGAAATGTAAAACAGATTGCTGGAAATTAAAGACACAAAGGGCATGTCCCCATGTGCAGGCGCTAGTTTCCAGGGTCACAAATGTTGCCTTGTGCCCCAGGGCACACCCCTGCAGGTGTCCTCCAGCATGCACCAAATTGTTCCGGGTCAGGGCGAGGAGGCTGGCTCCAGCAGTGTTGCACGGGTTCCTGGGGGCCTCCCAGGCAGCAGCAGAGCTGATCTGGCTGCATGGAGCCTGGCCGGCATCCAGAGTGTGGCTCTGGATGGCCAGGCTCTGTTTCTGGTGGTAGACACTGCTTCCATGTGTGCCCC
>NW_005841850.1:1698470-1710220 GCF_000455745.1 Alligator sinensis | reverse complement strand
CCTCTTTTGTGGGGGGGTGGGGGGGGGGGGGGGGGGGGGGGTGTTATACTGGGACATCTTGGGATCACATTTTGGCACCACTCTGCAAGTTCGCATCACGGTGCACAGTTGCATGTTCACCGCACAGACATTGCGATGCCACAAACAGGTATGAGGCGCCACAAACTGCATGTGAGCGCTCAGCTGGACACACCCAAAGTTTCTTGTTCGAGCCCATTCTATCGATGAGTTAGACTGCACAGTCTGTATAATTGTGAATGTCTGTATTGCAACCACAACTTTTTTTTTTTTTTTTTTTTTTTTTTATAGCCCTCCCACCCCCCAGAACAGTTTCATGAAGATGGCAATTTTTTAACGATTACAAAAATTTAAAGCCCATCACTATTCATTTTACAAGTCTGCAGGAAAAGGTTCGCAATATACTGACATTGCATAATCAAAGCCATCACCGAAGCTTTTATTTATTATGACTCACAGCATAAGAATTTCAGGCATGATTTCATGCCAAGAATGCGATATCCCTAGTAAGAGTCAGAGCGGTGTTTTCACCACCTTGTTTAATTAGAACCCAGCCTACTCCACACTAATACTAAAGGTCTTCCTGAGAAGGAAGAGGATTATGCTACTTGTTGTGCATAAGAAAGAGCCCGGTTTTATTCGTCCTACTGGCAAACAAAGAAAGAATTTCAGTGGAGTCCTCAAAAGTAAAAGACAAATACCCACACACGAATAAACTCAAGCTCTGGGGGTTTTTTATTTATATCTGCCAGAAGGGGAATCGGAAGATTTATAGCAATCAGGAAAAGAGGTAGATTTTATCTGTGTACAAACCGGTATAAAACTTGGTTAAAAAAATGCTGTCTGCGTATTTCTTGAACTGTGTATTGCAGGTATCCTATTAAAGATGTGCTTGGGAATTAGGATCAGCATCAAGATGCACATTCCCGTCCTCCTGCTTCTCAGACTGGCAATGACCAGAAGCATCATGCAGATGACACGCCTGATCCACTGACAAGCTGACCGTGCCACTTTTTCTACTAGTTCGTTCAAACAAGAACAGGTGTTCCTTTGCAAAGGTAGAGGACAACATGTTTTTGAGGAGGAGGACAGCATCAAAATGAAGGTTTAAGAAACCAAAGACAAGAGCAAAAAAATGGAAGTCTCAATGTCCATGACTCTCAGAAACTAGGCAAGCAAAGCAACGTTTCAAATCCCACTGGAGCACAGAAACTATATGGCATGCGACACAAACCACCTTTAGGAGGAGGAAGTGTGAAACGCATGTTTGCTGATGTGGGTGAGAGGGGACTGATCAGCTGAACCTAGAAGCGCACAGCACAGGAACAAGCCGAAATTGCAGGAGTGGTGTTTTATGCAGAAGTCTGTCCGTCACAGAACGCTACCTGTCCCAGGCCAAATCATAACCAGATTATCCAAACTCAACTCTCCGTACAGTACTTCTGACTCAAAAAATGACTTTTGAAGAAGGGAAAAGGACTTCAAAATAATATTTATGTATAAACCTTGGAAAGTCAGGCTCTCCTGAGACGATATACATGATATCACCTAGCATGAACAAGCTTACAGAAAAGTCTTCCATGCCAAGAATGGAAGAAATATGTTCAAGAAAAATGCATGTTCTCCTGACTCAAAAGTCACCAACAGTAAATACAGTAAAGCTACAAATGTTTACTACTTTCTCCTTTTTACAATATAAAAAAACATCGTCTTGTGGCTCAAATCCGGGCTATCATTTCAAGTGACCTGACATTTAATGTTAGACCTAGCCTACAATCACTGATGAATGACTTTGTCTTTTATCTCATTTTCCTATATGAGAAACAGGGGTTTTCCTCCTTCAAAGGCGCAATTCATTAACAAACAAGGTACTTGGACAGAAAACACTAGAGAAGCTTTACACTTAACAAATAAGTACAGTTAATTATAAGTATGTGTCCGCAGTGTGCAAGCCAGTAGCTTTTAGTTTAAAATTAACCCCTTTAGCAAGATTGGATGAAAGCAGCCAGTGTCTTTTTTCCCCCCTGCATGGGACCAGTACAAATATAGTAGCATGGCTCCTCACTACCATCTGTACTGGAGACTGGATAAAAATGCAGAAGAAAACAAGTCCACCTTTGTTCAATGGAAAGAAGGAATAGCAATGCTAGAGAAGCTACCTTCAGGAATGGAAAGTACAGCGACTGAAAATGAAAGGGGCAAAGGAAGATGCTCTCATTTCCCAGAGCTACTGTAGCAGCACATTCATTCTTTTCCAGAAGCGTCCCTGTGAACAGGGGGCAAAAAAGAAACAACCGCAAAGATGCTTCCGCAAGCCCATGGCAAGGCAAGTCATTCCAGTGCTGCAGCTGAAGTAGTCAGTGGGCAGGCACGTGCTGGCCGAAAAGGAGATACTGCAGGAGCAAATATGTCTGGTGACACTGCTCTAGGGCCTATTACTCATTTGCAGAGAAAAGACACATCATTAGCAGAGCTGCAGAAAACCATATCAATTGAAAACTAAAAAAAAAATCAGTAGTTAGCTAAAATCCAAACTGACAGTATTCACTTTAAATTATTCCTGAGCTGTGGTTCAGACATGTGAATTATTCTAGAGGTCCCTGCTAGTTAATCCTGTGCCCTCCCACTTCTCAGTGTATTCTTAGATCTGCTGCCACCAAACTACCAACACTAATTCAGCTGTCAGTTTAAAGAAAGGTGAGAGGCATACTGCAAGGACAGCAGATTCATAGTTTCTTTACCCACAGCGTACTACTCCCTTTTCCAAGCCCCTTAGAAAGTGTAGACCAATGTAGCAGCAGGCCAGCCGGTTAGGGACCATATAATTAAGGAGGAAGGCCGAGAGGAAAGGACTGCCGTTGTTTGATGCTTTTTCTGGAAACACAATCTGTGCCGTTTCCCAGCTGCTGAAACCTAGTCTATCACTGAGCTGACACTATGTTAAAACACAGCTACCTGAAAAATGTTAAACAATTTAAAAAGTAGACCGTACAGCAGAATCTATTTGTCTTTCAGCAAAAATGGACTATGAGAAATGCAGTTCAAATCCCAATATGGGAAGAACACCTAGAATCTGAAAGAGGTTGGCCCTCTGGCAGGTTTTGGGAGTTCCTCAAACTGCAAGTCACACACACACACACACACACACACACATATATATAAAAATAAAATCCCTGAAAAGTTTCCTAAGTCACAAATAAAAGTCATCATCTTACAATTTACAATGTGCGAACAGACTGTTGTGCCCACGATGGCTTGTGGAGGTCAATGAGACTTTGCACCGCCTCACTGTCATACGTTGCAGGATTAGGGATCAAAACAAGCACTGTAACTGTTTAAAAATTAGGTACGTTACATTTTTCAGTTCTGAAACCACCTGTCTTTAGCAACGAGTAGATGTTGCACCTTTATGCAAGTACATCCGGCCAGCACGTAGGATAAAAGCAGCTCAGTTTTTAAAAAATGGTTACGTGGTTATATGAAATGTTCTCATAAATGAAGCAGAGGAGAACCTGAATAAGTAACATGCCACAGAAGCCTTGCAAGCTTTTTCAGCACAGAACAAATCACTGCTGTAACAGTAAAAATATCTAAAAACCCTTCTCAAGTCTTAAAGATCTTTTGGTCCAGTATTTCCTAAATTGTCACGCAACCTAGGTTGTCACAATCTAATAAAAATGAAGAGTATATGCAATGTTTCAGTCAATAAGTAATGAAATATGTAGATAAACATTTTGTTAGCCATTTTTTCCAACAGAACATGGTTTGCATAATTTAAGTTTTTGAAAAAGAGATTATAATGTATATGATGCAATTAGCTGATAGGTTCTAGATTCAAAACATTATCTAAGGGTAACCATTTACACCTCTGATATTTAAATGTTACTGATATTTAAGGAATCTAAGTAGTACCAGATTGCACCTATATAATGGTACACATTTGAAACAGCACTTCCCCATTTATACCCCCACAGCTTTCACTTTTCATTAAACTTGGGGAAGTGGTATGGTATCTAAAAAAAGAAAGGCTGAAACCTTTGAAACCTAGCAAATTGTATTTACATACAATGCATAAAACTGTATTCTTATCTCTGGATAATGGCTGGGTTATTCTGATTCTTATGAAGGGTACAATATGGGGCGTGAGGGGGTTACAACGAAATGGACTTTTTATATAGATGAATTTCAACTCTAACATTCGTTTATACGCATAGGCGCCATGCTGACTTCTCTCTTTTGTCCACTAAATCACTACTCTATCAATGATGGCGATCAAATTTGTCACCGGAAAACAACTATAAACAACAGAACTAATGTGTAGACTGCATTCAGTTTGTTAAATTTCAGTAACACTTCCAAATAACTGCTTTACCTTGAAACATTACAACTAATTCCTTATTCACAAAACCAGTGTTTGCTCACTAAAAGTTTGCAGCTCTCCAGGAAACCTGGTCACACAGCTACAGACCTAATTTAAATTCTTTGCCTTTTACCATCAAATTAACTCTCATCCGAAGGGCGTTATCTGTTATTTGCACAAATTTATCAACCATTACACTAGAACAGGAATTTAAAATGCAGCTAATAAGTGAAAGTTGAATTCCCCTGAATTCTGTCTGAGCTTTTGTTACTTCACTTTACTTGGATATGTATGCAAAGTGCCAGAAAGGGAAAAAAAAAAACAACTCTCTCCAATTTAAGTAAGATCCTATAACAGAGGTAGGCAACTTCTTCCAGCTGTGGGTTGGAATAGCCCACCCCAGATAAGAGGTGGGTGGGCAACTGCCCACCACCAGCCCTCATCCCCACAGCAGCCTGGGAAGAATACCCACTACCAAATGCTGAAGCTCAATATCCACAGGCCAGACCTAAGGGCTTCACGGGCTGTAGGTTAACCCCTGACCTATACTATATCCTTTTCCCAAACATTCCTTATTCACCCTGTACGCTTTGCACACACACACTTTACAGCGGGATGGATAAAAGAGCATGTAAAGAAAAAAATCTTTTAGATATGCAAATTAAATCCATCAGCAATTTCTTCTCCTTCAACGGAATTATTGGCTTGCTTTGGTAGAGATAGGCTGCTCCTACTTCTGTTTTACAATTAATGGAATCTTATAAATATATTAAACAAAATTCCTAAGACAGAAATCAATAGCTGGTTTTCAAATACAAATGGCAACAGACTAAAACAGCTTTATATCGTTTGATATAAATGTCAAGGCAGGCACAATATTTTTACATTTGGTATATACTACTTCATACTCCTTTAGAAATTGCAAGGCAAAAATCTCTCTCTTGCAACACTAAATACACACAAACATACACATTTTTAGCTTGAAACAGCAGGTCTTTATATGATTTCTCACTCTTATCCCACACACCCAAGACTTCAAGGAATCCAGAGGTGCACTGATATATCGGTTGCCAATAGGATCAACACTGATAAAAGGGGAAATTACATTATCGGCAATCAGCTTTTTTGGGCCATTGTAGCCAATAATGTTTACTGATAATTATGGCTTCTGGCCAGGGCCCTGGACGCTTGGGTTCCCTCTCCATGGGGCCAGAGCCCCCAGAAGCCTGGGTTCCCCTTGCAGGCAGGCAGCATTGTAGCCTGCAAGGGGTCCTGCCGGTAGCGAGACACAGGAGTAGGGGCTGGGGGCACTGCCTTGCTTGGGTGGTACATGGGATCCAGGGCCGGGTTGGGGAACAGGACAGAGCCATGGGCAGCTTGTCCAGGGTGCATGGGGGGGCAACTCCCCCCACCAGGGGAGGTATAAAGGGGGTTTGTGCCCCCCAGACTTGGGGGGGGGGGCTCAAGGGGCTCTGCTCTGCTGCCTTTCCCTTGGTAGCCCCACGCCAGCCACATGCCCTCTGCCCACCCAGCAGCAGTGGTGGCAGCGAGTTGTGCCTCCTGCTGCTGGGTGGGCAGGGAGCACACAGCCAGCACGGGGCTCCTGGTGCAAAGGCAGCAGAGCAGACAGTCCTAAGTCCACAGCAGGCAGCCTGCATCTGCTCTCACCCCGCTCAGCTCCGCTCTACTTAAAAGCATCCCTGCGCTTAAAAATAGTGGTGGTGGTGGTGGTGGTGCTTGAACAAGCTTTAGTTCAAGTGCCCCAGCTGCCATTTTTAAGAACTGGGATGCTGATATACATTACGCAGGGGGTGCTGGAACACGTCAAAAAAAAAAAAAAAAAAAGGTTTATGCCAATAACTGATAAATCGGTTATCAGACTGGCATTGGCCGATATGGTTAGTTAATAATCAGCTATCAGTATCAGCCAAGAAAATCTTAATCGGTGCAGCCCTAAAGAAAGCTAGAAGAATGTGTACTTGAAGCTTTGCTAGAAGTCAGGCATGACTGAAACCAGAAAGTAGTAGCTCAGTATAGCAAGTTCCTTTAAAAAGAAAACCAAATCTTCAAGCAGAAAGGTTGCAGTCGTCAAAAATATCAGCTTTAGTCAAAACTCCCACTCCTGTGGCTCGTATCAAATTTGAGGTTTATTTGCTCAGAAATGGTAAACTCAGCTGACAACATGTTGACCGTGGCTTACCAATTAGTGTTGATCTTTTGTTTAACCACAGTTTGTCAGTAAAATACTAAACGATCTTCCTCCCTCTCTACCAAGGAAAGGAGTCATGGTAATTGTGTCAGCTAGCTTGCTTCATCATGATGGCACAGATATACTCAACAGAAAAGAAATCTTTAGATAGGGTATATACTATGTCAACTTTTTCTCTAACCTCAAACAATCTTGCCTCACTTGCATCTATCCAGAAGGCCATTGAAAAAAATCATTTTCCTATCCTGTGCCTTTCAGTACGTCAACCCTTGTTATGCTTTCCTCCGCTGATAGCACCCCTCTCTTTCATCACATATAAGCAATTTATCTTCATTTGCAAATCTGTTCCTAACCAAGCCCCAAACTAGGGATGTAAATATCATTTAAAAATTAGTTGTTTAAACTCTTTTAATTATATCAGTTAACCATTTAACCGATAACACACACCTACAGAGTAGCCAGGACCTGCTCTGCTTACTACAGGGCGACACACACACACAGGCAGCAAGCAGCGCTCCTACTGCTGGCCATCGCACCCTGCCCTGCCTCCCTTCCCCTGTCTCTCCTCCTCCAGGGAAAAGATTGGCATGGCTCGGCTTCGCTGCCTCCTCCCGCCACCCCAACCCCGGCACTTTGGTTTACACAGTGCAAACTGCTTGTGGAAGGGGCAGGTGGCGTGCAAAGGCAGATTGGGCTGCCTCGGGGAAGGGCAGCCTGGAAAAGTAGTACCGCTAAACTACACAATAATTCACGCAGCGTAGTCCGTTTTAAACGTTAACTGTAATGCATTAACAGTATAAATATAATTGTTTAACCGTTTAACCTTTCACATCCCTACCCGAAGCCATATTATTTCTCATTCAGTGCAAGAAGTCAGTTTTACAGACACAGCATGGTGTTCAATGCCCCTCATGTTGAGGAAAGAGGTCACCACTGTTTCACTGAAGAGAAATTATCCACACACTCGGGCTGATAATTGCAAGCTGAATTTTAAGTTTCCACGAGTTACTTTCGAAGGAAATGTTCATCTAGTCCTACATGCTTGGTTGAACAGTGCAACAATTTTACTTTAAATCAAATCACTTAAGTGGCAACTAGCTTCTACAATGTTCTGTTAAGGTTTTCTCAACCAAAAGACAATTCTAATAGCAAGTGCCGCTGAACCATCAAATCAGGTTTCCAAACTCATGACAGATTGTGCTTCTTTCACAACTAAAAAAAAAAAAAAAAAAAAAAAAAAAAAATCACCCAGCAGATCAGCGTAGTTTATGACGACATTGGTTTTAAATCCAACAATTTTTCTATGACACAAAAATACAGGGGTGTAAAACAGCAGCATTAAATTAGGCCAGTCCCCAAAGCATGGTTACATATTAAATATCTGTTAAGCAAACATCATATCTACACTAAGATTAACTTCATTGCAGTTAATAATTCTATTTTATACAGTATAATCCAGTTTTCCAAAGAATGGCCCATCATGTGCATAAGCAGAGATGGTACTGAGAACAATACATTTGCACAAGCTCCCTAGTAAATAAATCTGTGATTAGATAGCAATCTGCTTACTTCAATAGGATTTATTTTATTGCTGAGTAAGGAAAGTGAAGCCTAATACTCTACAGCATTTCTCTATCTGTAATGTGGTAACTTTTGAAGATGACATCTGAACAACTCCAGAGTTTCCGGGAATTTTCTAAACATCAGTTGGAAAGCACCCTATTGAGTTTACTGGCAATCACAGAGCCAGGACACATGGAAAACCCAGACTTCCTCATAGCAATCTTTTGATGTTACAGCAAAAGAACATATGGAGAGAGAATTCAGCCAGTCATTCCCTCTCTCCAGTTAATGTACATACTTCAGTCCTACTGCTTGAATGTGGCAGCAAAAAAATAAAGCTTCAGGTCAGGGCTCAGCTGCTCTGACAGAGGTGAGAACAAGGTTGGCAGAGGCTTCTTCAAATTAATGGGCTACATGGGCTGAGGAATCAGGCAGGAGACCGGCATTGTGACTCCCTTCCCACCACGTCTTGAATCAGGCCAGATTATTTAGCCTGGCTGCAATTCATTAATTTGCAATTATCTGCTGCTGCTTGTATGCCCAATATTGCTAGTCAAGATGAAAAGTGTAAATGGGGAGGGAGTTAATGCTGAGGTCATGGAAGGCAGGAAGGGAAGTGGAAGAAGTGATGACCAACTTAGTTACTTCTGATGTCACAATGCAGCCCCACACCGGCACTGTTGGGGGAAGTTGTTGTGAGAGTCCAAACAAGAAGTGGCTACGGTGACTTAATACAGTCGAAGATTACCGGCAATACCTTGCCAAACTGCTGCTTGTTCTAGGATACACCGTCTTCCTGCCCCTCCCGTCAGCTGGGTCTACGCAAGAGAGAGTCTGCAAGTTGCTTCATATAGGTTTTCAGAATACAAGAAGTAATAAACCTGGTATTTAAGAACACAACCTAGCATATTCCTGATGCAATAAAAAGATGAATTGATTTAAGACACGTCCAAAAGTTTTTTTTTTAAAAAAAGGATACTCCAAATCCAATCCATCAGCAGAGGAGGGAATTATGTGAGCTCCTCCTTCTGCATGTTTAATTGCATATGCCAGCCCTTCCAAGAACAAGCAACACAGGGCTACACAAAAAAAATCTTACTGAGGGATGATACTGGTCAAGATTTTCCCCGAAAAGCCACCACTTACAAGTGCACAAAAAAGAAAAAAAAATGCAGAATGGACATACTGGAACAGCAATCCAAGCATTCTGATGACAACGAGGCAGCCTGGAGGTAAAAATAAATGTCAAATGTATCCGCCTGGTTACAGAAGACTGACCGTCACAGAAAGATCTAAGTTACCAACCCTCCAACCCCCCCCCAAATTTTTTTTGCTAACAGTTTCAGGTAGTCAATGAAGAGTTTAAAAATACCTGATTCTTGTTCAGGTCATCATGCTTAGTATGTGGTGCAGTGTATCCAGTATAGTTTCTTTTAACACTACATTCTCATGACTGTACATATTATTTATACATAACCTGCAAGTTGTTTTTCCCCTAGGATTAAAATTAATTCGCTGTTTGCCTTTGAGACTTGCTCATACTCGCCACAAAATGCTGCTCTCCTTTATGAAAAGACACACGTACGCTGAAGCCTGTATTAACATAATACAGGTTATGATGTGGCTATACAAAACGCCGAAGTACATCCACCTGGCAGGAGCCATAATGAAAGAATCGGTCTAGAGAGCTGAAATGTTATTAGAACTGCTCTCCTGACACAAGTTACCTTTTGAGAAAAATAATTACTTTAGCTGACTATTGATCTCCATCAAGAAGCTTAATTGAGTTGGTTTAAAATTTATGAATGAGGCCTTTAAAATGCTTCATTCTATAATCTGAGAAACTCTTTATGTAATTTTAGTGCTGTTACTTAATACATTATTAACAGTCTTGCTGCGCTATTTTTACAGGGCAACTATCAGTTTATTATGCCAAAAGCACAGCATAAAGAAGATTTCTCCAGACAGAGGCAGCTTCAGTGCTATGCATAGCATTTTATCCATCCATCTCACGTTCTTGCTAATAGAAACTGAATGCATGATCTTTGTACTTCAAGTTCACCCCCAGAGATTTACTCAGTTTCTCTCTCATGTGAACTATCCTGTTAGGACACTGACTTCAAGCAACTAAGCTGTAATGTTTTATTTATTAGGTTTGAAATGCATAGTTTGACAGAGAAGAGACATAGCGAGAGTGAAAAAAAAAAAAGATGTGCAAAAAGTTAAGGGAATTAATGACTGAAGGGGTTGAGATGACATGCAGGGTCAAGAAACCCAGAAACTGAGACTCTCAGATTAAGGATTTAAGATTAGCCTGATAGCTCAAGGCTAGAAGTCACAAAACAATGCATTTAAGTTTCAAGTCAGCATTCAGTATTAGAACTTTAATACAGTACAACTAGGTTCTGGCAGATGTTACATTTATTACATGTTGCATGTTAACCCCCATGATAAATTGTGATGTCATACATTTGGCCAATTTATCACACAAAACAATGGCAAACCAGCCACAAGGATGCTCCACATTAAAATTTTATCCCAGATCCCAACAATCACATGTCCTGCTATGACAAATCTTGACCATCTAGCATGGCAAACTGCATACCTGTTGGGATCCAGAATAAAATTCCTCTGATCCCATTGCACAATTAAATTAACGTCTGCCAGGGGCCATTCTTTAATGGTCTCCTCTCTAATTGTCTGCACTTAAGCAATTTAATTCCATTAGTTGGAAATTTATTTTAGGAATCTTTTAGGCCCTCATTGTTAATATTTACTCATTTATGTTGTCACATTACTGTTCATTTCTGTTCAAACTGACATCCCTGCTTAATTTCCTTTCTAATAATATCTGCAGTGGGAAAAGCCAATAGTTTCTCTACCCAGATTTTTATTTTAATCCTCAACAGTGTTTGATTGCAATAATAAAAAAGCAGGCAGAAGCTGCCTTATTAGCTTTTCAACCATCGTTAAACATTGGTATGATAGAAGGTGGAGACCCTTTTTTTCCCCATCTCGCAAATGGCAAAGTACCCTGTCTGATAGACTGCTTCAGTATTTCACAAAGAAGTGTAATTTAAATTCTTTCTATCAAGTTTGTTTGGCTTAAATGTAGCATGCTCTAACTACAGTAAAATAGGTCTAATTTGTCACTCCAAGGAGACTGATAACAACAATAAATAATTCAAGAGTGACTAGTTAGCAGTACCTTATAGATGTACTTGTTCGGAGAGGTTTTGCATAGATTGATTTCAGTCTGTTTCATTCAGCTAAGCATTGTGCTATCCAAAAATAGAGGTAGTCAGCCATATTAGTCTGCTGAATTTGAGACTAACACTGCTAAAACTACCTCTCTCTCATTAGCAGTAGTAAGCCATTTTCAGCTTTTGTGAAATACATTTTGCAGGCCATTGAGATGTAGTAAAATAGATTTTGCCATTTCCAAGGAATAAAATTATAATATAAAATGTCTGAGTGCTACCTGTATGCACTCTGACTTGTCATATACCTGACTGTACATTGAGCATTTATCCATATAAATGTCTTCCTACAAAGTTTCAGAGTCCTAATTGTAAAAATTACCAGATTATTGGGGGGGGG
>NW_005841850.1:1679814-1698442 GCF_000455745.1 Alligator sinensis | reverse complement strand
GAGAACTGCTTTTCACTCTTAAACATACTCATCACCAAAACAGAAGATAATTTTACAAAATGGAAGAGTCAATAATGTATATCTTGTTGAGCCAAGAAGAGCTGAAGAACAAATACATTGCATCAGCTGGCTTGACAGGTGCTACAAATGGCATAAATCAGTACCTTTTAAGCTAGGCTAATTGTCAGGGCAAATGTTGTTGCAATTTAGCATGCATTTACATTTGGAAATGCTAATTCATCATCTGTTAAAGTGTATATTAACCAAAGCATCTTGAATATAAATCAGTAGGATTCTGAAGGGGATTCCATGCACCAACTAGTAAGTAAATAATGAACAGTTATCCCAGTGACTAATTAACCAAATTTCACTGTAAACTAAAACTTTAATGTATGTAGACCTTATGGCATGTTGATAAATTACCCTTCAAAGTGCTTCAGTGTTACTTGGCAAACTTGTTTAGCTAAAGTCCACTTAGCTTCCGTGACCGTCTCTCATTATTGCCAACTTCAACGGGGATGTTACATGCACTGTATCTAGCCACTACTAAAAAAAAATAAATAAATAATGCATAAATAACAAATATGTGAAAGGAAAAGTTAACTTTCACTTCCCTAATACTCTGCAAAAACTAGGTTTGTTTTCCCTAAGGCTGGAATTCAATTGAAGGTTTTGTTCAAATTAGCTACTAAAATTAGTACTTGACAACAATTAGCAATATCTCTTTCAGTACACTGAACTGTTGGCTGTATTCTCAGAATTGTTTCCAAAACCCAAAATAACTATCAGTCATGTACCAGTGAACTGTGCTGATACCATTCCAATGGATTTTTTTTTTTTTTTTTTTTTTTTTTAACTCTAGAGTACATATCTATTTCAGAAATTATAGAACTGCAAGAGTAAGTTGCAGTCTGGACAAGTCAGGTAAAAGGAAAATATCTATTTAATGGAAATAACACTTTTCCATCATGCCTCCCCTGTAAAAAAAAATAATAATAATAATAATTTTAATTATTTTTGGGGAGGGGGGTAGATTTTGGCTGCAATCACTCATACTAAAGAAGCTATAAACTTGAAATAAATCAAAATTTTGGATAACATTATCAGAAGGATTAAAGATTAAGAACTAGACACTCAGGGTTCAAAGTGGACTGAGAGCCCAACAAGAGGATTGATTCTATGTGCAGAAATAAGTCTCAACAGAAAGATGCCATAGGACATGGAGTTGGTTCTAAGCTTCTTATACAAGGTTTTAAATGTACTAGGATGTCATTTGACATTTAAAGGCTCCTGGCAATTGCTGATATGATAACTTTGAACAGGAGATGAGATTTCCTAGAATTCAGTAAGATTAAATTTAGGTTAAAGTTTCAGGTGCATACATAAGTACGACTGAAACATAATGAGCTGGTGCAGTGTGAATAGGTCCATTCATTTTATGGCCTGTATGCACTTAAATTAGATCCAACATTTTCTCATGGACATACTTCAGAATTTTCAAGTAATAAGGATACAACCGCAAACACTATTCGTAGGCTAGCACTGTCATATACACTACTAAGCTGAATAAAATAGAGTTCTATCAAACCTGTCTCTGTTGACTTGCATCTGCTAGTATTTACATGTCTATTTAATGGTTAATACAGTACACAAAAGCAAAGATATTCAGAAGAAAAAAAATGACATCCGGTTTATTACAGAGAGATACCGTTATTTATGTAGGCTCTTTTAGCTGATCCCTCTAATATGGGATGACAAACGGAGTTTGAGACTTACTGTATGCACACTCCTCAGTCTTATATGCCCTACATACTCAAACTAGTCTTCTGGCCAGCAATGAGCAACTGAGCACACATATACCCCCAGTGCCCTAATCTTCTTAGATCAAGCACGTAAATGGAGTGAGTGGCCCTTAACCTAGTTCCCTAACCACTATAAAATGCAGATAAGGCTCTCTAGAAGCAAGAACAGAGGACAACCATGGAAAACAGACCTAGCTACTGTACTGTACAGGCAAGATGCAGCTCTCTTCAAGCACTTGCCTAGATATTTAATTTCCACTCTTGGTGACTCAGGCAATGAACTCACCTCGCAAGATAGTTGTTCAGTCTTGCTGGATTCATAATCTGAGTGGGACTGCAGTGCGTCTCTGTCAAAAACACTCACCGAGATGTTTTCACAATGTTATTTAGAAGCAGCTTTCCTTTTGTACATGCCTGAACAATGCTGCAGCAACCTACTGGCACGTTTCTGTTAACTGGTGGCTTTCAGAGGTAATTACAGTATGAAACAGGCTGCCCTGGCTCCAAAGGTGAGCCAGTCAATTCTGAGAGGTCCTCTGGTAAGGGAGACATCCCTGCTGAAAACACCCTTGGGAACTCTGTCAATAATTTTACTCTGCTGTCTTGCGAAAGTATCATGTAATTTCCAACGTGCAAACACAGCTGCTATAGATAGCCTACCTGAGCTAATGGCCAGTCCACTGTGCAGCAAGTAATTTAACAAGAATCTGGATGTTAGACATTTTAAGAGTTGTGGCTCACATAGAAATGTAAAATTTCGTTCACTGAGCCAAATACACCTGTCTGGAGTCCTCTCTACTGTGGAGCAAGATGTCCTATCTTTGCAAAGAACATTATTTCTGCAAGTATGACATCTAGGCAGAAGCCAAACCATAAAACAAAGGAAGCTGGGTTTGGGTACAAGCCCAAACCTCTTGCATTATTAAAGCTGGCAAGAGAGGTAGGTTCCTTTGAGGGCAAACAG
This sequence comes from Alligator sinensis, assembly GCF_000455745.1. NCBI lineage: Eukaryota > Metazoa > Chordata > Crocodylia > Alligatoridae > Alligator > Alligator sinensis. The sequence goes on along the minus strand of NW_005841850.1, from coordinate 1,695,676 downwards.
ACTGTCTCAGCCAAGTTATAAGAACTGCTTTGGCCAGCACGAGTAATTATGATAACTTTGGTAGCACCTTGTCCAGTTTTTCCCGGTACCCTGAGAATTAGGGCTTACACAACAGTCCCATTTAAACCTTGAGAAGAGAGGCAGTCGTATTTAAAGCTGAAGATACATAACACAACTCTTAAGCGATTTAGTTTCATCCCATCACTCCTGGATTAAGACACTGGTATGCTAGTAACCCTCCATTTCAGCATCCTCTCAGAGCACATATGATATCAGAATCAGACCCAGGAGTCATTAAAGTAGGAAGTTCAAAGCAAGTAGCCTACAGAAGACTTAGTGAAAGGCAAGTATCAGTGCATGGAAAGGTAACACTGCAGGGAAGGAACAAGGACTGTGATTTGGCAGTTCTACCAGATTCTGAAATTAAAGCCTCAGGATTCAAGTTGCTATCTAATAAACCCCAAAAGCTCTGGAAAAGAAGGTACACTCTAGCAGGCATATGCTTCTGCTACCTAGTCCTGTCCCTTTTCTACCACTGGTTTCCCTGCCCCATTCTCCACTTGCCAGACTTTTCCTCTACCTCCCCAGCTCACTGATTATCAGTTCTCTGCCTAGTCACCTTCCTTTTTCACCTGCTCCTAGGCTCGGATGCCTGGAATGGATGCCAAGTCTTCTGGATTCCCAATCAAGCACACATTGCTTCTGTAAAGTCCATATGATTACCATCTAGGCCAAACGTGGAACGACTGCAGGTTTTCCTGTCAAGTCTGATTTAGTATAATTGGGTAAGATATTAAAAAGACTGATTAGATCTTCTACTTCATCCCAACAGTTCGCAAGACTGGCAGGAAGGAAAACTGTTCCTTACAATATTTATTTCATCAGCTATAGTTTTAAAATGTGTCAAAAGAAGGGGCTTCTAATAGAGAGTTGATTATAAAATATCTAAATGGAACTCGTTAGAAGTTTTCCCCAGATACTGAGCCTAATTTTTTTCCTTTTCTTATTTCCATCCTGTTGCATCTAAATGCAATAGAGATAACCCTCCGTGGAACATCAAGAGCAAATTACTCTTTGCTATTAACTACCAGCAAATATTTTCAGATAATTATTGTTGCCACAATAAACCATCCCTTAAGAGCCTAAAAACGTAGCGCTCTCTTGAAATCTTTGTCAGCTATAATCCTTGGCATCAATTTTTATAATTACTAGCAATTTCCTTTTATAAAAGTGATTTCGTACAGTCAAAATCTTCCCGTTTTACATGTGGAATATAATTTAGAGAAGATGTACACAAATTATGCTAGCAATAAAACACAATATATATTTCATTTGAAATGTAGCACGTTATCATCTACTATTCCTGCTGTTTTAACTATGTTAAACTTTTCAGATGCAAACAGTTTTAAAGAGCTTATAACCTGGCTGTAGAAAAAAAAAATGCTCCAGAGTAAAGCTTGGCAGTTACAAATGATCAATAATATACACTTTCAAAAGCCATGAATATTTGTAATAAATGAGAGCTGTTGGCCCACTGTGTCAAACGGTACATTTAAGTGTTCGTCCCACACATGTACTCACTTTGTGCTTCAAGAATCCCCATTGAAAACCACTGTCTTGGGCTATATCTACATAGTGCAAGGCAGTAGTCACACTCATAACAAAGTTTCCTTTGTACACCCTGGCTCCAGAAACACAAGAAACAGCCCCTGGTTCTGGTCTGAAAAATCATACTGAGATGCTCCATACAGAAACTCTACGCACAAATACACACCAAAATACGACTGTTAGGAGCACTTGACAATTTAATGTTATGGAGTTTACAGATGCCAAGTTCATCATACTTGATGAAATCTAATTAAACAAACGTAACTGCCGTTCTTACATTGATCTTGCTTCTTCACCAACTAAAAAAAAAAAGAGAGAGAGAATTGCTGAAGGGTTATGCCAAGAGAGTTAAAGGTAACCATTAACAAGTCTGCCAACAAGCACAGATGTGAAAGGAGTAGCACATAACCAGCAGACACTGTCTAAAAAGAAAAGCACTTCCTATTTGTGATCACAGATCTCACGCCACTTGGACAGCATAATAATTATTAACACTGAAATGAAAGGCGAGATGAGTATAGAGGAAGTCTGTAGGCAAAATCCAGGAGTATTATTTTAGCTCAACAATGCAAACCCCTAATAGCTCTACCGAGTGATCGATATTCAACAGAATCCTGACCACATATATGAAAGGTTAAAAGGGAGATTTAAAAATTCAAAGCAAGTCATACATTTTCTTTAAATCTGGCACATGCTAGCATATACTACACCATGTCCTCTTAAACATTTAAGACCTGCATAATATCAAACTGCCAACTATACCACAAAACGGTGTACAAGATTCCACGATTTCACTGTCCGTTTCAGCACTTGAAAAGCTCAGACGGTAAAATAGATTCACAGCAAAAAAATAAAATCTGCCCCAAATCCAGGAAGGAACAGTCACCCTCTAGCATCAACATTTATATAGGGTTGCAAAATAAAAATATAGCACACATTTTCTCATATGTTACCTTACTGAATATTTCCTAAACATGAATTGTGTAGTTCAGGGGTGGCCAACCTGTAGCACAGGTACCACCACAGGGGCAATCTGTGTGGCACACAGCAGATCAGGGAGGAAGCAGGATGCAGAGGTAGCAGATTGGACAGGGAGCACAGAGCAGGAAGCAGAACAGCAAACTGGGTAGGGGAAGGGGATTGCAGCGCTAGGAAAAGAGGGTGCATGGGTAATTTGGGGCACACCTGCCAAAAAGTTTGGCCCCCACTGATCTAGTTAAACGTTTCAAGTTTTATATAATCTATGCAAGGTTAAAATCATTAAAAATTCTAGCACTAAAATACAAGCTATTATTAAAAAAAGGACAAGCAGTAAGATATTAGCTGAAAATCTGGCTAATCTTTCCCCACCAGTATTCAGTAGTTTACACTGTTTCAAGTCACAGTGAACATTATGAAAACGTTTTTCCAAAGGTGCATGTTAGTGCACATAAAGGGAGCCTGTTTTTTTCCTTTTCTTTTTCTTTCCTTAACCTCCCTCCCCCAATATTTACTTCTATGTGGCACATTGTTTCTGGATATTTTCCAGTATTATGCATAAAGTATAAACAAGTCCTTTGCAAGTTCAGATGACTGATCTTATTTGATCTGCACTGTTTTAAGAAAATTAAGTTATGCCAGGAATTCTGGAGGTACCCAGCAACACAGATCTGTCTGAAATAAAGACCCCTATTATCACAAGGGCTCTATAGAAAGTCTCAGGCTATTTCCTCCTCTTCCCGCCAAGAAGCCAATTCTGTCTTTCCTCAAAACAGAACCTGCATGCATCTAGAACCTTTTTTCTTCCTATTAGCTGCACTCTAACTTGGGTTGCTAACTGGGAGTTTAGTACTAAGTCATGTAATAGCTATTGCTCAAGTCTGAACAACAACCCTGTTTGCATCTGTCTCAACTTCTGGCTATTTGCCTCCAGTCAAAAAAACAGCGTGTTGGGTTGTATTAAAAATGAAATATTCATTCCAATTAGTACACATGAATTACTGCACACAGCCCTCCAACCCATCCCCTGCAGCAACAGTAAGTTTAGATAAAGTTACCTCTGCAACTTTTGGAGGAACTCCATCACCAAGCACTTCTCTAATGAAGCACTGCTGGCTCATGTAACATGAGAGTCCACAGGTTCTCTTGAAAGCATCTTTCAGCCGCTTTAGTTCTACATCTGTAACTGTATTGAGAAAGAAAAAAAGAACAGTCATCACGGAGCATGGTCAGGAAGGTTTACTAGTCTTAATGTCATAGTTAAAAAGTCTTTTAATTTCAAACACACATTTATCTTCTCTTGCACTAAAAAAAAAAAAACCCAGCTGAATTAAAAGCAGTTTCTCTTATCTAACAGATCTGATTTTCCAGTAGTCTAATCTTCTAGAAAAAGGACAACAATTCACACAGAACAAAAGAGTTAATATCACTGATTACAATTATTCATTGAGCAAGTCTTTTCTGAACACAATATTTGTTACCAAGTGAAACACTATAATTATAAATGGTCATGCTAAAGGATAACAAGATGGTATTACGTGCAAATTTAGACCGAGTGTAAGCCAGGGACATGATCCGTAGTCGAGAGCTGCCAGAGTGATTGCACCAGCCAAGTATGATTCGTAGAAAGGGGGTCTTCATCTAACAAATAAAGTCTACTTTCATACTAAGTAAAAATAAGTTTTTGCAAGCCACTATTCATAGGATCATATCATAGGACAGAAGGTATTAAAAGACTGGAAACTAACCTAACAATGTTATGGGTAAACTTTAGTAGGAAAAATCTTCTTTTAATTCTTCCTACACAGTAACAACTACAAGTTGGATTTCCCACTGAAACTTTTTTATTACTATTTTTAAACCTAGCTACAATACATACCTTGCAAAGTTTATATTAAAGCATTTTATGTCCATTGGCCAAGACTCAGTGGGTCACGGCAAAATGGGAAAGAGACTCATGGAGTTGTACCTCTCATCACTTCCTGCAGCTTCCCAACAAAACTCTCCCCCTTTGGACAGTCTGAGCAGCAGCATCTCAAACCCTCTTCCATTTGAAGATTGTTACTACTCCGCATTAACTTAATAGAGAAGGAAAGAAATACAGCACCCCTCCATCCAAACATCTATCACTTAACAAGGACAACCATGACACTTGGATCTGGGATGATTTATCCCATCCTCTTTCTAAATCAAGAACGTCTCCTACAGCAGATTTTCAAACCCTGTTTACTACTACTGCAAATCTCTTTTCACCCAAGGTTGCACCCTAACTACTCTCCATTTACATTACACAATAAAAGAAACTAAAAGTTAACTGGAACCAGGATTCCCAGCCCTAGGCCGACAGTCAGATGGAGACAAATCTGTGGACCTACTCAGCATCACTACAGAGTTATCTATTACAATCCAGATCACGTATCAGATCCATGACACTGTAGAAGAGCCATTATCATAGTGAAACCAGAACAAAGCATACTGTACTTGACAGCTGCAGAAATTACTAGAATAGTTTCATCATTTTCATAATTAGATGCCTCAAAAATGTCTTCCCTCTTGAATCTATTAGTCAATAAGCCAACAAGTCAAGAGTAATATGAACAAATGATTTTGGTCAGTTTTTATGCTAAAATTCTACTAGAAGTCTAACCTTTTCCTCCAAAGTCCCCAATATTCTTCACTTCAAGTTGTCCCTTAATGGTTAAAATGATTCGTCAGAATTATGACAAGACTTTTTTTTTTCCCACTAAATTTAAAATGGGTCAAGATTTACAAGTCCCACATTCAGAGTAAGTAAAAAAAATCTACCTTTCATTAGCAATTATGATCTCGACTCCCCACTTTAAATGGGTTATAGGTTCAAGGCAAAGATGTTTAAATTCCCATAATATATTTTATGAGAAATATTTCAAAGACCTGAAATGCATTAGTGCTGCTATAAGATAGCTTGGGCATCAGGAGTTTGCTTGAGTTATTGCCACCACATATTATCACAGATAAAACAAATCCTGACATAGAATTAGTTGGACTCCTGGTAATGATATCATCTGGGGCATAACACATTTCAGTTTCAGACTTCTATATTATTTCTATCCATGTATTCATTCCAATACTTATTTTTTGACAAGGCATGTAGAAAGGCCTTGCTAAGACACCAAGTTGAAGTCTTCTCATCATTTATCTGGCCAATGGAAACAGGTCTCCAGAATAGCATCCAATCTCTCTGGAAGGAGTGGGATAAGATGCAAGATAAAGATTTTGTATAACTACTGATTTCCCAGGTCTCGCACTCTACTCTTCAACACATGTTAAACCTCATGCAGAGATCCTGGAACACGCAAGGGGTTACCATCCTCTGAAAGTTTCCTCTACTCTCCATACACAGGTCATAACCACCCCAATGCTCAGATCAGGAAGCTTTCCGTCTTCAGAGAACGGAGCTGGATTTGCTCACAAGAAAGAACAAACACAATTCACACTCCACATCCTGACCCACACTGCACAACTTGAAAAAAGCAACTTCTTTCAGATTCTTGTACAAAACTTCAAATGTTGCTTCTCCCAAAATACAACTTGGAAATTCAAGGGGGGAAAAAATACCACGTAAGTGTTTTTGTAGAATGAGTACAGTAAGTTATCTGGATCTTGGAAAATGGCTTCATGAAAGTATGATGCTTGAACGTGTCTATAGTAAGTCACCAGCACACCTTTGTAAAAAACATTTCTTTCACACAGTATACAGCAACTCTCTCAGTCCCGTATTTCCCCTCTTCCCTCCCACCCAACATACAATGATTCTATGCTAATTTCATAAATTAATCAAACGAAACAAAGGTTAAATAATAGTTTAAATAATATGACTAAAGTCTAAGTTACCAGACGCTATAGGTTTTACAAAGGGAAGACAACACACAAGGAACTTTTGGTAAAGCAATTACTACTTCAGCAACAGAAGCTTTAAAACTGTGTACTAACATCACATCGCTCTCCATGCCGTCATTAAATATATTCATTTAAGCTAAACAAGTCTTCACCTTTAGCTTCCTTAGAGAGAAGATGTATGCAACCAGTTTGTTCTGCTGACTTTTTTTAAAAATACAAGTCAACAGACCATTTTGCTGAAAGCAGCTCTTGTTTTGTATTACAGTAATATTGAATTACAACACAAGCCTTCATTTTCTGTGAAAGGAGGTTTACACCTAGAGCTGATTGCCTTGATTAGAATTTTAATTAAAATGGAAGTGTCAAAATTTTTCTGCAGGGTAAATATGAATTATTTATCACAGACGCGTCTCAACCCTCTCAGCGTAAATGTGCGTTTTTCCTGGTCTTGACTAGGAGCACAGCTTCTCACCCCGGGGGAAGAACGCTCAGTCCATCGACTTAAAACGTACCTGAAAAACATTAAAATCTTATTGCGTGGTCAGCTGCAGTCAAACCCATACGACCACACTTCACTCCATATTCCAATAGGAACACACTCTTTTAGCAGTGCAACTTAGTCTTGTGAGTAAGCCCAGTAAGGTAGCTATTTTTTTGGAGGGATGGAGGCAGGATTTGCTTTCCTCCTCCTATGCCAACAGTAATAATTATACAAAGAATGTTAGTGTAGTTTACCCTGAAGTTTCTTGCAACTGGGATTCCAAAAGTAGTCTCTCTCTCACTCCCATCTTTTTATTTATTTTTTAATAATAAAAGAAAGATCTCGGCCTGCTACTTGTGAATACCTTTGTTTTCCCTCTCCCTTCCCAGTCCATTAGCTTTCCTACACTGTGCTGCCAGGGGGTGAACCACTTCTCAATATACTGACAGTCGTGCACCTGCTGTAATAGCAGCTTGGGCAATTTAAGACCAGAACAGGATGGCGCAATTGCAGTCAGCTTCCAACTGCTATTACTAGAGCGTCCATTTACTGTAAAAGCACTGCCCAACAGAAACAGAGGCACATTCTTGCTGAGTTTTACTTTGACATGGTGTTCCTGCCTAGATTAGTAGGAAGTCCAAGCTTTCCAGGCCCAATTTAAACCTCCTTTTACTGTTCTAATGGAAAACTCTATTCACCTGCTAAATGAGCATTGACCATATATAGCACGCCAGACAATAAAGTGATTTTACTTGGCTTAGTACTTCCTTAGTCATAAGTACAGTACCTTCTCCTTTAAGAGATGTACATGCATTAATTATATTTGAAACAGTTTCTGATCCGGCCGCCTTCAACATAGCCCCCATCAGCATTGTACCTATATCTTATATAGCACCTTCCGCTATCAAAGTGCTTTAACAAGTTATGATTACATGGAAGCTACTATACATAACCAATGCAAACCTTGAGTGCACAGCAATATTTCCTGCCCTAAACTTCTCCATACTGAAGAATACTGAATTTAACTGAAACTGTGAAATAAGACAAGAGAGAAAACAACTGGAAACACTAAGAAATTTAAAAAGGGGGGGGAATAAAATGTTACATTAGGGAAAAGATACTCTAGGCTCTTAAACAGTCATTAACTCTGTTTTAGGGCACATCTTGACAAACACTGCACATCCTGAAAATGACACCTACCACCATCAAAACACCCATTCAGTACAATTTAGAGGTAGGCTGACTACTGAAGCATTAGTCTTTTTTTTTTCCCCCCCCAAACAGTGGAAGTCGCCCATCCATTAGCTGACAAGGTCTGACCTGCTTTTGTTTGTGAAACATGACAGCCAGACATGGCATGATGAAAGACAACTGATGTATAAATGCAAATGTAATTAATGCAAATAAGCATAAGCTGTATTTTAAATACAGAAAGTTTGGGGACAGTGATAAATAACCTCATCATCTTAAATATTATATAGAGTCGGTTGACTAAACTATTTCATAAGATATTAAAGATAAAGGTATTCCACAGGTAGGCAAGAAGATTCATGAAAGATCTTGTCCATTAAGGATATGACAACTGCATTCATCGATCTGCAAGATGTGCATTTGACAGATTCTTGAACAAAAATTCAAATGTTGCTTCTCCCACTGTTCAACTGAGTAGGATTCCAGGAGACACTGGAAGTGCAATTTGACATTTATAAAGAAAACTGAAGCAATAGTAAATAACAAAACAGAACTGTAACTAGTATAAGATGGGTAACAGCAGTGTGTTTAGCTTATAAATATATACCTAACTGAAGGCTAAAAGCCCATATGTAAAATGAGGAAGATCTGCCTCCTAAAAGGAACAGAGTTGCCCACCAGAGCCTCCACTCAAAACTCAGTGATAAATTTGACATCAGCCTATTAACATAATCAACAAGTTAAAAAGAAGTGCCTTTAAAATTGCCACACTTAAAGTAACTGGCACACCTGTAATGTGCTTTCATTTGAGACTCTCAGGAGGGGCTTACACAACAATTAACATAATTCACTCAGAGGCAGAAAGACTTGCTATCCTTTTGCAGATGCACACTGAAAAACGTAAGCTAGGCTAACACCTAAGTGTATACATTCTATTCGCTAGACCAGGATTGCTATATTCACCCTGAGGTCCTGACCCAGATGTGGACCACGGAGGCTCTTCTTGGGCTGGATCCATGAAGCCAACAGCAGCTCTGGTAGATCTAGGTCTGGGGCCAGCAGCATGGATGCAGCACTGTACCTAGACTCCTGGCAGCCCCAGGTGAACTTTTAGTATCAGGCCCCCCCTTCACCAGAGATAATAATAATTTTTAAATTACCACTTTCAGGCCCCCTTTCTGTCTGCGGCCACCTGGTTCTCCCATGCCTGTCACACCCTGCACGGATCAAAGGGTGAACGGCGGCACACGCTAGGCAACAGGGTGCCAAGAGAAGGAAGCAGCATAGGTCAGGGATCAAGTGGTAGCACAGGTCGTGGGGAAACTGGGAAGCAGTGGTGTGGGGGAGTGACACGTCAGGGAACCGGTCAACAGCGTGGCTGGGAGAGCAGGGCAAGCAAGGGCTATATCTGCATAGCTCTCATTTGTCCCTCCTGCCACCAACAGGGTCCAGGAACCCCAAATTCTGCAGCAGGCCATGCTCCCCTGGCCATGTCCCCAACTTCCAGCATCACACCAACGGGCTAGACAGAATGGGTCTACGGGCCAGATGCAACCCATGGGCCATATGTTTGACACCCCTGCCCTAGACCAACATTGCCTTTTGGGAAACAGTCCTCACTGGCTCAGGAGCCAATGCTTATCCTTAAATTTCAGTGGTCTCCCTAAATCTAGACGTTGTAAAGACAAAAACCAGTTCATTAAAAAATTTCTAATGTGCATGTGATTAAGTTGTATTACTTGATTGCCAACCTTTAAAATGTCCCCCCCACTCCCCGAGAGTTGTTTATATAGCCCTGGACTCACTCTATGTATGGTCTTCGGGTAAATTTTGAGGACTGGATTTCTCTAGATAACTGGCAAATTTTAAGGAAGGGGGAAAACAAACAAACAAAAAATCAAACCCCTGAGAATACCAATAGTTTAATTCTATTGGTAGCTTTACTCTACGTAGAGTTTTGTTTTCTATTACAGTGGTAGCATTTGCTTTTTTCAAATGCATCTTGGATGATTAAGTTGGAGATTAACATTTTCCATAAATTCAGAAAAATAAAGTGAAAACGCTTTCTGAAAACATGTAGAAATAAGTCAAGAAGAGATATCTCCTACTTTAAATGATCAGGGAAAATGTGAGGTACAAAACCTGTCATCTTTAGGGACTTCAGGCATATTGCACTCTTCTTTGATTCTACTCCACACAACCCATTGTTATAGAGCACACAAAAATTAAGATTCTGGAAGCAGGCCTGAGCACCTGAGTAAATCTGCTTAAGCCTAATGGTGTACTCTCAGCTCCCTTCACATTTCCCACATGATTCTGCTGACTTTCTTCTAGTCTTTAAACTCTAGGAAGGCCAGACCAGTCATAAGTGTATTGGCAATAATACACTAGCTCTTGAGAGGACCCATTGTACAATGCCTTTCAAAAATGCAGAATGCCTGCCATGAACACATTGCCACCCAAGTTCATCCTTTCTCGGGCTTTTCCTAAGACGCACGTTTTTCAGTCTTCTTGTGCTCACAGTTCCCTGGTTGTCTATTGCATCCCAGGAATAAGCACACCTTGAGGTTTACTGAAGACGTACACTTCACTCGTACTAAATTGGTTTTACTTTCAGTACTATAGAAAATCACGTTCATTTCACACTAATACATTAGATGCTTCATTTGGTTATTCTGCCCAATTTGCTGGCTCCCGTCAGAGCCAGTTGTGTATGATTCTTAACAGGAATGCTGCCATGGTTCAGAAAGCAGTCACATCCCATTATATCCGTCTACCTATCCACATAAGGACTTCTTTAATATTAAGAAGATTCAAGCCATCCAAAGTAATCATCTAGTCGTTTTCAGAAGTCTAGCTAATAAATATTGTGCATACGTTTTGTCCTCATTACTCTACATATAACCATCATGAACCACCATGATACAACTCCCATCTTAGGTTTTTCTGAAGCTTCAAGCCAAGGGGATGGGAGGAATCGGACAAAAACTGTTGGTTTGATGTCTGAGCAAAGCATGATCTTTGCAAGCTATTTTATACACGTTTTGCTTTCACCAAATTTTCACTTTCTTGAACTCTGTACATAGTACGTTTTAAACATCTTCAATTCAAGAGTACAGTCTTCTGATAAAACATTATGAAAATGTTGCACAACTCAATGTTTGCATGGTATTCAAATATACAAAAATAGCCTTCACCACGACGCATACCTCCACCAGAACACGGCTCAGCAACACAAGCAAATGAACTCAAAGTGAGGTGTGCTACTGCAGTGTCTTTGCACCCAGCTCTGCCATGAAAGAACTGGTATCTTCTATCCACCAGTAGGCATTTAAGATTGCTGCTCCAAAAGTGCCATTTAATTTCCATTTTTATACAATGTACAGCAATTATCTAACTTAAAAGTAGTTGATCCGAAATGCTTCCATGCGTCTTCCTTTCTAAGCATACATTTCATAAAGTCGTTGAATAAGTGAGTGTTACATTTTTATTCGCTAATTAAGGAATTGCTAGGACATTTCTGCTTTCATCAGAGATGGTCATCAAAATGTCAAACAGGATGACACCTTCTGGGCCACCAAATTATATTTTTTACTTCCAAGATTCTGGGTGGCATATTTACAAGTTTTTTTTGCTTTAACACTCTATGCCATTTTACAGGGTGTTTTGAGGGACACATGCACATTCATTATTGTGATTTCTGCTCTGTGCAGAATTGAGGGTCACCTTTAAATTGAAAGCTGTTAATGTACTACAAACTATGGGATGTGTTGGTAGAATCTACTTGATCAAAAGCAAAGACGGTTCCCGGTAAACAGGTGTAACCTTAAAGGAAAACCTGTTAAAATCTCTTCTAGAGATCCACAAAGAAGAGACTGTAATTGAAGTACCTTCAATTTTTGCTCACATTTTTACTCCCCTTTATGATAAGAGATATTCAACTGACTAATTTGCTTATTTAAATCATGTGTCTCTGAAGATCTGGTGAGAAAAACTCTATGCAATTACAACAAGGAACGTTCTGCTGCTGAATTAGCTTTAGACAATTGCAATCTGGCATGTTGCATCTTATTTTTCTAGACTATACATTTTTAGTAATTTGAAGGATAACATTATTTGGCATTGAACACCCCTTTCTCCTTCAGTCTCTAGAGGCACAAGCCTCCAGTCAGAAGGGTTCAATAATGGCGCATAAGCTAGTTAAGTCCTCAATGCTATTTTTTTTTTTTAAATAAAAAAAAGGAGTCCCAATTTTCCTTTTTTAAACAGATGAATACAATATTATCTAGATTAGTTATTCACTGTTCAGGACTTCTACAATCCTAAACAGAATTTAAAATATTCTCAGATCATTTTTCAAATGCTCCCCCTATGCCCACCATTAAGTTCCACGAGCATGCATAGTGCTCTACAGAATTAAATATTTTGCCCATCATGCTTCATGTACTGAGAATCTCAACATGAAACACTTGAAACTCACTGGAACATAAGAGTCCAGCTCCAGCTCTTATCAGCGTATTTGTCAAGGCAGCAAGACACAAATATTCAGGGACTGTACAAGTGACAGAATGATCAATTATTGCTGTTAGTATCACTCACACGTGAGTTCTTTGTGCCTCAGTTATCTATGTCTGTGCCAGAATGACAATTTGCATGCATGAACATAAGGAAACAAAACAAAAACAAAAAAAAGAGTATGATTTGTCCCATGCTGACTACATTAAGTAGTTTGTGGTGGGGGGTCTGTTTAACCTCCCACCACAACCAAATTTCCAAATCCTGGGGAGCCCTGTAGGTCAAATCACATAGCCCTGTGGACCAGATATTGCCTGGGGGCCAGGGGTTGAGCATGCCTGTCCTAAAGGAAAATACACCATAGACATTTGCCTAGCAAGTCACCATTACTAGATCACAGCAATAATTCAGTTACATCTGCTAAGTGTTGATACAAACTTAATGATGCATCCTGCAGTAACCTCAGGTCCATAGAGGCAAAATGTCCCTGCTAGCCCAATTCAAGTTAGGTATGCAACTACTGCTAATTGGAGCTGTGTATCCAAAACCTGACACTTAACACTAAAAAGTTAGACCTGGCATTGTTTAAAGGCATAATTCAAATCAGTAAGTTAAGTCAACGTAACTTTAAGAATTAGGTACCATATTTATTCAGCTGCACCTGGAACGCTATCTGTATAAAAAACCCCACAAAGCTGCTTCCAAGTAGCACTACTGAAATAAAATGCTATTTTTACAAAAGGTTAATGTCATAGATTCTATGCTATTATACTTGAGCAACTTCACTAATCCAAGCCTTCTTAATGCCACTTTTGCTGGCAGGTTGACAATAACTTAGAAGACAGTGTAGCGCTGTGCCCTCCTCTCTAAGGAATGCTTGCACTCCAGTCCTATGGAGTTTAATTAAGTTTAAGTGAAACCATGCAACCTCAGCTTAAATTGTATTGTGACTTACAGGAATTAACAGAGCTTCAGTCAGCCCAATTGTTGAGAGTATTTTTAGTCCAGTACTGTAATTTAAACTAAAGCTGCTTGTACTCGCTTCCAATTCTACAAGTTTTGAAATAGGTACGTATTACCTAAAGTACCTTCAAGAGTGATTACACAGTAAAATAAAATAACCTCATATCTCATCCCCTCCCTCATATTTCTTACCAAGATATCAAGCGTCTGTCTTCTTTTCAAGGTGACAAGCAGCCGGTTTGAACCTTCAGGTCAGACTACACAGGCCAGACTAACTAAAACCATATCCAGGCACCTATATAACTGTAACATAAAATGTCATAGGGGATGAACACCAACAAATTCCACTAATATGGAGCTCCAGCTGCTCAGCTGCTATTTAGTAACACCATTAGGAGTTCAGAGTCTAATTATAAGTCTAATGCACAGCTATAAAAATGTTATAGAATGAAATTTAAGATGCACTTTTTCCTCTCTCACCCTAAATTTATTTAAAACAGGTGCATAAACAAGGTTCCCGTGCTGAGCATTTACAACCTAAAGTACTAATCTCGGAAACCGCTGACACGTGCTTAAATTAAGAGAAGACGCATGGTTCCATAGAAGTCAACTGTACTACTCACTGGCTTCACGTTAACCACATACATAAAATGGTTGTAGTACTGAAGTCTATTCTGATGGGAGAAACAGTAATTTACTTATAAAACTTTTTAAATAACTATTTAATCCATTTTCTCTTTGTTTTAACAATATTTTCCTTAAACACTGAACAGCTGCATTTATCTAAACCAGTACTTCTCACCCAGGGTGCCATATGCAAGGGCCTTTTAAGGGTGCCCTGCAGTATTAGAACTGTTGAACGTGCTAAAACCTAAATGATTCACAAGATAAACCTAGAAATTTCAAACAGGAATCCACGGTATCAAAAACAATCTAATTTGCTGTGGTCTTTCTGACTGGTTTGCAACAGAAGAAATGCTCTATTATTGTTCCATAGTCAAAAAAAGCAAGCAAGCTAAGAGCTGGCATTTTCTAACAGTTCCCTTGAGTCTAACAAGGTATAGAATGACTGATCTAAACTAGGAAAAAAAAAGGTTTTTTGCTACTCATTTACATCAGTATTTGGCAGATTTTTAAACTACAGTTTAAACTTTAAAAAAAACAACTTTCTTCTTGTGCACTGTATCTAATTCCACTCCTTTTTCATCTTTTTCAAAAAACCTTAGGATAAACCAATTTCTCTTCAGAATGCAAGATTCAGCACAATTTTCTCTCCTGAAAGAGAAGCATCAGATCAAACAGCAAGGACCAATTTTGGCTCAAATCACATCCATGCAAGCCCAGCAACCTGGTTGCACAGCTCTCTCAGACCAAAGTTTGTCGCATGGTTTTCAAGTATTTCTTACTGTTATTTCTTCACCAATTATTAAAACTCAAACCATAAAAATCCAAAAGCATATAAGATAGAATATAATGTAATGTTTACAACAATTTCTAAGATAATCAACATTTTGCAACCCACACGGCACAGCAGGCTTCTTTTAAATGATTGGGTCCCACCTATTACACATGAATTTCAGAAGAAAATCATTTAATATATTAACAGCAGAAAACGGCATTCTCAGTTTTCATTCAACACCTGATCCTAGTAAAAGACACACTAAATTAATTTTTCCGGAATATAAATAGTGATAGCAACAAATTTCTTGAGAGTGTAATGGAAAGTCATGATATTTGTATACAGATGCCTGGAAGACTCCAAGGAACACACTAAGACAATGAAAGAGGCACAGATTTCTTTGTACTGTAGTTTATTGCTTTCCTAATGGGATATCAGATGTGCTAGGCACAATTTTATCCTAGGAAATCCTTAAGAAGCTGAGTGTTGAAAAGAAGCTAAGAGCTACCTCATAGGAAAGGTAATATGTTGATGGTTAAAGGAACTAGTTTCCCAGATATCAGTTTTCAGCTCTTCGATTTCTAGCATATAGATGCTATCATCCTGGATCACAGATGTTGGAAGCAAAGGGAAGTGTGCTGCTGATCAACTGTGAAACAGATTAGACTGTAGATGCAATTTCAAACCCACATGAACATTCAAAGTCTACTCAAAGTCTGGCAAATATCCAACTCTATATGATTTCAAGACTGTTTGCCAAAGCTGAATAGAGACAGCAGGAAGACAGAGCTTCTAATTTGCTATAAAAATTCCCTGTACATTAACTGAAACATGATAAACACAAAAAC
>NW_005841850.1:1674810-1679804 GCF_000455745.1 Alligator sinensis | reverse complement strand
CCCCCCAAAAACAGTGAGGTCAAGCGTATGAAAGCTGCCATACACAACAATCTCTGCTTCATGCCAATAACTATTTTACACCAAAGCGAGAAAAAAAAGTAACACAGCCCTGCTTATACTTCCAATTTTTCAGTGCCTGGCTGTTCTCCAATACCTCTGCAAAAACGGTTAGATTTCTGTAGATCCAAGTCATCTCCTATGGACAGGATGCACCAGACACTAGACCAAGCCTACCTACTCAAAATGAAACGGGTCCTATTTGGATGCCAAGCACGACAGCACAAAAAGATCAAGTTTGGAGATGATTTCTCTAGGGGGTTGAGGAGAGACAAGGCTGATGCATTATTTTACTGGAATTTTTAAAACCATCAATAAGCATCCTGTCTACAATACTAAGCAAGCACCAGGGAGCTGACTAAAATACCTATAGTAATACTATTGGCAAAAAAAGAACAGGTTGAACAAGAATAGGATGCTTCTTCCCAAACCCCAAAGATAAGAAAACTGTTTAAAATATTACTGTGTATTATCAGCTACATAGAGTTCAGACGTGAGGGTACTCAAGGCTGATTGTCATATGCGTGGTTGTCTGATGTTTGAAAAAGGACTACATATCCTTGGTTTTACTCCTAGTGTTAATACTGACTTGCTGAATGACCACGGACAAGACATTTAAGCCATGCACAGGCACTGTGCATCTATCGGGAGAATCACAGCTCTCCTGCTGGAAACCACAAACATACAGGCATGCGAACAGTTTCTCTTGGAACAAAAAGAGTAATTCTGAGCAAAAAATAAATAAAAATCCATCTCTGACTCGGCAGGAGGTCAACTGTGGGAGAATGAATGCCTATACACTTCCCCACTGCTCAGCTCCTTCCAGGGACCAGGAAGAGTTGAGGTGGGGGGAAGCTCCCTGGCACCCTCACAGGACATGGGTCAGCTCAGTCTTGGGATGCCAAAGGGAGCTGTTGCTCGCCTCTTCCCAGTCCCCGGAGGAGTCAAGCATGCACAGGAGCCCTTCCTCACTTTTCCAGACCGGGGCCACCCTGGTTTGGAGAAGGCAAAAAGGTGATCTACTCCCACCTTCCCACAGACTGCAGGGAAAGGGCTGGTGAGTCCCCTGCTGCTCCTACTCACTCCCCAGACTTGGATGAGCTGGTTTTGGGAAGGCACAAGGCAAAAGGGCAGTTGCAGACTAAATGCCTGTACTGCTCCCTCTCCCAAAAACATCTCCAGTGATGGAAAACTTCCACCATCAGAAATGAATGCCTTGGCCGCAGCCTCAGTCTCTGCACACATTAGCCGACTCATCTGGAAAATTAATAAATTGTTTACTCTCTCAACCTGGGTGCCTCCTGCAGCTTTTGTCACATGAGCAAAGATCTTCTTTAAGATGTAGTAATACCTTCCAATGAATTTCAAATATATAAACATACCCATTTTCAGTAGTTTCACTGTTTTACCTAATTCATTCCAACTGCCCTGCCTGTGGCAAACTGATAACAGTATAGGCAGCTTCTCAAGTAAACTGATGAAAGAAATGACTTTCTGTTCTCTCTGCTCCTGTCACAAGAGAGGAGTGACTGTTGTTAAAAATTGGCAAGCTGGCAACCAATGATTGCAGTCGCACAAGAGGCAGCAGGCAACACATCTTCATTAGGACTAGCAGCAGCAATAGCACAAAAAGCCTGATGGATCTTTTCATGCCAGAGATCTTTAACACTCAAAACACAAAGTTCATCTGGCTATGAAAAGGAGTTCGATCCTTGCTTAACATGCAACCCTACACATTTTAGGGGGTTTTTGGGGGGGTTTTTTAGAAACTAGAGTATAACATATCTGCAGCACTGAATCAAATGGAAAGCTAGATGGCAATAGAACAATGAGTCGTTTAAATGCTAGGTATTGTGGAATATTTGAATTATGATACAGTACTTTTACGGAGGCCACTGCTTTCTTCAAGCATGTCTCCATAAGATTGTACACAGGGCTGTAACTGCTCAAATTTCACTTCTCCTAGTGAAATTTCACACTTACCTGTGTGAATTGCCATGGAAAAATTTACCTTACAGTATTAAGAGTAAAAACTGGTAACAACATGCAACTAACTGCCTACAACACAGCATGCTATTCATGCTTTGATTCAACACACGGAAAAACAGATTTTAAACGTGGGTCCTTTCTTATCACTTTTACCCAAGTTAAGCATTTAGCTACCAAAAAAACCTGCAATTTTTTAATATTACAGGTTCAATATCAAATTTACCGGGTATACAATTCTCTAATTAGACAATTATCTTCCCTGTAATCACTTGCTCAATATTTCCCCCAGGAATCTTTGTCCTAGTTGTACATGGAAATGTTATTACTTTTTTTTTTCCATTAGTTTTGTACTGTGACTCAATGGCTGCAGTTACAAAGTTGTCAAGGACCAAAGCAATTATTGAGAAGCTTCAAAAGAGGTAAAATGTACAAGTTACACAAAACATGTTTGGGAATAAGCTCCAACAGGAAAAAAACATGGCAAGAGGCAGTGGAGGAACAATGAACCAACTCTCATTTAACCTAGCTCTGGGTTTTGTTTTAACTATTTTAAATTCTCTTCCCTACCTCACCCACATATCCACTTTTAAAGATTGTGTCAAGATCAATGCATCAAAGATGACATGAATCAATCTACATGATGCACCTTTCCAGAAACCGATGTTAAGTCTTTGATAAGGCTGTTGGGTTGCCATCCTAGTTTTGATACTAGACACAATACATATACAAACTATTTAAGATGTACGCATTTTGTCCCCTTAATTAAATTTCATTTTTAGTGGCAGTAGCTCATCAGTATAAGGGTTTTCTTAGTTCTGTTAGGTCCAACTATGATGCGTGTCAAGGGAACACAGGGAGAGAGAATGTTTAGTTATTATAATACGATTTGCTGATTTTCTAGGACATAAAATACTTAGCATGTGCACTACACTTGTAGTCTTCAAAGCTTTCTAATCTTAACTACACCAACCTCAAACAGAATATTGTTAAACATTATTAGCCTGTTATATCCATCTCTAAAGTTTGCACATCCCTGCTGGCAATCTCACTTCTATTTGGATTACACTTGCTTCATGCAAAAGTAATCGCTATGGGTTGTGTGGCAATCTCCCCCAAATACTAGTATATATAACAACTGCTATATAATAGCACCAATAGCAAAATAATCCTCCCACGATCCAAGAATCTATTTTATATCCTTAGGAACAAAACGCTCCTGGGGTTTAAGTCTGTGGGTTCAAAAAATATACGTCTCAAAAGGGAACCAGAAAGAACTGAAATTTCCAAATAGCTTTTTAAAATAGCTTTGACTATTTTAAAATGGCTTTAGCCACAAGTAATGCTGCCATTTGAAGTGTGATATCCCAGAACTGTATACCACTGGAAGCAAGTTCTATAATAATTCAAAGGCTGGAGAATTCCTTCCCAGTTGTTAGCCCGATTCGTGACATATTGCCCCAATCTCCTTGGCCAAAGATTTGTCTTCTCGTCTCACAACAAAGTACTACCTCCTCTAATCATTGCTGTGGGCGTTCTGAACTGAGCGCTCTACAAAAGCTATTGAGGCCGCCAGAAAGGAGACACCCTCTCTGCAAGAACGTGGGAGCAATGAGAGCAGGAACCCTGAAGCAGGCTGGCCATCTTACAGGTGCACAACTATGTTTTAGGATGTTGATTCAAAAACCAAACCAAAATCTTTTCAGTTTCCCCCCAATTTGCCCTAGTCCTAAATCTCCTGATCTCTCGCGTTCTCTTCCATCCCCAATGTCTCTAAAGCCATTTCTGATGGCCTTTGCATGTCTTTCAAAATCCCACCCTCTGAGACGTTAAATCTTTTCCCCTTCTCACTTTTTCCAAAAAAGGAAGTTTAATTTCTTCATCTATATTAAAGAACCAAACCTGCCTCTCCTGAACTTCCACTTTGTCAACTCTAATTGCAGTAAGTATATAGAACTTGCATGT
The DNA here is from genome assembly GCF_000455745.1 of Alligator sinensis. Lineage (NCBI taxonomy): Eukaryota > Metazoa > Chordata > Crocodylia > Alligatoridae > Alligator > Alligator sinensis. The sequence goes on along the minus strand of NW_005841850.1, from coordinate 1,675,796 downwards.
TATCAGAAGTGAACAAAGCACCGTAGGGCGGGCCCTGCCACAGTACAAACGAAAAGCTGAAGGTTGTTGATTTTATTACTACCAAGAAAACAGTGTTGCATTTGTTACCTTATTTGATGTTTCATAAAATACCAGTTACTCAAGTAATGAACAGATGGAATAACCCAAATGGACAGAATGCACATGCAAATAAGAACTACAGACAATCCAATTAAAACCAAATTCAATTAATGTAATACTAATCACTTATAAAGGCTTCACAATTAGAAGATTCAGATATTAATACTCCTCTGGACACTGCCCCACAGTAAGTTTAAAAGCTGCAGCCACTACATTTGGGGGCCCAGTTACAACACGCTTTAACAATGCGACGTACAAATTCTATTTCAGTTTCTTTCCTCACATCAACTACAGCAAGGATGTTTAACATACCTACAGCGAAAAATGGTACCATGCTTCAAAGGCCATGGCCTTTGCCACTTAACTCCTGTATATGCACTAAGCCAGGAAGTAAAGTGTTCATCTTCTAGGCACTCTTTCAATTTCTAGCTTCTTCTGTAAGGCTATTGCGCTCATAATTACAGACAGGTTTTTAGAAAGATTTGTTTCTATAGACAAAGCCAAGGCATGCTAAAAGAAAATATTTCAGTCTGGATTCCTTGTAGCAAGAAGAGCTATATAATATTCTTTGAACTTTCATCCACCTTGGCCAACCTACCATGAACAAGCCTTATTTGTTGATAATACTAAAACATTTAGAACAAGGCTTTTTCCTCCCCATCCTACTGCAAGGCCAACCTTGATGAGTCTGACTTTGCAGTGGATTTTGCTGTATTCCTTGGAATTTATCATTTCATTTTAAATTAAAGTTTCTCACTCCTCCATCTGTGATGCAGATTCACAGCATAAACAGATTCACTGCTGGCTTGTTGAGCCTGCAGCCAGACTCCAACAGCAGCATCCAAAGAAGTGTGAATCTTCTTATT
>NW_005841850.1:1660932-1674800 GCF_000455745.1 Alligator sinensis | reverse complement strand
AACCATTAACCTCTTTACTGCTGAAAAAAAATCCAGCTATCTAGCAAAGCCCACTGAGCCTGGATATACTTTGTACAGCCCAACAGTAGTGTAGGGATGCAACCTGGCCGGCATCCAGGGCACACGGGCAGCAGCAACTTCTGATCAAGATCCCACGGCTGCTGGCAGCAGCTGCTTCCCCCACTCCTCCTCTCCCTGCACCTCTTCCCCCTGCCTGCCTCCACATGTTGCCCCATTCCCTCTGCCCTAGTTCCATCACTGCATCCTGATGTTAATAGTTACGTGCGGATTGAAATTAAAGCAACAATGAATAGAGTTAAGTGAAAAAAGCTGAGACTGCCAGTATAGCTCTGATCAAGAACATACTACACACAACAGATCAGAGGGACCAATTTCAGCCACAGGGAATTTAAAACCCCCTATGTGACTCAGTACTGCTTTTTAATAATTTTCTAAATTTAAGAGAAGAGTATTTACTCACTTTGAAGAAGGGTGTTTTAGTGTAGATGGTGAACAACCTTTTTAAAAAACACACAGGTCTACCACTGATGCTTTGGATTCCTTAAAAAAAAACCCTTGCTACTCCAAATAAGTGGCAGACTCCTCCACATTATTTAAAGAGAGTCTAAAATGTAAATATGAGAATATTCATTCCACGCTGATACATTAAATGAGTCACGCTTATACCATATGAAAAAGAACAATATGGAGTATTGAACTTGATAAGTGACCTCTGCAGTGTTTGACAATTTGAAACAGATTCCAGTTTCAAGTGGAAACAATCTGCAAGATCAACTTATAAAATTCTGCAAATGTACACCTTATTAGTACGACTCCACCAAGTCCTTGACGAAACACCAAGAACTGAACCAGACACGGGATTAAAAAAAAACAAACCAAAAACACTAACAACCTGATAGTAACCCACTATTTCTAAATTATATTTCCGCTGTTGCATTTCCTGTTAAAATAGTTCTCCAGACAGCGGAGATCTACCATTTCCACAAATTAGAGAAAGACAACATCTGAGTATCACACAAAACTAGATTTTAATTGCCTATATTTTATTAGCCAAGATACCTTTAAGAACAATATTCATACACATTTTTTTAAGACGTGCACTTAGAATACAGACAAATGCGAAGAGATCCATGTATGGTTTAAACCAGAGAAGTGCAAATCCTTGTTCCACTCCAAATGCTCTGAAAGGGAAAAATCCTGATCCAAGACAAGAAAACAAACCCCCAAAAGGCTGACCTGCTGATTTCAACTCCTTTAGGAGGAGGTACAGCAGAGCAGCCCATACTATTATTTCTATGAAGAGATGAAACAGGGTAGCCCTGGGATCACTGGAGAAAGGAGCTGGGAGGGTGAAATACCCTGGCATTCTTAGCGGGACAGGGGAAGATGGGGGGGCATCAACCTGCATGTGGTAGTCTGCACATTAAGAAAAAGATTAGATGAGAAAGAGGAAGGAAAAGGAGTGTGTGTGAAGGACAGTGAAGAGAGAAAGCAAGAGAAAGAGGAAGAGAGAAAGTGCTGGACAGCGAAGAAAGGAAGTGAGTAAGTGGATAAAGAGGGACTAAGCAGTGAATTAATGAATGAGTATCTGGTGGGTTTAGTGAACAGAGCAGAAAAATAAATAAGAGCTAAGGAGTCAAGAGGGTATGAAGCAGAGAAATTAAGGGACTGGACTCCTAACAATTACATTTGCATTCAACAGGCAAGCAAGTGCACAAGCAGTAAAATAAGATGACCACTGACTGGCACAATATAAATTCCTTGCACATGTGAAGACAAAACCAAAACTTTCGGAAAAAATTAATATATTCAACATCATAAATGTGGAAACAACAAATGTCTTGCTCTGACTCCTTAAACATAATTCTAAGAACTTGTTTTCTCTCCAGCCTTTTATTTTAATGCAACATATAAAGCAACTCAGGTAGCAAATCGCAAGCAAGTTTTTATATTAAAGCTGACCACTTACACCACAGTGGACAAGAAAGGCAGACAGTGATTTTAAGGGACTGTAGGCTAGCCCCTAAATCTGAATGGCTTGGTCTGCATTTTTACCAGCATAATAAAGAGTTTATTCCATGGGTTTGCGTGTCTTGCCATTTTGGAGAGGTGGAAGATAGTATATCTTTAAGAACAATATTTTTTAGGCATGTTAGTGAAAGTCACAGGACAGTCATTACTCTGCATGGAAATTGGTTAACCGTGCCAGAAGCTAAAACTGCCCTGTAGCACTTGAAAATTTTTCTTCCAAACAATATGGTGACAGATATGTTCCAGCCAGGCACAGCAAAACACTGAACTGCAGACACAGACCCTCCACTGCCTCGTAACATGTTCTATACATCGTTTGGACGACAATTTTATAGGTCAAAGTTTAGTTTGGACCCAACACATTTACTGCTCTCTCAATAGCCTGTCTACACTAGACTTTTCCTGTAGACACCCCTATCTGTGGGAATACTTAAGCAGACAGGGCAAGACCACACAGTGGTTTTACTGTTATGTCATCCTTTATCATGCCCTTCATACAGAAGTTCTCCTACATTTCATAATAAGTACATGTATACGGTAGCAAAGTATAAAGGTGCTATTTTAAGTTTTAAAATAGTAGCAGGCCTGAACAAAGAAATGCCCTGAAAAAGTTAGGTGGTTGGAGCAGCTAGATAGAATTCTGACCTAAAAGACTGGAGGGGGAGCATTAGAAATTCCCCCAAGTCTACAAAATCCTAAAAGATATCCCCAAGAAGGTCACAATCTCCATCAGAAGTGTGTTAGACAACAAGTAGCAATCATTTTCTGTTAAAAAGAGATGTTTATCAAGTATTCTTTATAACCAGTGTTTTTTACCTTCTGTTTTTATACCTCTGTGGGGGCCTGGTGCATATCATTCTAAAAGAAAGTTCAAGTTAACACACTTGCTTTTCTCCTCCATCCTTACCCTTATGTCTATTTATTACCTTATCCTTCAAATACTTTGGAAAGGAGAGAAGTTAACATTGACATGCTTACACGACCTTCCCTGGAAAGAGAAGTGACAGACAATGCTTAGACCTGGGTAATGTATAACAGGATAGGGGTTATTTAGTGACAAGACCATTACTTACAGTTCTCTCTAGAAGAAAGAGAAATCTCTTATTACAGTCTGCAGGAAGTAGCTGTGAAATACCAAAAGCAATTAGTCCCCATAATACAATTTTTCCCCATCTAGCATCTTCCATGCAAATTCTAAGCAGAGTATAGTGACTCATATGCACCAACTGCTTGACAATTCTTTTCCTAAAGCAATGCTATTTCAGTTATACGAGCTCAAAGAGTAAATTAAAGTTACTGAATTGGTTTCAAGTCACACCCAGACCTTAGTTAGTTAGTTGTACTTAAAATTTGGTCAAGCTCTCCCTAATGAGCAATTTTCTGCCTGGAGTATATTTATTCCAACTTGCCAATAGTACATTGACCAATGAACTACTAGAAATTGAAACTGGAAGAGTTTCTACACTCCAAGAACACAGGCGCATGTCAACGCTGTCATGTCACATTTCACTTACAGAATAAACTTGATTTGGGAGGCTGTTTTCCAAGTTATTACTCCTGCATTTGTCATTTTCTTATCTCCCCGCCTTCCACTTCTCAGTTCAAAATATCTTAAGTTGCTTCTTTTTTCAAGTTCTTGTTCGCTATCTAGGATTTCAAAACCCTGCTTGACATAGTTCTATTTCTGTCGATTGAAGCATATCAAGCCCGTTTGGTGGTCATTTGTATAGCTCCAGTGCGGTCAGTGCTCTAAACGTCTAAAGCAGGGATGGCCTGGAAGTTCATGGCAAGTTACCAAAGTCTTAACATCACTAGTGCTAGAGGACATCTACAGCTGCGGTTATCTGACCTACAATGACCATTATTTAATGTCATAAGCATCGTAATATAAGAATCTAACTAAATAAGTAATCCCTACATTTGCTGGGTTGGATTTTCATCTCCTCATACGTATTTTAAAGAACACCAACTAAAACACCCTACACAATTGGGATAGTGTTAAGTTCCTTTTGTGAGGATCAATTCCAAATCTGTGCTGGGTCCGTGGTCAATTTAAATGGCTCAATGTATTTTTATCCATGGTGCATTTTCTCCTGTTTTGATTTGATTTATTTTAATCCTCAATCTTTTTTTTCCAAATCCCATTCTTGCATCCATTATCAACAAAGAAAATTAAGAGTCTAATTTAGACTATAAAGTCCTCAGCATGTAGGCTTCCTTTTTAATTTTTGCAAAATACCACATTAAAGTTACAGCATTATTAGTACTGGAACATCAGGAAGAAAGTCCTGCTTTCTACTAGTTACTGTACAGGAGCAACTGCTTGAGAAAAAACAACCTAGTATTGTAAATCAATTATTGTATCTATAGCAACATAAAGTTCTTTCATTTTTCTTCTTTTTTGCTGTTTTCCACTATTTAACACCAATAATGACCTTGAGGTGAGGCTTAAGTTGTTAAGAATAAAAAAAAGACTGGATTTTGCACAACACAAAATTCACTTAAGAATCAACTACAGTTCTTTTCACCCATGCAAGCACCACTGCTTTCAAACAAGAAGCTTGATATATCCTAAAGAGTGGTGGATGAAGCAGCTTCAAAGGATTTGAGCCAGCAAGAATTACTTTCATTCTTTTTGATGCATCTTGTAAAGCACCATTTTGTCCCCTTTCCCAGTTGGTTCATGGCTACAAGTCTGTTATCCTCCTTAAAAGCGTGACTACATAGCTTCATCTTTAGAAAAAAAAAGTTATGATGTGAAGGGCAGTTCAACACACACAGTACAACTGACAAGTAGTTAGGCAGCAAAATGGGATTTTGTTTTTAAAAGAAGGTGACAACATTGTTGACAGGTTCTAGAAGATCCTACGCCCAAGTCAACATTCAAGGTAGCCAGCAGCGCCTGAGGCCAAGGGGCACTTCTGGCTGGCCTTTCAGTTGGAGACCTCTTCCTCTACCAGGGCAGGTGGTTACCACTGTGGTCTCCTCTTTAATCCAGAGGCCTCCTTTTCAGAACATCCCCAAAATGGCTGCAATCGCTGGCTTACAGTTCATCCTCCCCCCTACAAATACCAGCGTTGAGAAGAGGATGGTCAGCTTGCTTTGTACCCACAATGGCAAATGCTCAATGAGACCTGAGCTACTGATGCGTACATCCTACAGTCCAGCAGAGACTTGCTGTGGCTCCTTAAATCTGTCCAAGGAGCAGTGAGCACTAGCTGGAGTTCTCCAACTGGGATCCTCCCTTGCTACCCTACTTTTTAACACATAGCCTGCACCCCAAGCCTATTTTCTCGTTATTTGCTCCATAGAGTAAGATGCTCTACATCAAAAGGCCTCCTTCCAGTCATTAAGAGGGGGCACGTAGTCCCTGGTGGGACTAAGCCCATTGTCAACATACCCCAAACAGGCTTGAAAGGATGAAAAAGACTGGACAGGGAAAGGTGAGGAGGGAGACGAGGTAAAGATCAACAGGGGTTATCAGAGATTTTAAAACGTCATATGCTTGAACACGCAGATGAATGATCACTGCAAAGACAGCTGCCTTAGTGCGTTTTTTCAGTAGGTAATAGCCTATTCCCTTAATTATCAGTGTATACAGTGGATACCTGCCTTGATTATAACTCGACCAGCAACTTCTGAAGAAACACAACTTCCTTTCATTTTACATGCAGAAGCCTCCCATTGCAGAATAAAATTCTTGTATAGAAGTACACTAGGATCAACAAGGTTTGCTGATTTTAGGGTTGTCCTTTCTTTCTTTTTTAACCCAAAGGATAATATAGTTTATCCTACAAATAAATAACCTTCAGTTATCACCTGGAAACCATATCACATTTACAAGAGAGAGGTAGTCAGCTGTGTTAGTCTGAGATCAGACAGAAGGCAGGGCAGATTTGCACCATATAAAATTAAATCAGCTGCATACACTTTCTTAAGCTTATGTTGTTTATGAAAGCTTATGCATCTCTGATTTAGTCAGTCCACAGGGTGCAAATCAACCCTGCTTTCTGCCTCACCTTTACAACAACCTTGGTTTTAGTACCAGCTTCCCCTGAAATGGAGAACTGATATTTGTGCTGCTGCTGTGAAGAATGGGACTGTCTGTGCACAGAAACTCAGACATTTTCAATCTTAACTTAGGGGTGTACCGACAGATTTGTGGGGCCAATATCCTTCCTTAAAAATTGGCTATCGGCCGATACCGATCCGATTTCTGATACACAGCCTGGCAGCTTTAAAGAGCTGTGTGTAGCTGATAAGTCTGCTGTGGTGGAAGGGAAGGGGGGAGGAAAGGGGCAAAGGAGGGGTGCAGATCAAGGTTCCTGTGGTGAGGGAGGAGTGGGGCTGGGGCTGCCCAGCCAGGGCCAAGGGGGGGGACGAGGAGCCACAGCTCATCCAGGGGGTGCAGGGAGGGAGGAGGGTGCGGCTCCTGCTGCTGCACATACCCTGGGAGGGCAAAGGGGTGTGTGTGTGTCCCTGGATCTGCACAGGGCAGGGTGGGGCGCCCTGCCCTAGCTGGGCAGCCCCCGCCCCTGCCCCACTCCCTCCCTCAGCGCAGGGGCCTTGATCTGCACCCCCAAACCCCTGTCTTCCCCTCCTCCCTCCCCTTCTACCACAACAGACTTACCAGATGTACAGAGCTCTTCAAGCTGCCTGGCTGTACTCCTCGCTGCCTACATACTGCACTGCAGCTGCACGCGTGCACGGGCATTTATCAACCCAATTATTGGCCACATCAGGCTCATTTCTGATGCAGTAAATTTGCTTTATATCAGTGCCAATCCAATATTGGACCAATGTATCGGTGCATCTCTATCCTAACTTGATTGGTTTGGGCAAGTCACTTGAAGACAGAAGTTGATCTGGTTTAACTTGCACCAAAGTATATAAACCAAGACAAAAGGCTACCTGGAGACTTGTTTTGGTGTAAACAGGCTGATTTCAGGTTAAGTTGCTACGAAACCAAGTTAGGGTAAACGCCAGATAAATGTTTCTATCAACTTCTACATCAGTTTAAGCTGAACCGTAGACAGGTGCATTTTTTTCAGGCAGACGAGCAACTACCCTCGTACCGGTTTCCCTCATTCATAGAGGGACTAATAATGAACCTCTCTCAGAGGTGCGTTAAGATTCGTTATATAAAAATAAAAGGGATATTTATATGCTAAAGCTAAGGCATCAGAGAAGTTGCCCACTGAGACAAAGCACTGTCCCTGAATTAATCACAAAAAAGCTAACATACTAACAGTTCACCACTATTTAGGTGAATAGGATATTTGTACTCCATCAGCAACTGTTAGGAATAACAGTATTCAAAGTTTTGTGAATCAGACCCTTTCAAAATGTTGGTAGAATCCTGTTTTAAATTTCTGCCTTCTATATTCATTTTTGCCCAAAGGCTTCATTGTCTCATTATGTAAATGATCTTTTCATATGAAAATTAAACGTTACAGATGTTTTTGTAGTTCTAAAATCCTACAAATACCACCTGAATATCCAAAGCCATTAAATTTATTTTTTTCAAAAGTTCTTCAAGTGGTAGCAGTACAATAAATTAAAAACGAACCGGTGTAAAAAGATGTTACTTTCGAAATGCAGATCTTATTTAGAACTCGCATTCCAAAGGTTTCTTTTCTGCAGAAACCAAACCAAGCCTTTAGGTTTTCTTTACAGAGAAGATCTAAGATTAGGGCGTATCAGGCAGCTCCACAAGGCAATATAAAAAACTTACTTATACAGAGCCAAGCAAGTGAGCAGTATGTCTCAACCTTTGTGCCACCCAGACATCTTTCACTCTTACCCAGCCAGTCCAGAGCTCACCTGAGCAAAGGTTAGGTTCACAGTTTAATTACAGGACTGTTCCGTGATACTACATACTTCACGTGCTCCCAGCATAAAACTGAGGTGGTGATGAAACACTGGGGACTCCACCCATGCCTGCTCTCAAGCATGTTGGACACGGATCTTAGGAGCAATGGTGAGTGGCATCGATGCTACTTCAGCATCAAGCTTGAAGAATGCAATACCAGCAGAGACATGCCCCAAGTAAATCCTTTAAAGAATCTAGTCTGGGGGTGCAATGAATACAGCAGTTTTCACCATCCTAAGCCGTTTTCTTATTATAGTTTGTGAATCTATAATGTGAATCTATAGTCTTTGGTTCCTTATGGGCCAAAGAAGTGCTGTCTTGTGTCATCTACCTAAGAGCATAACAATAATTAAATCTAACAACACCAAATTTTGTGCTTCCAACTTATTCTCAGGAATAATAGGTTGTTTTTTGGGTTTTTTTCAAAAGTCCTAGCTCTGGCCCAAAATATACATTCTTCTCAATGCTTTCAGAAGATGCATCAATAAAGCTTAAAAGTATGAATTTATCATTTTTAATAAAAATAGAATTACAGCCAGTTCTAAACAGAGCACCAGCTGCACACATTTCTTTCTTTGTGAATTGAAGAATTGACATTTGATATCCCCCTGTGAATGTCTATCAATGCTGTATTCCTTTTTTACTCTTAGATTAGCAAATGTTACAGAGCCCCATTTCCTAAAAGGGATCTCATTCTTGCAAGCACTGAAGGACCAAACCTCTTGTTTGTTTTATAAAACAGGCTGAGTATGGCTGGTTCATTTGGTGTGTGTCTGTGGAACAAAGTTACTTATTTTATTATATTCTCTATGGTGCCAGAGGTCACAGGCTCAAGTAGCTGCTGTGAGCAAGTTACAGGACTCCTACTGCCCTCTTCTAACAATTCTATTTAAATCTTGGCCCTCGTTAACAATGACATCCTATTTTGAAGAACTTCTTGGTTTTCCCCTTGTTTTTATTTTATTTTCTCTCTAGAACATTGTTAGATAGATTTTAGCCTCTCCCCTGCAATGTTACATTTCATAACTACAAGGTTTGGTAAAACCCAAGGTGATTTTTATTTTAAATAAGAAAATGTTCTATACTATTTATAAGAAAATGTTCTATACCATTGTGCAAGTGTAGGAGAACCAGGAAGTGAAACTATGAAATGACAGCAAATAACCTATTTTCATGATGGAAGCTGTAAATAGGGTATGTTCACTAGCTTACACAGTGAAAAATAATGTTTTATGCACTCAATTTTAACCTATGGTATTACGTCAAGGGAAAATGTTTGACACGTATCTTCAGTTTATATTTTAAATGTTCAGCCCACACTGATGAAGTCTTCTTTCATTATCTGCATATATTTGTTTGGCAGCTATCTTGACCTCTTCGATTTGAGTCTCTGCTAACAACATGCTGACAGCATAAAATCCGTCTAACATTATTAAGTTGTTATTATGTACAGACACATTTTATGCTCCTTAATAGAAAAGACTTCGCTAATATTTACAGAATCAATTATAAAGAACATCATTTTACAATGAAGTTTCCTTGCTTTAAAAGGTTCAGTCTTAAAACTTCCTTGCTCATGGAACACCTGCATTATAGGTCTTGTGTAGCCCAAGACTTGTCCTGCCTTTTGTCTAAGACAAAAAAAAATCTGTTATATAGGTTTTGTGGAAATCATGAAGGTGCTAGGCAGAGACCTAAGACGGCTGAATACACAATTGTGAAGATGGAACTCACTAGTGCCTGATGCCCTTGAACTTTGGGAGAGAGAGAGAGAAAAAGCTCATATTCTCCAGTTCACTCCTCTAAAACCTAACATCCTAGAGAAGCAGGACTCCAAGAAAAAAGGAAGTGGTTACTGTGACAGCACCAGCACATAAGTTACAGGTGAATAACCACTCTTCTGAGAATAGCCTTTGTGCATTTCCACTTGGTTTAAATAGAACTATTCAATCCACTTATTCCACTGCTGCACTGCTTGACCCCCAAGACTACAAGGGCGTCTTCCCAAAACAAGTGACGCAGGTTAGCCATGCTAGTCGGAAGTCAAGTAGAAAGCAACATAGCACTGCACCTTACAGACCAACTAAAGGACATAGATATAGACAGCACAAGTTTTCACGAGCTGAAGTTGACCTCATCAAATACTGATCTGATCACCAGCATCGTATGACACCTATCAACCTACTTTGGTTAGTTTATAAGGTGCAAACTTGCCCCATCTTCCAAAAAAGCCTAAATCTAGACACCAAGATATCCAACGCTCAGTAGCGCTGCGTGAGTTTATGGGCTGTGTGTAACAGCTCTACAAATTTATAAACAGGAAATATAAAACCATGCATTCACACCTGCTTAGCAGAGAGCCCTAAAACTCTTAGGTACCGTCACTCTGGGTAACATATAAGCATTCTCAATATATAACCTGAGTGGCTTTGATAAATATTGTATTTTCACCTCACTTATCCCCCAAGGCAACATAAGGCTGAAATAGCTTCCCAAGTGCTTGTGCTATTGACACACGAAAACTCAAAGCCCCTTTAACATCTGCGATAAAGAGTTACAGTTGACCAACGGAGAAAGATACCTCCTAAAGTATAACAAGAGAATATGGGTGTAAATCAGGTATCTGGCTTACCACTTCTTTGGACAGGAGAGACAGAAACATGTGACAGCTTTGTCTCTGTGGAATACAGTGAAAGGACAGTGAACCGTTCAACTTTGATACCTGCTCACTTCTGACAGATGTGTTTGGGATTAAAAGGTTGCCTTTATTGACAAGCAAAATGAAAAATAATCTCTCAATAGCTCAAAGGCTGAGTCCACGAACTTTGACAACTCCAGGTTAAGATCAGGATAGGCTGAAATAGATAGGAATACATTCACTGAAAAGTCTTCCTTCATCACAAGATTTATTAGAGTTGTCAACTTGAGGATGCTATGTTCAGATGCCAGACAAGTGCACCTGGACTGAAGGAAAAAAGCAAACAGAAAGATTAACTTGGACAATTTGCTGTACTTAACTGATACAGAACTAGGGCACACTGGCAATATTATTAACCACTGTCCATTACAAGTACCTCTTCCTCTTCTTAAAAGGGTATTTTAAATCAACATCTCCCTGACATGTAACAGGTTTTATTTAAAATTTCAGCAGAACCTGTCAAGTCAAGCTCAGTCAAAGCTCTATACTGCAAACTGAAACGAGGGATAACCACAGATAAGGATGAAGAACAAAACCATCTTTCTGCATCCTGAGTCATTTAGCTAGTAATGGATGCCCTCTACCCATTTCTCTCTGGTGAAGGCCTCACTAAAGCAGTCTGTGTGCAATGCTAGATATCACAGGGGTTCTCAAACTGCAGTGCATTAGCTTGCTGGAAGCTCTTCTCTTAAGGGATAGCAGGAGGCAGGACTGGAAGGCTCCTGTTATTTGATGTGGCCCCTTTAAAAAAATGCTCAGCAGTGGCAGACTAGCTGAGGAATGGAGATAGGTATTAATCAGATAATGACCTCCTCTGTTCTTCAGTTGGGATTTATCACAGTAAGGAGGCAGACAGCCTGGAGAAGAGAATGGGCCCCTAAACCGAGGAGGATGGTGGGCTGGGGAAGCCTGCCTGACTGCCATACAGCCACAAGCAAGAGGATTGTACAGCACTTGGACCAAGGGAAAAGAGCCTTAAATCCAGAACTACAGGAAAGATTCCCCAGGGAAACCAAGGGCTTCAGCTGAACTGGCAGAGGCCTGTAAACCAGAAAGAAACTGAGAACCTGAAGCTTTGGAAGGGGCAGGGTGAACTGGAGTTATAAGGGCTTTTGTCCGGATAGCAAGCAGCTTCATTTCCAACCACCCGCCCGACACACACACGTACTTGCAGCCAAATCTCTACTCCCCAACATCCTTTTAGATGCACACTCTCCACCAGAGGCTTCCCTGAAGTGCAAGCAGAAGTCCTACTCACCCTGAGTCTAAACTCATGCCGTCTAACTCACCTGGACTCCCCTAGCCAAACTCCTTTCTTTTCCAATTTCCCCAGGCAACTCTTCACCAGCCAAATTCAAACCTGACTTTACTCCAAGTCTATAAATGCCTAAGCTGATTAGTCTAAACTAAAAATGCACGAGGAAAAGGAACTGTCATGTGGCACTTCAAACAGCAATCTGAGAGAATGGTATGGCAACCATTAAAGTTTGGGAATTGCTATCACATGTAGCAGCAGCAATTAAAATATTTTCTCTCTGTGTTTAGTACATGGAGCAGGCTCAGGTAAGTTTTTACCGATGTATTACTGTTTGATGCTCAGGGTTATCTCCTCGCAGCCCACCAAGGTTTTACCAGTCAGAAATTTAAAAATATGAGCATAGGCTTTTCATAAGTCAGAAACCAGCAGCACAACAAAGTTGGGAGTTGAGAGGCAAAAACAGGACACCAGTCCTGGGTACTGACTTAGGGGTGCAAGAATAGCAGCCGCTGCTGCTCCGCTCCTGGCGGCTATGCCACCGACAGCGGCCAGGCTACGGCCACGGCCCTGTGCACCACAGCCACGTAAGGTGCCGAATAGCCCAGTTATACCCATCAGAAATATTCCAGAGACTAAAAGACAAAGTTTCCTTTTCTTACTTGGATTTTAACTCAATCCACCTAAAGTATCCGAGCAATATTCTTATCCAGGCAATAAGAACAAGCGCCCAATATATCTACCACTTCCTTAAGGCCTTGTGGACAAAACTGGTGCTTGGTATCATCGCTGAAAACAAGTCTTCCCTCTGGTGGTTTATGCTGCCACTAAATCAGCTAGGCAGAACGAACAGCCTCGTACACAACTTGCGTGAAAGTGTCCCTTCTACGAGCAGGACAGCGTTTTCCGTTGTCTGGATTGCACGCTGAACCGCGCGTCGGCCACGTCGCTAAAAACGCAGCGGCTTTAAAAGGAACTTGGCAGAAAAACCAGGATCGGGGCCTGCGTGCGCTTCCCGCAGGCTCTAGCACAGCAACGCCCCAAGGTTTCATAGGCATTCGGGCTGGAAGGGACCTCACAAGATCATCGGGTCCAGCCTCCCGCCTGAGGGCAGGAAGTCAGCTGGGGTCAGAGGACCCCAGCAAGATAACCGTCCACGCGTGTCCAGAGCAGGTGCTCGCACCGCTTCTGCGGGGAGCCCATTCCCAAAGGAGCACACGTAAATAAGGACGACTGCAGTTCAACCACTGCAGTGAAAACAGGAGAAGGGTGCTGCAAAGAAACGGGATATTCTGAGGCATAAATCACCGTCTACGGTCATTCCCAAGCTGAACAGCAAAAGCACCGACACCCGTACGGCGCGCCAGATATTCGCAGCAGGCTCGTCCTTAAATCCATGCTCAGGGGAGAAGGAAGAAACAAAATAACCGATAGCTTTTAAGTTTCTAGACAGAGCCAGGACTTTTCCTCTCTTAACAGGTACAAAAAAAAAAAAAAAGCCATTAGAAGAAATAAAACTGGAAGACCGATGTCACGTCGCAAGCGGCGCAGCACGCGCTCGGTTTCTCCCGGGAAGCGAGGCAACCCGTCGAATTACAAACCGCTCGGAAACGACGCTTTCCCGATCGAATTACTCGCTCCTGCAAGAACGCGGGCTGGACGCGGACGCGGGGAACCGACGCGACGCTGATCGCGCCCGTTATCGTGGTCATTGTTATTATTGTTATTATTTTTAGGCCTGCGCGTTCGCCGGCTCCGATCGCCGTCGCATCTCCCGAGCGGACCGGTGACACCCCCGCGTACGACGAGCCGCCGGTGGGAAGACGCGGGGAAGGAGGGAGGATGGATTTCCTCCCCCCCAACCCAACAACGCCCGGTTTTCTCTGAACTCGACCCTGCCGTACGCCCTCCCGAGCGGGGTCGGGGCAGGGAGGCTTCCTGGCGACATGACATGACATCCCCGCCCCCCTCGCCACAGCGGTGCGGTTCCC
>NW_005841850.1:1654598-1660367 GCF_000455745.1 Alligator sinensis | reverse complement strand
GCCAATGAGGCGGCCCAGCTCCGGGGAAGAAGGCGGTGCCTCAGCGCTCTAGAAACTTACGAGCTATTGGTTACTGTTGGGCGTTCCCCGCCCCCTTTCCCTGAGAATCGAGTTCAAGACGAGGCTGGATGGCCGTTAGGGGCGGAGCCACGAGCCGGTGCTCCCACACCGGAGGGGAAATGCGGATTCCCACTCCCACCCTGTTCCTGGCACCGTCCAGACAAGAGACGGGGCGAGGGGGTACGACTGTCGTTGGACACGCTTACCTCACACGTGCCGTTTCGTCATGGCAGGCTCTGCCTGGTGGGCCCAGCTGGACCTGCAGCAAGGGGATCCGCTGTTACGAACGAGGAGGAGCAACAACAACGAGGCCAAGGACAGGAGCGATGTGTAAACCGGCGTCCGCAGTCGGATACCGTAACGCGACGGAAGTTCGGGGCGTGCGAACGGCTTTAAAAATGGCCGAAACCGGTTGAAGAGAATCCCAGATGAACGTACTACCGGATTTAACCGATTTAGAGTAAATCGGCGTGTTGACCTTCTGTCCCTAGTCACGTTCACAAAGGGTACGTAAAGCCACGTAAACGCCACGCCAGGCACTTAGTGTATACGCCAAACCATTCCCGTGTGGACCCACCGATGCGCATGGACAACAGCAGGGTGAATTCGGTCCAACTACCAACAATTTCAGCTCTCGCGACGTTCATTTTCTTCCTATGGTTTTTGTCCATCTATTTACATCGTGAGCGCTCCAGGCCAGGAGCCGGCTTGCTCTGCGTTCGTACAGAGCCTCGCACAAAAGAACCATCTTCTCCATCGATCCCTACGCTACGTAGGAGATATTGTTTCATTGCTTTCAGCTATCTAGCACCGTGGTGCCATGGGCCGGGGAAATGGCATGGGGCCAGTCCGAATTGGACCTCGCGCACCGGGATAAGGTGCCGTACCACCTCGCGCGCCCCCTTGAGCAGGCAGGCCCGATGCCATGGTGGCAGGGGCCGTGGCCCGTGGGTTGAGCGCCCCTGGTCGTGGCAGCAGTTGCACAGAACTAGCATTTCCAAAGAAAACGCAATGGTCCCTCTCGCCTGGAGACGGACGGAGTTAAACTTGTGAATGTCGTGAAAGCAGGTCAACGTCTACAACGCAGACAAAGCGAACGGACAAGGAGTGCTCCGGGCAGTAACAGGACCTGTGCAATGTGTAACTAAGGAACGACTGCATTAAAACAGAATCTGGCTACTAACGGTCCGAAGAGCAGAACAAAAAGCGGGAGCGTAGGAGCGCTCAATTTCAACAGGATAATGGTGCGTGGCCCTGAAGTCTACCCGAGAGAGCTTGGAACTAAGGGACGGACCCCCGTGAGTATCACTCCACTTCGAGTCTTTCCATTGTTACAAGTAATAAGTTACGACGACGAGTTACCGTACAGAAATTTATCCTGAATAGATCATCGTTCAGCTTTTGTGACAATGATCCTGCTAAAGCAGCTGGGGGGTTTTGTTTTTTTTTTTAGTCATTTCTATTACTCCTGCAAGGACATATCCACCCATAAAATCTAATTTGTAAATGGTATCTAGTGGGAATTTTGAAACAATGGTACTATGGAAAGCTTTTAGAACGCCCTCTATTCTTTTACGTAAAAGAAGCCCTTCTTCAGTGCATCTGTTTTAATCCGTTTCAGGAAAGTAGATAAAATCAATAAGCAACCCCAGGCATTTAAAACCCTCTGCCTGACCTTTGCCACCTCTGCTTTCTCCCCAGGTAGAAGCCATTTGATGTATCTATTAAAATGAGCGTGGGACTTTATATCGTTGTGCTGCCTCCACTTCAGGAGAGAACAAATGAATGAAAACGTCACGAACGCTGCCAAGAGCTCTTAATGAACTTGCTTGCCTTGAAAACATGTGGCCTGACCCGAATGAAACAGATGCATCAGAACTCCAACTTGCGTCATGTTGTACATGTATGGACTCTGTGTACAAGAGCTTAGTTTTCACTTCTGTCATTTGTTTTTTGATGTGCGGAGCCATCATTTGCTTGTATTCAGTACATGGGGTGGCACAATCATTTCCACCTCCACTACTGGGAAACTGAGTAGTTAATTCACAAGTCAACTTCTCTAGGCACTACATGACCATATAACAAATGCACACAACAAATGAACAGTGTAGGCAGTTCTTTACAAAAGAGGATGTTAAGGTGGTTATTTATGGAATAAGACTACTACTTCATTTAAAGAGCCACTACAAAGTAATTGAAATGCACAGTTCAGTATGGGAGTCTATGTTGTAGCTGTGCTGGTCTGAGAAAGAGAGATACACAAATCTAAAACAGCCTAATCTGCAATGTCACAGAGCAACACCCTCACAGAAAGGACTCTGAGATACCCAGGGGAATAAACTTCCACCCTCTCCCTCCCCTGTGCAAAATGCAGTTTCTTTTCTACCTAGGAGGACTTTTACAATGTTTGAATTCTCCTCAGCCTGAAGAATGGTGCATGTGCCCGAAAGCTTGCAAAGAAAGGAAGTTTTTTGCTGCTATTTAGGTGGTCTAATAAAAGAGATCACCTCTGACCCAGAGCTTTATGTATCAGTTCATTATATAGAAGATGCTTACAAAATGTGATATTAAAACAAGCATTTGATGACTTAATTTAAACATTTTTATTTAGATGTGGACTGCACTATAGGCATGACACAAGCAGCTCTCTCGGATAATATCTGGAGAGGAGGGTGGAGAAGAGAGAGAGAAAAAGAAAATGGGGTTTGTAAAAGCATTTGAGTTATTCAGGGACACAAGGCCCATTCACTGTCACTGAGTCTTAGGCTTCTAAGGGACTTAGTTCTGCTAGCTGTTCTTTTGCCAACAATTAAAGATCTGATTTTCAAAAGTACCTATCCGTATCCCTTGGTCTGAAAATAAAGTTGGCACAGAACTGGACAAAGTAATCCCTTTGTATCATTTGTAGTATGGTTGCATGCATAAGCCCCAGTGCAAATAAAAGCCCATTTGTACAAAGCTTTGTCCAAAAACAGGACAATCCTTGCCCTCCCCCGTAGCTCGCAATCTAATTTAAGAGAGGAAACAACCGTGTACATCAACACTAATATACCCGTAGACATCAACACTGAGAGGCAGCCAGGGGAAAGAGGTTCTAAGGGAGCAACAAGAATGTGTATTAATGCAGATCAGCTAGATAGTTTAGTTACAAGATATAATGAACTGATGAATGAAACAAACAGCTCGTGTCATTATTTGCCAGTCTAATTCTAATGTAATCAATGGGACAAGGCAGAGCAAAAAGGAAAAGTATCCTCTAAAAGAATATGGACGACTTAAGTATGCAAATAACAACCTATTGCGCCGTATCCCGTATGCAAGTGGCTTTGGAGGGACATTCAAGAGGGTGAAGTCCATTGCTGTAATGTATATAACTAAAGCTAGGAAATAAAGAACAGCCTCTGACCAGTAATAATCCCATGCATCGCACCCTTATTATATGGACAGTGCCCAGGTATTGATGATGGCAAGAATTCTTTCGGAGGAGTGGAGGCTGCCCAGACCTTCCATCCTCCCTTTAGACCACTGAGACAGAATCCAAAGACCAGACGGAGTCCAGATGTTTGGTGCCTCCACGGCTGTAGTCGTACAAGTGTCTGGGAATCGAGGCCAGGTCTCCTGTGTGGTAGACAAGGATTCTACCACTGAACCACAGGGGACTTCCTAGGTACTATTTGCAACCTAAATATTACAGCATTGTGCTGATACAGGAAAGAGGTAGGAGTGGACATAGCCGGTGGTTTTAATTGTCAAAGCCAAATATAAAAAAAATAAATCCAAGAAATAATGAAAAACACAGATTTAATGGCAGAGAGAGAGTTCTACTAATAGAATTTAGTTTTAATAATGGCACTGTAATTAGTAACAGATAACGGAAATGTGGCTTTAAAAGCTAGGTTCCTTCATAGGAATCTCATGTTTTTAAATAAGTTTGCCTATTAAATATTCAGATGTTCTTTATATATGCTATTATATACCATTAACCATTGCATAACCATTAACAACATGGAACAGCAACATTAGTAACCATTAGCCACATATTGAAAATATGGTAATGACTCCAGCACTCTTAACAACAAAAGGACCAAGCGCCCGGCCTTCAGTCATATCAAGTGTGCTGTGCATGCTTTCCACTCGCTTCCTTTTCTTCTTCATACACATGCTTCCTTTTCATAATAACCTAAAATGTTTAATTTGGTCTCAAGGCAGGGCTCAGATTTAAACTTTACTAACCCTTGTATAAGTGGGCTCATCTGTGTTTTCTCTTCGGCTTCCCCTTGGATAGCTGGATAGACTTTATTTTGGAGGTTCGTGGCAGGCTGAGGGGCAATCAATGTGTTGCATGTTTCTCTGTTTGGTGCAGCACTTCAGCTTCTATCAATGGTAATGTAATGACACATCCAGGTAAAGAAAATTAAGCTCTCCGAGCTGTTTTCATATCGATAGCAGGTTGGTCTCCCACATTAAGTGAAGCTACCTTTGTAACACCCAAAACAGCAAACAGCCTACCACAAGGTGGACATTCCTACTGTCAAATAAAAAGGAGGATGGGTGAGTAAAAGTTAAACGAGCAGGCTCCAGAACTCATTAACATGGAACGTACCAGTGATTATTAGCATTTTCTTACAGACTTTGCAAATCTTCCCCCATCCTCAAAGAAGCAAGGTGCAAAAATTAGATTAAGCCAGGAGGCAAAAGTAACTTGCATGTTAGCAAATTTTATGCAGCTCTCACATCCTTGTTTATTTTCTATCAACCTGTTTGATTGTGATGTGCATGGCAGAAGCTTTCAGAAATGTGCTAAAATTAATCAAGCTGCTGGAGTGAACTCTATGGGAACAAATGAGCTTGCCAAAGCGGTTGGTGGTGTTACAAAAAATAAAAATAAAAAAAAGCCCAGACACTTTATTTTCTGTGACAAGGAGAGAGAAAGCAGACCTGAATCCCAAAGTGTGTAATTCAGAAAGTGAAACACATTGTGATTTATCAGCATAATGAAAATTGATGGGGATATAGATCTCCCGTCTCACCGCGTTGTCTCCATAAATGAAGAGCAGTATCTCTTGTCAGGAAATTCCACAATGTAAAAAGAAGTATGTTTTATTAAAAGCTGTTCTGGATTCTCGCTTGCAAACAGAAAGCAGCGCGAGTCGCTCAGAACAGCACTGAAGGATTTCTCTGTGGTAAGGTCCACGGCAACAAAAGAGGAAGCAGCGTGGAGAGAGGAAATGCTAGTAATTAATAATATACGATCAAACGGAGAGAGAGTGGCGATACAAAAGTGACTGTTACCATCTGGGAAGAATCAAGTTGCAGCAGTCTAGAAGTGGGGGATGCTAGCACTGCTCCTGTGGTATAATGGTGTACTGATGCACAGCAGGCGAAAGCTCACCACTGCAGTCCAGCAAAGCAACTTTCTCCATAACAAAAGGACCTGTTTCCCTCCCACTAGCACCTGCTGCCTGCAAGATCTCAATTATCATGGTTTTTTCTTGGAGCACAAAGATGAAACAACTTTGTGGAACTTCTTTTGAATGGGAACATTTTCCCCACAGCTGCTGGAACGCCAGGAGTACATCTCACTGAACACAGGCTTTCCTTCCCATTAGTGGTCTGGGTTTGGTTTTGGGGACTTTTTTTTTTTTTTTTTTTTTTTTGGCAACTTGATGTTTTTTTCCTTCCTTCACCTTTCCCTCTCAGACCCCCCTT
>NW_005841850.1:1647409-1654519 GCF_000455745.1 Alligator sinensis | reverse complement strand
ACCCTAAGGGTCTGGAATAGACTAGACTCCCCTAGGAGTGTACAATCACCTGCTCTGGAGATCTTCAAAAAGATATCCAGAGTCTAGATGCTGACCTTACTGGGCTCATCTGTCCCCAGCAATATTTCCTGCCCAAGTACAGGGGGGGGTGAACCTGACGATCTCAAGAGGTCCCTTCCAGCCCCTAACATCTATGAATCTAGGCAAAAAAAACCCTCCGTCTGCATTCAGGTGCGGGCTGCCATGGTGGCTGAGCCAACCACCCGTTCTCCAGCTTTGGTGCTAACAAGTTCTGCACTGTTGGTGTGTGAGCCGAGGATGTTCTACAAACACGACACCCAAATTCTCCTTAAAAAAAATAGATAACTGTAGCTCATGACTGTTAGGTCATCAGCACCCCATAGAACACGGAGCTGCTGCGAGTGACCTCAAAGCACAGAAATAGCTTTTTCATTCATTTCTAGTTAATTCTGTGTTGGTGAAGGGAGTTCCCCATTACAGCATGGAAACTGAAAGATTTTATTTAGTCACTGTCAGCAACCCCTTGCAGTTGAGGATGATTGTCATCCATGATTGCCCTAGCTGCAGGTCAGAAGAAGGCTGGCACAGGCCAATCTGGGATTGACAGGTTTCTACTGCCACTCGGGCACATGTTTCCATGCAGGGTGGCTGGCTCTGGATCCTTGGTTTGGTCCATGACGCTGTTTCTGCAGCTCCCACTTTTCCATCCCCTCTTGTCGTCGTGTGGTTTCCAAGTAGTGAGATCCCTGCAGCAGATTCTTCCTCCATTTGGGGCAGTCCTACTGTCTCCCATGAGTTGATGTCAATATTGTATTTTTTCCAAGTTGGCCTTGAGGACATCTTGAAGCACTCTCTCTGCCCTCCTCTTGCACATATGTCTTGACTGAGCTGGGAGAATAAGACTCGCTCCCAGAGTCTGGAGATGGACACCCGGATGACGTGGCTGGCCCAGCGAAGTTGAGGTCAGATGATCATTGCCTTGATGCTCGTGCTGTTTGCTTGCAAAGGACCCTAACATCAATGCGTCCGTCTTCCCACTGAATTTGAAGGGTCTTTTGCAGCCAGCTTTGATAGTACTTCTCCAGTAACTTGAGGCGTCTCCTGGACATTGTCCATGTCTCAGCTCCATACAGTAAAGTACGCATCATGACTGCTTGATAAACCACGAGCTTGGTTTTGGATCTGATGTCACAAGCTTTGAACATCTGTTTCCTCAAGTGTCCGAAGGCTGCACTTGCACATTTAAGGTGATGTTGGATTTCGTCATTTATGCCAGCCTTCTGCGAGAGACGCCTTCTGAGATACAGGCAATACGCAACCTTCTCCTGTCTCACTGTAAATCTGAGTTGCCAGAGCTGGGGACTGCTCACAACCACTCCATTTAGTAGCAGCAGCAGCGGCAGGGCAATCTGTCCTACACTGGTTCACTGTGTCTCCATAAGGCTAACAGCTGCAGTCCTAGCATCGCTGACTTCTACATGCCCTATTCAATCCACAATCCTTCTGGAGACAGCCAAAATTAAAACCAGGACTGAAATATGCTGGCGGTTACATCCTCAGTCTAGAGTCTAGACTGAAGAAAACCAACTCACCTCACAAAACACCAACCACCTATCAAGTCACAATACTGTCCAGACCCAATCAAACTGATCCGACCTGGACAGAACAGCTAAAAGAAAGAAGCTCCAGCCCTCATTACCAGCTCTCTGTAAACTAACCATAAGACTGCACACACATTTCAGAGTCCTAATGTCACATAAATGCCATCATTATGGGACCTTCTGTTGGTGCCTACTATTACATCATCTTCAACCACAGACAGAAAATAAGTAGCTGGAGAATCCGAAGGGCCTTGGAGAAATTAAGCCCCCAAATACCATTCAAAATATATTTAGTCTCTTAAGTAGGTTTTTTGGAGTTGCCGACTGATATCTCTTACCTCTGACAAAGCAGAGACATTAATTTTAAGATTTCCCATAGTAGTTAGCAAAACAACACAATGCCAATAATCCTCACCATTTAGCCAATGCCTTTGTGTAATTCAGAGTGCCCTTATATAGTTCTTCCCCCCCCTACCTCCAATAGGTCAGCTGCAGATTTTGGTACAAAAGGCTCACTTTTTATTTGCTAACTCAAGTTTCAGATTATAAACACTGATGCTGCAAAGGGTACTACACCCAACCTGTGGGAATATATTAATCATTATGAAGGTGCCGGCAGACAGACTCTGCAGTTCAGCAATACTATCTCATGTCACGTTGCAGGAAAGCCGCTTGGAACTTCTGTTTATAGTGTCATTTGTGCATGTACATATTACACTTACATGTTATAATAGGATGGAGATCTCTATCCACGAGCAACATCTCATTTTTAATAATAGAGGATGCTATTCAATCCTGCACAGATAAAATTGCTAAACGTAACAAGGTAAAACAGACTTTACAATCCTACCGTGTCACACTGACAACAGCACGCTGCATCAATGCAATGTGTTCACTGGAGAAGCTCAAGCTTCTTTACAAAAAGGTGCAAAAAAAGGCTGCATTTTCCCAGCATCTTGTCCAAAGTTATAGGAGGTTACATGTGCTGGCGAAGTCTACAACAGCAGTTAAGAAATCTAACTCCTTGCTACTTGCTCCAACTACTGGATCATGCTCACTGACCATTATTTCCAATGAATATCACTGGCCTCTCATTGGCAGCAATGGCCTCTTATGGCACAGCATGGCATACTGCATATTGCCATTGCACAGCAGTCCCTTTAATATATCTTTTTTTTTTTCTTCCATTTTGACCACTTTTGTGAATGATTTAACTGTGTCCACAAGACAACAGAATATAGTAGTGGCTGGATGATATGTTATTTTTGCACAAAATTGTGTGTGGGCATGTTTATGTACAAACCTATTTGTGATTCCTGAATGGCTTTGACACTTCCCATCCCATTCCCTAGATACCTGGCTATGCGTGTAGTGGCTTGTTGCCTATCAAGCCTTTTAACCAAATTTCTGATACTAAAAGTTAAATGCGTCATATTGAACAGCGCTCCATTGAATTGTTTGCAATAGATTATGCATTCAAAGTACCTGAGGCTTGCTAAATTGCTGCAGTTGAAAGGGAAACTGGGTATTTAATAGAAGGGAGTCACAAGTGTGTATAAAACCGTCACACGCGCGTGGCACCATGACAATGGGTAAGTATTGAAGCATCTTCTCGTGCTCCTTCTTCTCGAACCATACCTCCAGCTCCTTCCCTCCCCTATTTCCTCCCACTCAAGGTAGTTTAATTTTTATCTCCCCATTCTTTTAGACACCTATTTAGCTAACAACCTTATGGTTCATGAGGATGGCTTTTAGTCAGGTACCAGCTGTGCGTCATTGCACGTGTGACCTTGAAAGCACCCGAGTGGCCAACTGGAACGTGGCTTTCAACAATCGGCGTCTCCTCCCCCAGCCAGCATCTCGTAACACTTGGTATTTAAACAGCCTTTTATTGCCTGCAAAAAAGTGCCGTATAAAAATTAGCGAGCAAATACTTATCGAATGATTCCTTAACGCAGACTCCACGTTCTCATTGTCAGTTCTCTCTCACCTCACCGAGGTCAAACTGGCAAGCATCCAATTTGCTCTTTTTGTTAAAAAAAAAACCAAAAACACCACCCCCCCCAACAAACCCACCCTAACAACTAAAAAAACGTGGCATGCAGTTGATAGTTCATATTCCAATTAGCAGACTGAAGGCCTTGAATGAAGTGTAAGCCTCAACCCTCTGATTATTAAATTATACATGAAGGCATGACAAGTATCTCATCTCCTACATTGCTAGCCACTAGAATGACAAAATAGATGGCTGGGAAGGAAACAAGAGTGAAGACCTACACAACCTTGCTTGCTCTGCACGGCCCACATGAAGCTTCCCTTTAAAAAAAAGCTGAGATATTAATGATTAACAGCATCTGTTACTAGTAAAAAAAAAGCTGAGATATTAATGATTAACAGCCTCTCTTACTAGTCCCTGCCATTAGTCAGGGCTCTTGTGTCAGGAAAACAGGCTGTAGGTCAGAACAGACTTTAACCTTTTTTTAATCAACACTGATCGCCTTTGTGATAAATGATCATGTTTTTAAATGCTATGTGCCCTATGTGTAAATGTGCCTTACCAGCTTCTGTCTGCAAATGGACATCACCTTTGTCATGCCAGAAAAAGTTTTATGGTGGCATAAAAATATAAGTGAACAGAGGTTGTTGCTCTCTGTTGCACCCCAAATGCCCAGAAATGTTTGCACAATGATTGCTAGCAAGTTCGTGCCATTTTATCATGCAGGACAGCTGTTCACTTATGGTGGGATCCTTGCAGCCTGGGGCTGCCTGTGCTCTCCAGCAGCCCTGGGCAGGCAGTTCTGGGGTGCGCCGTTCACCATGCAGAGTAATTGAACCCCACTCTGCAAATGCAGACGCACACCCCGGGTTGGGGTTAGGCATCTGGGGTCCAAAGCCCAGGAGCAACAGGGGCCTGATTCTTTGGGATAGCAGCCCCAAGCGATGTCTGTACCTGCCAATCACTTGGCTCAGATGTGCCAAGACACATCCTGGCACAGGTGACCCTGTGACAAAAACAATGTTCCTACTCTTTGTCAGCCTCTGGATAACACTGGCTAGCCTCTTCACACTTACTCACGGTGCCCGATCCAGAAAGAGGAAGAGGTTTCTCTGCCTCCTACTATCACATTTTGCTTAAATATAAAAACAATAGTGATGAATAACTGATGCTCAAATATAACTGCTAGGCAACAGGCAATGGAAAGTGTTAGAAAATAATAGGAAAGAAGATAACTGAAGGAGAATAATGAAAGGAAAATAATTATTCCAGAGCATTACATGATGAAGATCCAGTGCAGACTTGCCTATGGCATCACCATCTGCTGTCCACCCAACCAACTCCTCTCTCTTTCTTCCTCTTCAGAACCTCCCACCATCGTTTTCTGTGAATTTGGCTTCAACGTTGATGACTTACCTGATCCCTTTGCCAAATGTCTTCACGTAGCCTATTGCTCTACTTTAACCCTCCCACCCACCGCAAGCGTAGTTACCGGTCTTGGTCTTCATCAAGCTTTGCTCTCTCAGATTTCCATTTTCCTGAGTTCTCCTCTCCTCACTCATCAGACCCCTAACCCACCTCTTGCCACTACGCTTTTCTGTGGTTTCCAGTCCATCAGTGCTGGGTATTCCTCGTCTGCTCTCAACCCTCTCTTCCCTTTATTCTATCGATAATGGTTGCCGATTCTTTGCATCCGTCCTTCCCTCTCCTGCACCTTTGATGCTCCCACTTCTCTTTGCCATCACAGTGTCCGCAACTCCCCAGCCATGGCTCACAGCAACGTTGGCTTCCTCTGCTTCTGCGGTCGCACTGCTGAGTATTGCTGGAAGAAATCAAAAGATTAGATTGACTTCCTCCAAACAGTTGATTCTCCGCACCTCCCATTCTGCCCTCTACCTAGCTAAGCTACTCACCGGTTTCTTTGCACTTGGCCATGAGTCACACTTGGATCTTAAACACTTTGGGGCAGGGAATAATACCCAACTCCCCGAGGTCTCGGTCCATGGTTAGGACTCCTAGGTTACCAGGATAATACAAGCAATAAACAATAAGGCTTTTAAAAATTCTGCAGACAAGTTTTGAATAAACTTTCCCTGCCATATGGTATATATAGTATAACTGCACCTCTTCGTAACCAGCATATTGGGAAAGATCATCAAAGCACTTAATATATTATTTAAACCTGTATAATTTTTAATTCTTGGAAACCACCAGTTAAGCTACAGAGAACAACTGCAGTAATTATCAACAATTTTCCAAATCCCCATATGCCAGCCAAAGAATCGCACTTAGCATTTTCAGGCCGGTAGGAGGGAATCAGAACGCTGCAGAAATTAAATGGCATGTACTGCTGTTTCCCTTTGCCTATCTCAACGGAGCCCACGTGTCACTATAACTACACTCACCTCAATGTAAATACAAGAATAAATCGAAATCCATCAAAAATAAAGCTTGCATTTTTGTGGTGATTTTTGTTAGTGTTGTTTTCACGTGCTAACAGGATGCTCAGAGCAGATCAGCCAAAGAAAGCAAGTTGTCCAGCTAAATGAGTGGTACAGACTGCCAATTAGACATTGGGTGGTCTGGAGTGGGCTTATTTCTTTCTTTTAACTGGCCTGTGTTCCTAGACTTTAGAAGCGAACTAAAGTTTAAAACTGGGATTTTACAGTCAGGGTGGTGCCTTGTGTCCAGAGATAACAAGAAAGGGATTTGGTGGTAGGGGTCTGCTACAGACCCCCACATCAAAGGGAAGAAATAGATGCGGGGCTCCTGAGGCAGCTCACAGAGACCATAAAAGCTAAAGAGGCGGTAGTCATGGGGGACCTAAACTACCCAGACGGCAAAGTCCCACCCATGCAGGTTTCTAACCCGTGTCCAGGACCTCCACCTGACACAGGAGGTACACGGTCCCACTAGGGGGAATGCCATACTGGATCAGGTACTGGCAACGGGGGATGACATGGTAGGGGACCTACAGATCGGCAGCCATCTGGGGGACAGTGATCACCTAATAATAGAATTCACCATAAGACGTCGAGTGGGTAAGGTAACTAGTAGGGTGAAAGTGCTAGACTTTAGGAAAGCTGATTTCAATGAACTCAGGCGATTAGTCAAGGACGCACTGCAGAGTAGGAGTTTTGAAATGATGGGAGCCCAAGAAGGGTGGCTGTGCCTTAAGGAAACGATCCTTTGGGCACAAAGTGAGACGATCCCCATGCGAGGTAAGAGAGGGAAAGGGGCCAGGAGGCTTCCCTGGCTGACCGCAGAAATCCAGGGCAGCCTAAGGGCCAAAAGGGGAGCACATAAAAAGTGGAAACAGGGAGAGATCACCAAAGACGAATATACCTCCTCTGCTCGTGCTTGTAGGGAGGCAGTTAGACGGGCCAAAGCTACCATGGAGCTGAGGATGGCATCCCAAATAAAGGACAACAAGAAATTGTTTTTTAGATATATAGGGACTAAAACGAAGGCCCAGGGAGGAATAGGACCCCT
>NW_005841850.1:1594801-1646626 GCF_000455745.1 Alligator sinensis | reverse complement strand
AGAATGCAGTTCAACAAGGAGAAATGCACAGTGCTGCACCTAGGGAGGAAAAATGTCCAGCACACCTATAGCCTAGGGAATGACCTGCTGGGTAGCACAGAATTGGAAAGGGATCTTGGAGTCCTAGTGGACTCCAAGCTGAACATGAGTCGGCAGTGTGACGAAGCCATCAAAAAAGCCAATGGCATTTTATCGTGCATCAACAGATGCATGACAAATAGGTCCAAGGAGGTGATACTTCCCCTCTATTGGGCACTGGTCAGACCGCAGTTGGAGTACTGCGTGCAATTCTGGGCGCCGCACTTCAAGAGGGATGTGGATAACGAATTTCTGCAAGGGAAATTATTTAGGTTGGGGATTAGGAAGAACTTTTTTCACTATAAGGGTGGTTAAGATTTGGAGCAGGCTACCCAGAGAACTTGTGGAATCTCCTTCCTTGGACATATTTAAGAGTAGGTTAGACAGGCACTTGATTGTGATAGTTTAGTTAGGGATGATCCTGCCTTGAGTAGAGTATTGCTCTAACTTAACTTCCTGAGGTCCCATCCAATCCTGCTGATCTATGCCTCCGCAAGAGAAGGTTGAGAGGCGACCTTGTGGCTGCCTATAAGTACATCACGGGGGCACAGAAGGGAATTGGTGAGTATTTATTCACCAAGGCGCCCCCGGGGGTTACAAGAAATAATGGCCACAAGCTAGCAGAGGGCAGATTTAGATTGGACATTAGGAAGAACTTCTTCACAGTTAGAGTGGCCAGGGTCTGGAACGGGCTCCCAAGGGAGGTGGTGCTCTCCCCTACCCTGGGGGTCTTCAAGAGGAGGTTAGATAAGCATCTAGCTGGGGTCATCTAGACCCAGCACTCTATCTTGCCTATGCAGGGGGTCGGACTCGATGATCTATCAAGGTCCCTTCCGACCCTAACATCTATGAATCTATAAGAGGGTGTCAAGCCTATAGAGCGGCATGAAACAAGACACAGAAACATAAATAGGAGAAAGACAGGCTCTGCTGCGGTGCCATTTGTGAGACTGAAGGGAAAGCAATCATTTTACAGGGGAGATGCTTGAATGCTGCTAATAGACAGGTCTTGCTTTCCCAGCACCTCTCCTATGCCAAAGGTCAGGGGTTTAAGTGGTTATTCTGGCTATTGACCTAGAATATGTTGACAACTTACTCCCCAACTAGCCACTGTTAGATTAAAAAGAAAACTCTTTCAGACCTCAGTCCGATACAAAGAATGAAGGAATACAAGCTAGAAACAGCAAACTCCCATTCAAAAACTCCAAACATTTGGAAGAGATGCACATAAAAGTGATAACCCAATAAAGTCAAAGAGTCACAGCCACCTTTCCTTCAGAGGGGCTAAAGCAGGCAGAAAAAGGGACCAAGATGAGAAGCCAACATGCAAAAAAAGATGAACAGATATAATGGAGAATGCTTCCTTTTCCCTGCAGCCTGCCAAGTCTCTCTGCATTTATGCCAGCCTGCTGGGGCTTCTCAGTTATGGCAAGGATAGGAGAACAGCTGTTTTGTGCAGGGGACTTGCTTCCAAGCCCAATGCAATTTCCTTCTGAAAATAAATAAATAAAAACAGCGTGAGTTCACATGGAAGCAGCCTTGACTTCTGCTCCATACCCAATACTCCCTTCAAAGGGGTGGTACGTATGAACATCAGGGAAATGTAGAAAGCAACTTGGGTCCTTGGAGGTCATGCTGACAATCTGTCCCTCTGCAGATGTCCTGGATACTTGGAACTGATGTTTCCCTCCTATCTGGACCTTCCCCCTTTCTGCACAAGGCGTGAAACTTTACTCTGTTCGGCAAAATTGGCGTCCCCTCTTCCCCGCTCCCATGGGGTTCTCCAGTAGCAGCTCAGACTTGGCCCCAAACATTCCCGTTCAATACAGGAAAGTTGTGTTTAAACCTGAACCACTATTTTGATAAACAGAACAAGGTTTATCCCACCCCCAACAAAAAAACAACATTTAAATCGGGGAAGCTGGTTGGAACGAAAGAGAAACAGATTCAGAAGATCCATTCGGAGCAGAAACTGGATGCTCGAGCAGATCCCCCCGGCTTGGTTTCTTTAGGCTGAATCCTCCACTAAGGTGTCTCAGCTCAACCCCCACAAGACTGGGCTCTTGGTTGCTGGTGTCTCCGTGTCCTGGCTCTTTGTCCCTCTAAACTTGTCTTCTTAAAAGTTAACTTTTTGTATAGTTAAGTGGCAAAAGTCTAACTTAAAGTTCAGAACTACTTTTCCCCAAAGGAGTCTTTGCCTCCGTGGCCCCATTTCAGAGGCGGCAAGTCTTTACCTGGCTCTCTCTCTCTCTCTGCCCCAGGCTTTTTTCTTCTCTTTCAAAACTACTAAGAACGCCGATTCCAAAAGTTCACAGACCTCTCCTCTGGCCTGAAGCGACCCTCTGTGCCCTCACTCCTCTCTTATGCTCTAGTGCTTTCTTTGCTGCTACCCAGATTTCCATTCCTTCCCCCTCACTCCCCCAGGTCTTCCCTTCCTTTTTGCTCCCTACCCTTTATGTTCCTCACCCCATCTGGCTTTTATTCTTTGCCATTCCTCTCTGCACATCACGCCCACCCTCATCACACCCAGCTGACTTTCCCACGAGGAGGTTGACCGTTCTGACATGCGTTACATCCTTGTGACAGTTTAAAAGGCTTGTGGGGCCAGTTCAAAATGTTTTTAATTTGGCGAGTCAAATTTAGCCCTGCTTCAATGCTGCCGACGTCGGTGGAGTTGCTCCCACCTCCAGCAGTGCTGAATGTAGCTCCAGGCTTTCCAAATATAAACACAGCAAAACTGCTGTGATTTAAATTTTCACACAAACAAACCACATAAATAGAAGCGCTTTCATATTTAGGGGAGTGCCGGCAAATAGGTTAGGTCCAGACATTAAGCCAAGAGGCTTTACAAAAAACTTGAAATATTTTTTATACGAATTTGACAGGCTACATTTCTCTGCAAGGCTTGCCACCCAGTTGCTTTAGCACCGTGTTAAAATTAAAATTAAAGCTGCCCAGAAAGTAATATTAACTCGCTAGCTTTTTGTGCTGTCCAAACCAAACGCAAGGTAACAGCAGATAGGGCAAACTCAATTAGATGTTTCATAGCCTTCAAAAGATGAAGTTCCACTAGTAATATAGGGTAGGACATTTCCTTTTTAAGGGTATGAAGCCACATTAGATATGCCCTAAAATGTAAAAGGCAAGAAGTGCCACTGGCATCGAAGAAAGTTGTTTTTTGTAAGGTAAGCAGAAATTTTAGGATTTTTTAGTATTACTTTGTCGTTATAAATCTGAGAACCAAAGAAATCTAAATACAACAACAAATCCTTATCCAACCAAAAGGAATAAACCTGCAAGACCATTTTTTTTTTTTCCAGGAAAAAGCCTAGTAAAGTAAGCTTGCTATATGTGAAGCAGCTGAATTTTTCAGCAGTTGCAGGTGTCACACAGAGCAATTTATATCACATGATTAATACCTCAGCTTACAAGTAAGTTATACTAATTACATTAAATTGACAAATACCTGATTAATTCCACGCTTCCTTTTTCTGAGCAGCAGGAACAAGAACAAGGCTCATTAACATGCCACTGACAATGCATTTTTCAGTTCATAAAGAAAGAAAAAAAAAAAAAGGAAATGCAATAAAAGGAAGGCTCAAACTAATCTATTCCCAGTAGACTGCAAGTCACAGAGAGTGGGAAGATAGCTGATACCCTACTTTCTAGCTCCTGAAGATACCACGCAGATTAAAAAAAAAAAAAAAAGTTATATCGTTTACAAATAGCTTTAATGAACAACCTGGCATCTGGCTGGAAATCCTAAGGAACAGGCAGAGAGATCTGCATAGAAACAAGCCACATAAATAGCAGAGTCTCTGACAAAGGAACACCAAGAAGGGTATTGCCACTGACGAGCAGGGATCCAGAATCAAAAAGCAAGACGGTTTCTGGGTGAATTGACTAGAGAGAAGATCTAGCGCTTGCGAAGCCAAAACTTGAAGAGCTATACCCATCTGCAGACCATCCATTAGAGAAGGACAACACTTCACCCTAAGCAAACGCAAGATATATAAAGATTAAGAGGAGGAGCTGTTTGGAAGGGTAATAAAAAAAAGCAATAGAGAAAACCCTAATTATATTAAAGACTCCTCTGATAGACTCAGCTCAGAGCACACAGAGACAGATAACTCCTCTGGGCACCAAGCTGTGCCTCCAAGGTCAAGATATTGTTGAAGCCTAAAAAAAGAGCAGATCCCTTTGGTCAGAAATTTAACATGAAAAAAGATGCTGAATGGAGGATGAAAAGAAAGACCAGAAAAGCCTTGAGAGCTGCCTGGAGAAATGCACACTAACCTCTCTCATTGGCATATGAGCTCCTTATAATACAATATAAATACAAATAAATAATTGAAACAGAGGACCCCAATGCTCTTAATGTCAAAGCTGCTTAATCATATATGAATGAGAACAAGATGGAGATTCTTCTTTGGGACTTAATCCCTACCCTTGTCACAAACAGGTATAGAAAATTATTGAGATGTTTTCATTATGGCAAGACTACACGGAGGAGATAAGTCTTCAATCTGTCTTGGCATAAAGCCTTACAGAAGAGAACCCGACAAAGAAATCCCCATCTCCTGATCCAAGTAACGATTGATATCTTCCACTCTTCTAAGCTAGGGGAGGCACAAGCATCTTGTTAGGGTTTGGCTGCAAAGGAAAACAGTCCCCTTCCTATTTCTCTCCTTTCACTCCCTCAGACTCAACTCATGCCAAACAATAAAATAATAGTTGAATCCCATCCTTAGATTTACTCTCACCTCCTTCCTCAACCTCTAACAGCTAAAAGACCAGATAGAGAAGGGAATCAGAGGGCAGAATTTGGCCACTGGCGTATAAAAGAGTACTTTATAAAGGGGGATAAAAAAAGAGCAAACCTTCGAAAGACCTCTTAAAAGGCAAAGAAACAATGACCTTGAGCTAGAAGTACACTGCACTATATCGTGGTAATGCCAATACTGAACAAACATCACCTGGATTCTCAGCTGCCTTCCAAGTATAACATCAAAAAGCCGTGTACCTATCAGTGTATAAATCAAATTGTGCGCAACCTACCAGGGCACAGTACTACCTGCGTGTCACATGCCACGAATCACATCGAAATAGGAATCCTACACATGCTCTTTCTGTTAAATGGATGCCGTTTTCTCAAATATCAGTATTTTAGACATCTGCCTAATCTTGCACCAAAACAGCTGCTTTGATGGAAAGATTACAGTTTGCATTTTGCACAACTCTTTGAAAATATAAAAGTACTCTATAAGCGATCAGAATGATTATTCATGAAGAGCTGTCAGGGGAAAGGGAAAGGCTTTCCCGTGGGTGCACCGCTATAGTACAGCATATTTGACCGGAGGCTAAAGCTCTCTCTCTCTCCTCACTGTGGAATATGAGACGTATAATCTATTTGTCCTCCCGGATTTTTCTTCTTTCCATCTAATTAGAATATTGTTTCCAAACGACGCCTGACAGCAAGTAGGCAATGCAATTGAAAACATGTACACAGATGTGGCTTGGGTTATACCATCTCTAAATATTATAGGCTTCAAAAGTGGCAGTCTGATGCCAGCTGGAGGAAAAAAAAAACAAAAAAGGCGGCTCAGAAGGGCATTCTTCAATCACAATCCCATAAAGACTGGCATCAGGCTCAAATTCCTCACCCCTCTGTCTGATTTTCAGGGAGATGCACAGGACAGGACAGGACTGGCTATTTTGTACCAAAAAAAGTTTAGAGGCTGAACAAATTCATCAGCTGTGGTACGGTACAGCTTGGAAAAGACTATTCATATCAGAGGTAAGAGACAAAAAGCAATTTGACAATTGCTTAGCATTCCAGCCTGCATCTCTGCTAATGCAACTCCACAGGAAAGATGAATAAAAATGGCTGTCTCTACTGTAAACCCACATTGTGAAGTTTAACGACTGCTTGAATAAGTACCCTGTCATTACTGTAATACTCTCTGGGCAGCAGTTAGAACTCAAAAGGTAATAAAGAACAGGATTCAGAAGCCTTGTCTTCATTTCATTATAGACATCCACATTTTTTCCTGGTGAAGTTGTGGCTCGGGCATGGGTAGGCAACCTTTGTTTAGCTGTAAACTACTTACCACTTGGAGATAACAGCAAGGGAGTTCTGGCATGCTAACAAGACCATGTAGCCAGGATCCCTGCAGGGCTCATGCATACTCTGATTATCATCATATGCTGAAGCCAATGCTGCTGCGTCGTCACTGCTCTTGTTGCCCAGTCTAGATAGGTGGGTTGATCTCGCCTTCATTTTGCTAAGAACACCGGTTGGATGCATCCTTGTAAGAACAGACATTAAAACGGTAACCGAGTCTCGCCAAGTTGCAGGTTAACGTGTTGTTAGAGTGTTATCACGCTAATGACTCCAGCTTGCCTTGCTGTATACCAAGTGCTGAAAGCAGACCTCTTTTCCCCAGGTGGACGTGGAACAAGCACTGATGCTGGTGACAATCCCAGCCAAGAGAACTTATGTTAACTGCCGACGGCGGCATTAAGTACTACTCAAAGAGACACGTACTATATTCATTTTGTATTTGATAGCACCCAGAAGCATGCGAGGGGTCTGCCTCGAGGAACTTGAATTCAAATCCCAGACGTGATGCAAGAACTGCAGGAGACGAGCAGGAGTGAGGAGGTAGACGGATACCCGCAGACGCTTAACAGGACATGGTTGTCTTGGGGAACTCTGTCATTACTTCACGCATCTAAAACTAAAGAAGACTTTGACGATAGCCGAAGGACAAACTAGTGATGCCTGAAGACTGGCCTCTAAACCCATCACTAGACGCCTCCGTGACTTGGCTGAGTATCGGTGGTGTTGAGCAACTAGATGTTCACAGAGGAACCAAGTCAGTGCTCAGCATCTCGGAAAGCCAGGCTCCTTAAGGTAGATTGAGGGGCTTGTAGGTAAGCACGCATGTTTCAGCCAAAGGTCATTTACTGATTCATTTATCACTAGCAACTATTCCAAAAGGATTTAAATGATATTGTTGGAGATTGCTTGAGAAACCTCCCAGTGATAGGAACAACCTGGCATGGGAGCAGAGCTGAATTGCAACAAACAATTAGCTTAAACGTACAAGGGGACAGGACATTATGATCATTTGGCTGGTCAGACTGCGACCGATTAGATCAATTTTCCTTTGTTAAAAAAAATAAATTATTTATTCTCAAAGTAATTTCTAAAAAACCCTTTTGCACAAAGCCTTTCCAACCATCTCCTGACAAGTACAATGTATTCTTTTTGAAGGAGAGTGTCTGTAATATCAGATGTGGAAAATGACTGAAATGGACTAATTAGGATTTTCCACGGAGTACGAGTGGGAGGCACCGATGCCATCCCATTTCAGGGGGGAGTTGGGAGTTTGACTCCTTTGCAAATTCCAGTGTTAGCAACTTATACCAACACCCGAACATTTGTGACCTCTCCGAGCTTCGTATCCTGTGACAACTCCCCTCTTTCCTCCTTCCCCCCCAACCAACCAACCAAGTTAAGTTCTTCAGTCATCGTTGCACAGAAACTCAAGGCTGTCTGATTTTTTAGTCTCACTCCTTCGGCTAGAAACATCAAAATAAGATCAACCAAATCTCTAATTAGCACTCTTTGCACTTTGTATTGACCCACTCAATACATTATCCAGTGGGTCCCAAGACTGCAAATTCACTTAACAACATGTAATTGTGTCACCAACAATACTGAATATATTAACAAGCAACGTTAACTTTAACATTTGGGCCACCTGACTTATATGAGGAGAAGTGGAGGGAACTGGACTTATTTAGTATGACGAATGATGTAGTTGGGGCTGGTCCTGCTTTGAGCAGGCGGTTGGACTAGACGTGACCTCCCGAGATCCCTTCCAACCCTCATTTTTCTACGATTCTAAAAACTGAGGGGGGATTTGATTGCAGCCTTCATCTACTTGAAAGGTGGCCACAAAGAGGATGGAGCCGGGCTGTTCTCAGTGGTGGCAGATAACACAACAAGGAGCAACGGTCTCAAGTTGCAGCCAGGGAAGTTTAGGTTGGATATTAGGAAGAACTTTCCGACTAGCAGGGTAGTAAAACACGGAAACAGGCTACACAGAGAGGTTACAGAATCTCCACCCTTGGAGGTTTCTAAGACTTGGGTAGACAAAGCCTTGGCTGGGATGATGTATTTGGGGCTGGTCCTGCTTGGAGCAGGGGGCTGGACTAGATGTGACCTCCTGAGGTCCCTTCCAGCCCTCGTTTTCTATGATTCTGTGATTTTCTTTCCCATTAACTGGGGCACAATTTCATTTTCATAACCGTAAAGAGTGCATCTCCTTTTCTAGAATGGGCAGCTGGTCTATAGTCAAGCAGGACGCCTCTGCTCCTTGAGGCTTCGGAGAGGACTCAAACGAAGCACAGCCATAGAATATGGAATCAACACGCTTCAGAGGTGATGTCACACAAGCAGGTTTGGATTCAAATGCCCGCAGGCTGAAGTGCTGGCCACCGAGCAACTTTCTCATCCCTCCTTAGCCAGAATGGAGGCCTCAGAGAGTGGAGGAGAAAGGCTTTGCCGAGTGGAGAAGGTGAGTCTTGAAGAAGGGCACACCCGGTAGGAAATAGATATGGGAAAGTCAAAGTACCAAAGTGGGTATGATATGGCTGGCTAGAGGCGTAAAGTGGAAACGCTAGGGGAAAAAAGTCACTATAAAATCGAGAGTCCTCTGACGTTGCCAAAAGACTTGTTTGACTTCAGTGGAAGGGGCCAGGGCTTATCGCAATCTATTGTTTGTAATCGGGGATTTCTATTTAATAGTTGAATTCCCATTCCTATTTGGTTAGTGTAATACGGGACAAATAATATTATCTATGAAATGTCCTTTGTATCCAACGCAGGCTGGCTTTTCAGTTAAGGAAGTCAGGTGCCCAGCTCCCACGATACCACCGAAAACCCCACCCTAAATGCTTTTGACGGAGGCAGGAATAGTTCCTTATTCAAATTCTCAGCTTTGTGCTAGCATTTACTGTAGGCATCAATTAACCATAGTTGCAGAACTCATGTACTTCAAAGGACTAACATGGTAGTTTGGTCATTTGTAGACGGAGGAAGAGTATTTACTCAGCAACGGGAATGAGGCAACCTCTTCAAAGTGCAAGTCAAGTATAGCACCACTTGGACACCCCCTCATCCACTACACAGATGGCCTTGATCAAGACTCCTTTAAAATTGTGAGATATTAAATAGAATTTAGCTGTAGAAATGCAAAGGACCTCTCTTATCCCTTCCTTATAGAGAGAGGAAACAGCTGCAGAAATCTGAAGGAGAAGGAACAAAAAAAAATACAAACTTCCTTCTGTGTGCTGCAAATGTTTGTCTTCTCATCATCTTTCCCCCAACTATTCATTTACTAAGTCTCTCTTTTAACACATTTCTAGTCACGTCTCTGACAATTACTTACTTTGTAGCTTTGGGCAAGTCGTTTAGATCTATATTTTCTGAAAAGCCCGCTACCTTCTTCTGACCCAGATTCCAGATGTTCAAATTTAACAACTTGGGGCCTTGATTTTTTCCAAAAATGCTAAATATCTGCAGCTTCACCCATTTCTACTAGAGTTGTGGATACATAACACTAAGGCCTAACCCTCACGTTTGAAGTTGGATACCCCCCAAAAAAAGAGCGCTCACAATTACTGGACAGTTTTGATGATGTTTTCCTTCAATAAGGCTATTTATATGGTACAAAAATGGTGATAACTATATATAACAACTGATAAGACTGATGGTGGACTTACCGCTTTGCAGATTCAAAGCAGCTGCTCTGTGGCCATAGATTCTTGTTCAATATTTACTGGAAGACACAAGTCAATGTTTCTGGGGCAGAGCAGGGCACAGGTACATGGGATGAGGTATATTTTAAATTAGAATTTAGACTTTGACTTATAGCAAAGGGTAATTTCCTCTCCTCTGCAAATCCTCCAATCCTTCCCCTTATAATTCCTGACAGGCAAGACTGACTTGTGGAATTTAAAATGCATTCTGAGAACGCACAATTGAGCTTACGGGGCTCCACCATACAGAACAATTAAAGCAACTCCTAACATTGTCCCAATGATATTTCCTAACTATAACAAGCATTAGATGCGTTTTGAGCAGAAAACGTAAGCGAGTTTATTTTATAAAGGGAATTTAAACAGCTGCTGTCAGTCATTGAATTTCGAGTAATAAACCTGCATTTTGTCTCATCAAGCTCTGTATTTTTCCCAGTGCAAGGAGTTCCTGAGACCCTTTAAGAAATCTCTTCGCAAACTGGATTTGCCTCAGGATCTCCCCAAAGACAAAAAACTCAAGTACACTAAGAAAAGCTTGACCATACTTGGGGATCACATCAATATGTTCCTTCAACATTACTGCAAATCCTGGGAACTCAAACACTGGGAAACGTAAGATAATTCTTTAATGCATCAATGATGATACACTTGGAGTAATATCCCTTTATGTGGAAGGTCGGGTCAAAGGTTTAAGTGCAACACTGACAGCTGTGCGAATGGGATTATGGCCCTCACTAAGTCCAACATACCAGGGCCATTTGGATGTCACTTAGCTTCACACTTCCAGAAGCCTACGCTAATGTTGGGTGATCACTTTAAATCAGCTCTTAGATGCTTAGCCCCCAGAATTTTCTTCCACGGAGACCTGTGGGTACATGTCAACTCTTAAAAATGCCTAATTTTGGCAAGCCTCTTTGGTTGACCTCATGGATGAGTCACTGGGTTTTTCTCCAGTGCAAAAGTACCGTGAATCATAACTTGAGTCCTGTCTACACACAAAATCCCCTAACCTTGAGTGTGTTGGTACATTTAACTTGGGTGGACTGGCCTCGTCAGGGACGTAGGCCAAAACTCAATCAAGCACAACTTGTCGTTTGTTAACACAGCCAGCTCCTCAGCACAGTGACAAGCCGACACACCTTGAGCACCACTAGTTTTCCAGTGCAGAAAATCCCTCATGTGCCTGGAGTTGAAAGAGAAGTTACCACAGTGCAAAAAAGCCATGGGATATGTCCTCAGAAGTCGTGATACCACATAGGAGAGTGTGCTGTGCTGGTGTGGACGTGTGATTTGAGCTTTGCTGTACAACACAGTTGCTGTCACTCAGGCTAGGATAAGCTGAGAGCAGCCTAGACTTGCCCTGCATGTATGAGGGTCAATGAATGCAATAGTTGTAAAAGTAATAATACTTAATTTATATATGGTATTCATATACGTAGGGTATTTCCGATATAAGCAAGCCTACCATACTATCCAGAAGTGCTTAATCGAAGGTTTATTTACCTTATGAAGTCCATCCAGTCAAATGGCCTGGCTTCATCACTGGTAGTAACTCCAGCGATACAGGATCTACATAGCAATGTGCGACTTAATTCAATGGCATTATACGAAAGGCGAATATAAACCATGGTATAACAACGCCTAGCATTACCAGAAGCAACCCCAGTCTGCGATGGCTGAATGAGCTTCATGGCAATAATATTTTCTCTTTTAGAAGAGTTATAGGCAACGGGGAGGCTGGTTTATTGGAATAAGGAAGGGCCTCAAGAGTAATGCTGGACATACTGACTTGGAGATCTATCAGATGCA
This sequence comes from Alligator sinensis, assembly GCF_000455745.1. Classification (NCBI taxonomy): domain Eukaryota; kingdom Metazoa; phylum Chordata; order Crocodylia; family Alligatoridae; genus Alligator; species Alligator sinensis. The sequence continues at coordinate 1,634,908 of NW_005841850.1, read as the reverse complement.
TGTGTTTCTGCTTGGCCTGGAACTAAAGAATGACCCATCCCATTTGTTGTGAGGAACCATGCTCTGCAGTTTATAAGCTTACAAAATTGTTTAAAAATCCTATATGAAGAAGTATAGAAGAGGCAGATAGAAATTCTTACTAAATAATGCTAAAGAGGTGGGGGTGGAATATTTTGCATTCAAGCATGTTCCTTCACTCAACTATTCCTTCCTCTAGGATGCTGTGGAGATTCGTGTCTCTTTTCTCAGAGCTTGATGCAAAACAGCTGCGTAAGCTATACAAATACAGTAAGAACAACCAAATGGCTAAGTTTCTGGTAAGAACCATGCATCAGTAGGGGAGTAAAGAGGGACATGCATCTTGTTTTTCCTGCATTACCCGTTTGAAGAGATATCTACGCCATGCAGACGTCTTCTATGACTTAGATAAAAGTTGGGGAGAAATCCTGGTCTCACTGGCCTAACTCCAATGGAGTTCCATAGGGTCAGGATTTCATCCTAGGACATGCAAGCATTTCACATCATCCAGTGTCCCAAGGGTTTAAAAATGTTGAAATAATCTTTGAATTCAAATAAAATCTCAGCTCCCCAACACAATCCAATAGCCTAGCCCCAGCTATATTAATTCTTGCCAGAGAAATGGAACCAAGACATTGCTTCAGACACATTGGACTCCAAAGTGTTAATCAATTTACAGGCATTCATAGACCAACATAAATACACATCTTGGTCATAGGCTGAATAACTTAGAGTAATTCAGAAGTGAATGGTCCAAAGAAGTGTACTGCTGCATTGCTTTTAAAACAGAATTAAGAGACTCAGATTTGTGTTTTCCCTGGGCATTAAAGAAAATAAGACACTCAGGTTCAAAAATGTTTAGTGCCTTGATCTTGCTCAACTTTTGGGGGGGCACACGATTGTTTGTTTCCTGTTGGAAAGAGAGCCTTGCTCACCTTGTATCTGGAAAGGGGAAGGAGTGAAACGAGAGTTGAAGCCGTAGGTCTAGAGCCATTTCATTCCCATTCAGAACACAAAGTGACCAGTGTCTGCCAGATATTTCTTTATGTTCTTAATCTGCAAAAGAATAAAATGACTCCAAACTGAGACCTTCAAAGGATGAAAAATTAAATCAAACTGCTCTTAGATGTGCTAAACAAGTGGTTCCCAACCTGTGGCCCAGTCAGCAACACTGCTGCGGCCCATGTGATATCCCATTAAAACGTTTTTTAAATGGATACACAGGAAGTAAGTTGCGTGGGTGCAGCCCACAACACATTGAGAGCTGCAAGTGTGGCCCACTGTGGCAAATAAAGTTAAGAACCACTGTACGAGGCAGTAGCCTTGTAACTAGCATTAGAGTCGTTAAATGCTCCCCAGGGGTCTGGAATCGAGACCAGATCTAGGATCTTTATTCACCTGGCGCAACCGACTCTCCACAATCAGTGAAGTCATCGGTGTAGCGGACCAGGAGACCGTTTTCTCAGGGGCTGGTCAACAGCTGCACAACTAACTCCACCGGTAGCTAACATCCATCACAAACCACATCAACTCCTGCTCCAACTGCAAAGCACATTTCTTTAACCTGCTTTTCTTAACAACCATAGTCATGGGTGTGTTAAAATAAAATACCCACTTAAAACCAGAAACTCTCCTGCACACATTCTTTTCCGAGAGAGAAGATAAAGGAAAGAACAATACATTACTGGGGTTAGTTATGCCACAGGAAGGGACTCCAGTGGCAGCTATGCTGACAAGTATGGTGCAAGAAAGTACATGGTATTTATATTTATACAGGATGTGGCAAGCTTCTATAAGAGTAGACTGTTTCCAAATAGACAAAGTGACAAACCAGTCATTATATAATGGCTGACAGACACCCTTTGTTATGTAGGACAAGTGGGAGAAAAGCATCTTTACCCTTTGTGTGTACGGAGAACAGTGGTAGATTTCAAACCCCTGCTACACCATCAACAACAGTCTGCAGATCAGAGCGGTATCATCATCATCATCACACTCTCTACAAAACATAAATAGATTATTTGGAAACAACTCATTATTTAGACGAGCGAGCATAAATATGCAAAACCAATATTGTAATTAGCAAGTGCTTGAGGTTGTCAGCATGTTAATTTGATATCTTTATGAGTTTCATTTGATCAGGGAGGCTATCAGAACAGCCAGCCAAACTTACTCATCACGCTTCTTCTAGGTCAAAAACCAAGATTCCCGTTTCTGATCCATTACGTGCCATGACTGCTGACACATTCAGCCCTGCTTAAAAACGTACCCGTCTCAATTCAGCCAGACAGAGTTAGCTGGCTGAATTTTAAATTATGAGTTTTAAATTAATACATCCACGAAGAATATCAAGCAAATGTAAAGCATCATTAGAAACAAAATCACATTTAGCACAAACACTAAAATGCAAAGATTTCTTTGCATAACCCCAGCCCCAGGCAGCAGTCTCAGTGAGGCTGTGTACAAACCGAGCGGGGGAGATAAGTCAACACAAAATAGATCCAGTTGCAAGATGGCTATTCCTTTTAGTTCGTTTTTGCTTTCCGATGCAGTGTGGACCGGGTTTCACAGCACAGGCTGGGCCCCTCCTGCAAACCTCAGGGCGTAACACTTTAAATGGTGGGCACAACTCTCATCGAAACACTTGATTCCAGGATCTGGGGCTTTAAGATGTTAAGCATTGTGACGCCCGACAGCCCTGGAATAAGGGCTCGATGCAAAACTTTATAGGACGGCTCAAAATAGTTTAATTGACGAGGTTTTACGAGTCGTTCCTACATAACACTGTTATTACATTGCTGTCCATTTTTATTGGTTCGATGGCTGTTGAGTTCGATAGAACTTTTACGTGGTGCACGGCCTTAGACGTCTGCACGTAGCCGATCAGCGGAGCGCTTCTGCATATAGAAACCACCATAATCCCACAGTGACACCTGGTGGCATCAGAGATTCAAGTACCAGTGTTGGGTTTTTTTTGCAGAACGATGGGTGAAACCGCACTGATATGTGCAAGCGCATTTGCCTGAGCTCGTAGTGAACGTGGCCCAGGCAATGCAGCAAAGCAAACTGAGCAGCTCATGTGCAGTTTCTCTCTATGAAAGATTACATTACTTCCTTGTAATGTGTATCCTCAGAGCATTTCTGGATTTAAATCAGGATCCACGCATTTTGGGTCCTGGGATAGATAGGATCCAGATGTACAAAAACGGAGTCACAGAAGCAACTTGGCAGTTAGCAAAGTAGTTTTGATCTTTTAGCTTACTAAGGCTTTTATGTTTGGAAAGAAAATGGGTTCCTTGCAGAGGGCCAGGGAATTGTATGCTAAAGTAAAGCTCCATTTATTTTTATTTTTTTTCAGATCCCCCTACTTTTCCCCTCAACTTCAAAAATCCAGGTTCTGATCTATACAACAGGGAGCCTAACTCCCAGAGTAGGGCTCAGTGAGGAGTTTCATGAAGGAAAGTGAACTACACCTTAAACCAGGGGTAGGCAATCCCCAGCATGGGTGCCAAAGTGTAGCACTCAAAGACATTTTGCTTGGCATGCATGCCTCTGGGTGGATGGCTGGGATTGGGCCAGGCTGTATGGCCACAAGGGTCAGGCCCTTTGTGGCTCCCGCACCATCCGTCCCAACATTTTGCAAGTTGAAGTGGTGGGTGCTCTTGGCACTCTGCCCAAAAACCTTGCTAACCCCTGCCTTAAACCCCGAATCTCACTCTTAGAAGCATCTCATCTAACTTGCTTTGAAAAACAGGACTAGAGTTAGCCATGAGAGTTTCCCTGCAATGAGATGGCACATTATAGTTGGTCATTTTAAATAGCACCTTGACACGGTATATGACATTTTGTTCTGTTTTAAAGAAGTTATACTGTAGTTCAGAAAACCCCGACTCAGATCCACTTCCTGAAAACGCCACATTGCTGAAGCTGTATGACGCATGGGGACTCCACAGAGATGAAAACAACATGCAAGAGAGTCGGACTGAGTCAGAGTCGCCACAAACCAGCCTACACGGTGACCAAGAGGCAGCAAGCATAACAAAGAGGTACTGCAGCAACAGGACACTAGTAATAGCCGATAGCACACAAAATATGCACCAAGCACAGCATCTCTGACAACTCAGGTGTGGATGAACAAGACAGTCAATAGTGGAAACACTCACAAGATGCAATATTAGGAAGCAGAACATACACCATTTTTTTTTTCCTAGTGAAAAAATAAGTATGGGGATGAGGACAATACCGACAGGGACTTATGCACCACAAGACAGTGCTAGCGAGGGAGGAGATAGCCGCTCGCCAGCCCTGTGGCTGAGCATTTGTCTACATCGCCAATTGAATAGTTAAGCTGGTCTGCCCACGCTAAGCTAGATGGTCTGAAAGCATATGTGGTTTGCTCTGAGGCTCAGATTAGGAGGAAGCTAACAATGTGCGTGCCAGAGTATACACATTCCAGGAACGTCCAGACCAGGATGCACAAACCTGCCAGCTGATTCAAGTTAATCAGAAAGCGGTTCGCTCCAGGGACACTGCTACTGCAGACCTACCCGAAGAGGGAGAAGGGAGGATTCCTTCCTACCTCTGCGCTACTTGCCTGTAGCAAACCCGAGTTTTTTAGGGAGTTGGGGGGGATAGGGGGTGTTGGGAATTGATACCACACAGTTATTTTCAAGGTGTTAGGATCTTGCAATCAGTTCTGCAGACGTCCCCTCTTCCCTCATTCTTTCACCTGCATACTACCTACCCTTCCTCCTGCTTTTATTCTTTCCCCCGCCATCTCCCTCAACTGTCCTCCATTCGCCTTATGGAGCACCACCCTCTGAAAAAGAGCCAGTGCAGGAGAACACAACTGAGATACTGTCAGCAGAGCACAGCAGTGGAAGAAGATGCAAATAAAAAAAGTGCTTAAAAGATGAAAATATGTATGAACCAGGCAGGGAGCATCATCTAGAGAACCAGCACAGGGCAAAAGAACCAGAGACCAGCTGACTCAGTTTGTAATATAGAGACGCCCTTCTCTGTGTAGTTTCTCCTTCTCTCAAGACAGCTGTTTGGGTCACATATAGCTGTGAAGTACATTGGAGATGGAAAGCTCTATAAATACAAAGTACAGTTTCAATGAATATTTAACCAAGCATGCCAAGAATTTGAAATTGCTCTCCACTTGAAATCAGCTGTCAGCAGTCATTACTTACGACTGGCATCATCTGTTTCATGGGTTGAGATCTCTAAATTTTTGTAATGCGTAGAATTGGCTACAATAAGGAATGGAACCATCTAATGAAGGGCTCCAAAATATACGGGTCTCATTTTGTGACTTGGTGGCTAGGGGCATAATCCACTTTAATTTCCTTTGTTGGCTAGAGCACACTACCCTCCTTTCTTATAGGAGTTATTTTATGGATCTTTTTTAGCTGCTGTCAGACATCTTCAAACAGCAACAGAAAGCGAGCAGCTGATATCTACAGAACCACTAGAGCAAGCACCTTGGACAAAACCCCCAGAGATACAGTGCCACAGAAACCACGAGATCTTCCCTACAACCCGAACTTCTTTAAAAAGTAAAGAAAACACAACAAACACAAAAGCTCCCAGGGATTCAGAGTCACATAGCAACCAGTAGCTACCAAAGCTGGATCTTAGAAAAATTAAAGAATGCTTATAACATTTCAGATGACATGGGCTTATCTATAAATACTTTGGTGTTCGTAACAGCTGTATCACACACCAATTGAAATATCTTGTTTTAATCATGCTTATTGGAAAACAGCATTTACATTTATAGCACCACAGCATCTAATATTTTCGAAGCAACTAGTTAGTAGAGAAACGTATAGTGGGTACACCGTACCTTTCCTTCTTTCTTCTAACGCGAGCAGGGTCTGTCACCCATCCAGATTTACACATGTGCATGTTTCCAACCCTCCATATGGCCTGCAGCCATCCTGACCAGGTCTAGAACAGAACCATCATGGGGAAGAGAGGCATTTCCAAAAGCATAGGTTTGATGCAAAAATCAAAACATCTGCACATGTCTGCTATTTCCAGCTCCACCGGGCAAATAATGGTCATCAGCCAACAACAGCATTCTCTGGAGATATCACTGCTGCCATCCACTAGCCCATGATTAATTTGCAGTCCTGTTTTCTACTGCTGTTCAGTAGAGGACGGCTAAGTTACTTTTAACAGAATTATACTCTAGAGCGAAAGAGCTATACTATATAAAGGCTTGAGATGGTTTTACTGGCTACAGGCACATGTACAGCTGTATAGTGTCCACTGAAGTCAAGAGGAGCCTCTCCATTGTCTTCACAGACCAAGCAGCTTAGATTCACCATGGCCAGGCAATCAACATGCTTGCTTGTCCCCCCCTCTTCTCTCCTCCTCCCGATGCCCCTGTGAAATGGAAAAGTAGCACGGCCAGGGGGTTGGAGCAGAGAGAGCTTAACTGAGGCTGCACGACGCCTCTACCGGAAGAGGTTTTGCTACATCTTTCTCTAGATTTCACTATATAGAACAGCAGATAAAGCAGACATGTAATATCCAGCTATAAATTCAATTAAAAGGGATTCCAGTGAAAATAAGCCATCTGTGTGAAGCAGAAATGGCTTGGCAGAACGTGATGAATTTTCCTAGAATAACTGTGTTGGAAATTTTGTTTTTTTCCTGGAGAGTTAACCTTCAGTTGGAAATATTTCAGCACTTCTGTTACAAAAACTGTGCATCAGGCTTAATGTTGGATGTAATCACATCAGAAAAATGCTATGTGCCCTAAAAACGTCATACTTGCTTAAAATAATGTTGAACACGGTTAAAGGCTGCACAGTCGAGGAGTTTTATTCTAAGAATTATCTAGTAAACGTGGGGGTTATATCAGTTAAAGTGATGGCCTACCAGCAAGACTCCCTACCAGGTTTTTTTTTTTTACTTTCTCTCTTCAGGTTTTGGGGAGTTGGCCAACACTGATAGTATTAAAAACAGCTGGACAACTGCAAGAGATCTAAACTTGGATGCATCCATTTCTCAACTCAACTTTCTCTTCTTTGTATATAAAAATCAGCACCAGGGATTTGTGGAAACACTGTAAATAGTTTCAACATTAACTGAAATGGTTTCACAGATTAAAAAAAAAAAAATATATATATATATATGAATGCACAACATGGAGTATAATGAGTGAAAGAGCTGCAAGCAGAACCTAAGGGTAGTTTTATATTTACAGGTAAGCTATCACAGGAATGTATGAAGTCAGGCAAAAAGGCTGCAATATTCTTGTTACTTTTGGGTAATGTTAATTCAAATAAATAACCGTTTCTGCAGGATGTAGCATCACGGCAGTGACATCTGGTGGCCAACCAAGAATTCAGAGATTTGTATTCCCAACATGTATCCATGAACAGTATCCATCTTAGATATTTATACATGTTAGATGGAAGGAGCATATTTCTCCAAATTGCTCTTCTTGCTATTTCCCTTTAAAGTACATTTTAGTGTATGAATGAATAAGTGAGAAGTATAGAAATAATAGCCCAAGAACCATTTTTATCTGCAAAATACCTGTATACGCATACAGGCAGTTAATGAAAGTACAGGCTCCCTTCATATTTCCTGGCCCTTATAACTTTAACTCAACCTTGCTTTGGAGAAGTCGATCATAGACAGATCTTGTCCACATACCAGCTGTGGCACCCTGCATCCACAAGAGCATTACGTTATTGCTGCACGGTGTTTGGCACAGCTGTTCTGCCCAGGAAGAGCAGGGACATTTGTTAGAAGCCAGCCAAACACCATAACAGCGTAAACTCCTCATAGTCTATAGTATGATCAACAAAATAGCCTTATCCACCCAATCAGCCTTTTAGTTGTTTCTTCCTGCCTACCTATGTATGCCAGTAGCTTCCTCTTCACTAAATCTTCAGCTGCTGGCTATGCTTTTATAATCCTTCCAAAATGTCAACCTTTCCTCGGAGAAAGCAGAAGGAATTGGGAAAATATGTTTAATGCAGTCAAATAAATGATTAATGGAGTTTACATCATTCATTCATCTCAAAAAGCTATACTAACATTACAAAAAAGTTAAAACTTGGATTCCCCTTCAGCCCAGGAGATCCCAGTGACACAAAGGGGATTGCAAGACATGCAGAGATGAACAGGACTTGCAGAAGCTGTCCTGGCAAGTCCGTGAAAGAGCTAAGACAATTGTGTAAGCTCTTCAGAGCAGAGCCCGTCTCCCTGTACATGAACAGCGGCTACCGGATTCTAACTCTGCTACCGAAATACAGATGCAAGTTTTAAAAACAAAATCTCTTTTTGATCCACCTTGGAAGTGCATCATCCGTCTCAAACACTGAAACCCTAGAACACAAAATTAATCCAATCCTAGTCTAACCCCTGCCTCAGGCTGAATCATCCCTACCCAAACCATTATCTAAACTCTACATCAAACTACTGTCCACCCTGACACAACACAGGCCCTAATGCCTGAACCTGCCACACGTAAACCTGGGGAACCATAGCAGCCAACTTCTTCTATAAACCTTTGTAGGTCCCAGGCAGAGGGCTATGCCACCCACTGCAGATTAAGACAAATGCCCCCAGTCCCTACCAATCTGACCATGGAGTAAAATTCCTTTCTGACCCCAAATGTGGCATCAGTCTGTCCCTGAGCGGAGGGACAAGATGGTTTAGGCAGGGACCTCCGGCTTTGCTCCTAATAGGACCCAGCCCAATGGAAGTCTGCAGCCTTCACCGTAGCCCAGCGGTTCCCGACCTTTTTTGTACCAGGACCCAGCTGTAAACATCAATGGCCAGTCCCGACCCACTGCCCCTCACTCCCAACCTGCTGCCTCCAGCCCCCAGCGTGTGGGGCAGGAAGGACCCCAAACAGCCCCTCACAAGCTGGAACTCTGCCAGCCTGCACGGGAAAAGCCACGGTTTCCCACATTTTTCTCCTTTAAACAATAATCCATTTTTAAAGTTTTTTCATGACCCTTTCATATATTCCTGCAACCCACATTTGAGTCACGACCCACGGGTTGAAAAGCGTTGCTATAAAATCATATACAATAATTCCCTGAATTAAGGTCAATCTCCAGCTTGTCTACCATTCTAACTACCTGATGTACAAGTAAAAAGAAAATCATCATATCTAGTTTTCACAAATATATGTTGTGGAGGGCACCACAGTACTATAAAATTGAAGTCACCAGCTAGGAGCAAAAAACTTGGAGGACCATTTGATCTACCAGTGATATAGAATAATCAGCTTGTTGAAGGGAGCTGAACTGGGACCTCATTCAACATGGTTTTCCCAGCAGAAATGACAGAGAAGGAAGTAGACTCAACTTAAAAAGGTAGCTTTGAGAGTTTCAGAGCTGAAATTAAGTTACATAAACTTGTACAAGAAGAGGTGCAAAACCCGTCATGACACACAATGCCTCTCCTGTCCCTGTAATCTATGGAACATTAAACCCCATATGTAAGTTAACAGAGCTGCCGTATCACAGCATTTCCTACCCTTCATCTTTACAAAAAGGAAAGGCATCTTCCTTAGAAAGCAAACAACGCCCCCCAAAAATCCCACATACAACTTTGTTTGACAAGAAAACTATAATTGGGCCTTGCACTTACCAAGCAAAGCGAGATAACACATACAAAGCCAAACAAAATCTATGCACTCAACATCCATGAGCATTTAAACTCCTTATGAGAGTTACCACTACATTTTCATATGGGATCAGACCCTTAGCATGCCTTCATTTATGATTTACACACTCATTAATACCAAGTGAATATTCCTGTTACCTTCTGAAGAAGCAACATGCACGAGAGTTACCTGTTGGCTAAATATCACAGAATGGTACTGCACATTTATTCAATGGGAACTTTAGGTCTTGTTCTGAGAAAGCTGCATGAAAAATGTGCAGTCCATCAATAATGAATTCAAGAAGTTCTTATGGGGTACGGAGGGAAGAACAAAATGCTTTGCACAGAGCACAATTTTAACTCAATTCAAGGCACATAAAACAAGTGCAGGAACACTATATTTATTAGATCAATAGTTCGTTTTAGCAATACAGTTACAGAATATCACAATGCTGGTTACAAACATACTCAGTATGGTTTGATGGTTACAAATAATGTTGGGCACTGCAGTCTGTGCGGAGTAGGATATGAAAGATTATTCTTGACACAACAAATAGAATGGTCTTCAAAAATGTAGTAATGATCAAGATACGCTCATATAAATCACGGTGGCACTACAAGTGGGGATTCAGGTTTTAAGGGGTTTTTTTTGTTTTTGTTTTAGTAATTTGCTTTAAACAGTTCAAGCAACATCTTAGAATGTTATTAAATTACAATCCCCTGTAGTTCAATAATGTATAAAAATAGTACTGAACCTGGTAATATTCAATAAAATGTAGAGTCCATTCACATCAAAGTAAGAAATAAATTGTAAAGTTTTAGTTACCATGGCAACATTGCTTCCCATAAAGGAATATACAGAAAAAGAAAAAAGTGTTACACATATGGTACCTGCAACAGTTATTTAGTGATCCAACACTTAACTTGTGCACCACAAACCAAGTTTCTAGATATCTCTATATATTTATATAGTATATATTTTTCATCTTAAAATTTACTTTTGAAAAAAAAAAAAAATGTGCACTTCAACAAACTCACTAAGGCCACTCATGCTATAGATACCTAGGATTGCAATGAAATATTGTTAACAAGACCCTAGAGTACGCACCTTGTTATCATTGAAGGGAAACCTTTTACATTGCCTAAAACATTCCTGAGATTTGGAGACAAAAGCATTACCAGCGCTGCCAAAAGTATGTATTTAGTACAGATTTCCAGATTTAAAAAAAAAAAAAAATTTCCTCTCCACCACAAGCAAGAATTTTTAAAAGGCCAAGACATGAAGTGTGCAACAGGCCGTGTGTGTCAAGCTTGCAAATATACATAGTAACCAAAATATTTAGATTGGAATTTAGCACTTGACTGACACTTTTTCCAGGTAACAGCAAAGTTTTGAAGACAATAATAGTTCAGCACAGGAACATGGGGAAGGAACTTTTTTCTTTTTAAGACTGCAAAGAGCAATATCCAGCCAGCTATTTCCTACCATGCTGTAAAATCCAATCCATTTTTAATCAAGTAAAGTTTTTGCCGACAACTTCAATCATGTTTTAGGCACGATGAGTTTTCCTTTTTTTGTACTCTGTCAGTATGTACAGCTAGAAAAAGGAAGTGAAATAAAATGTGCATTTTTGTACCATGAGAAGCAGCGCAATGGCACCAAATTTTAGACCACAGCATTAAAAAAAACAACTTCATTTTTAAAGCGATGAAAAGGATGTTATTTTCCTAATAAGTTAGAGTTCAGCAATAAAACACCTTTCAAAATTATTTAACAAAACACTTGTGTGCAAAAAAAATAAACAAATGGTTTCTATACAAAGTAATAAGTGCATGTAAGGATTTCTATGAAACAGAGGCAGACACTTGTTGGTTGCAAGTAAGAATCACACAGTAAGTGACCAACCTTTTGAAACCAAATAGCTGCTAGTTCTTTCACTAAGAGGCATAGATGTATTTTAAACATCTTTTTGTGACTGCCCCCACCCTTTTCAATTCATAATTTGCATTTGTTTCTCCCATACCACAGAAGCTTCTTCTACTACCATAAGCAAAGTAGTTCCTGGATCTGAAGAACAATGAAACCAAGAATGGAGAAACCCTGAACATCACCTCTTTATGCAAATGCTGCAATTTGTAAACTAGAAAATGCAAGCAAAACGGATCCACAAAACAAAAGTGTACATTAAAATAAAAACGAAGGGTTTAAACGTACAACCAAAGATGAGAAAATTTAGCAGCAAAAGCTGGAAGTTTTCCCTGGACACTCCTGAATTTCAAAGGAATTTGGTATGTGGTTAAGTTACTTACCTGCAAATTTTGTTCTCTGAAGATGCATTTCACTGGATTCCCACTCTCAAATCAATTTCAAGCTTAAAACTATGCAGGAATTCCCAAAGTTTCTCAAGGTTATTTTTCCCGCCTTGATTCTTTGAGGTACTGGTGGGTGTACGTTGTATATGTACCTGCCGCTAGCTAACATGCCAGATGGTTGGTTTCTTGAGCAACAGGAAGGACATGCACTCACAAACTGCAAATGCTCAACATGCAGCCACAAGAAAAATAATTACCGTTTTCAAGAGGACGAAGACAAATGTATGATCAACTCCCTAGGACTAAGGGTAAAGGAAATAGATGGAAGTGCTATCTAATGCCTCGGCGACTTCTTCAGAGAATAGGTAGAGGACAGTTAAATTCCTTTATTTGGAAGATACCCCAATTTCATTAGATTTCCATTTTTAGGATCCAAGAGTTTTGAGAATCCCTCCTCCTTTGTGTGTGTTCGACAGCACACAGCAATAGGCAACAGCACCAAAAAAGCAGGAGTAAGGTGGCTAAAACCAAGCTTTTGTATGTGGAATACAACAGGTCTGCAAACAACACAGGATATCAATTCTGTAGTCACATGATGAAAAAGGCCAATTCAGGAGAGATCCTGAAAGAAAAAGAAAAGGGCCAGGAAAGCTTGACCGCCTCTCCAGCAATGACAGCGAGTCAGGATTACACAAATCGTAGCACAGAGAGCAGGCACCGCAATTGTTTTATAAGTCTCCAACATTAAGACGCACACGGCAGACAGCCAAAGCTGCTCTGTTCTAAAGGTAATATGCTTTGACATCACCACGGAGTTGCAGAGCTGCTAGGTCAATGCTGTGAGATGCAACCAGACAGTCCGTCAAAGCTCAACAGAGTGAACATGCAAGTGTAGTCTTATCTGCTTCACTGGGAGGAGAGGGGGTGCACGTATGCTGAAAGTCATGTTTCTCTTGGTACATTTCTGCTGTCACAAAAATAAAACTCTAGGTGACTTGTAGGGCCTCAGCTCACTCTAGATAAAAATCCAAATGCACCACAGAATATAACATGTGCTGATGAATCAACTTTGTTTGAGCAACGGTGAAGAGAGCTTAATGTATATTGCACTGGCTGAAATACAGTTGGCAAGTACCAAGGTTATTTAAAGCAATGCAAGCTAGTCGGGGAAAAGGAGGAAAAACTAGCATATGAAGCTGTATTTTTAGAAGCTATATTGCTGACCATAGGTAATACAAACTTGGAAGCAGAAGCGAGCACAGATATCACTTACCACTATTGTAAGTTAAAAAATAAATAAAACCTTGAGAACTTTGAGATTCCTCTTAAAAGTGACAAGTAAAACCCAAGAATAGGAAACCAGAGCATACAGCATCTTCAGACAATATAAACGTATTAGTTTGAGGCTTTCAGGTACTTCTGCAATATATCAAATCACAATGTATGTTTAGAACATCTATGTTTAAGGTTCTCCCCTGAAAATCTGATATTAAAACAATACCCTTAATTTAAATTTTAAACAAGTTTAAAATGCCTTTAAGTTTAAAAGAAACAGGAGTTCTCATAAGATGTATGAGCTTTTAACACACATTATTTATCTGATAGACTATCGTTAGTCCTGTAGAGTAAACATGTTTAGGGACTTAGGTAGTTTACACGGCAAGTGTTGCAATCTTATTTAGGGACATGTAAAATAAAACTTTCACATGAGCAAAGAAACTGCTATACAAAAACTAGAGTTTAAGTTTACATATAAATTAGAAAAAGCTGAACTGAGTTTTGACAGCCTGCAATACATCCTTAATAGCTATTAAAATTTTAACAGTATAGGTTATCCCACTGATACAAATAATCCATCCTGTATACAAGTGCTGAAACCACATTTGCAAATTAAATCTCATTTTAACTTGGTGTAATTCTCCCCTCAAAAATACTTGAAGGCACTAGTATAAAAACTATTGGCCTGCAATATTTCATTTAAAAAAAAAAAAAAAAGAAAAAGAAGCCGTTAATACACTTGTGAGTTCTAAGTAGTGTCTGTAATAACTAGTTTTTGCTTTCTGCACTCATAACTTGGAGACAGTCAGTCAAATAAATTTCCACCCCATCCCTTCCCCAGTTTCATAACAAATAAAATTAATTCCAAGTAGTGTAGGAATCTTCTTTGCCAAGCTTCAGCTTGGGGCTGAATTTTCGCGGCCAAGTTATAAACCCCTGAAAATAGGGGGGAAAAAAACTGATGGACTCCCAACTATAGAGGCACTGCTTGTACCACTATAATAAGAATTGAGGTAACTGCAATGACTTATTTCTAGTTTGCTATGCTACATTGATTTTTCAAAATTTTGAGCATTACCTCAACATTAAAACAGACTTGGTTCAATTAAAAAAAGAGAGACAAACAAAAACAGAACAAAAATTAAGACAAGCTAGTGAAATAGGCGTCGTTAAGGGAACTTTACATCTGCCTGATGCATCTTAAATTAATGTAGAAGAATCGGTTTCCGGTTGCACTACTGTTTAATGTAGAAATGAAGCATCACAAAAAAAAAAAGAAGAGACCTTTTGTGCTTTTTTGGCATTTTCCACTGACCCCTGCAAACTGTACAATAAGTTGTGATTTCCAGAAACAAAAGCTGAATTGGACTGTAATACAAAACTATTAACCGGTATAAACAAGTTACTGCCTCAATTATTAAAGTAAGCCCATTTGAAAAAAGAAAAAGGCTGATGCGAATAGTTAAGCATTTCTAGTTTCTGCTTGTGGCATTGACATTTTAGATATCTGAATAAGCTTACTAGTTAAAGACATGCCATCGCAACTGCTAAGGAACGTTCACCTCCTAGTTTTGTATCTATTACATGAATATAATTTTGCATTATCACTGATCATACATCTAAATGAAATAATTCTACTGGTAAAAGTGAATGCAGGGGCAGAAATATTAAATTAAAGCCACTGGTCCAAAAAACTTTTCTAGATAGACTGGTCCACTTTTGATTCTCCTGGTCCTGTTTTGGAAACTATAGTTCTTGTATTGTACCATAGGAAACTAAGAATGCTGGTCTACTGGATCGTCCCACTCAAACGAACACTGGTCCAGTTCAGATCTTTAAAACAACAAACGGTGTCACTTCTTTAACAATCTTTTGTGGTTCATAAAAAACGTTGCGTTCTGGAGTGGTTCTTTGCCATTTTTTCTTCATGAGACAGCTAACAAAGCTAGGGCATTCTCCTTTACCCTAATATTTGCCATTAATTTTGCTACAATGCACACAGGAGAAAGATCTTTTTCATACCATTTATACAATATAGTATTTATTACTTCTGCTTGTTAGAAGAATGTTCTCGTTGAAACTGTGCATTCATAACAAGAATGCAACTCTTTTGGGCTCAAACAGTTTTATTTAATGTTTTCCTGCAGCCTTTCTGCAAAGTAGCCTTTTGGAAAAAAGAAGAGAGACGGGTTTCTGGAATACCAAGTTCAAAATGGGAGCCGAACTAGACATGCCATACACATGCTGATAAGAATTTAAACACACATTCATCCGTATGGGCACTCTTCAGTGGACTGGACCAGTGTTTCAATGCAAATTCCAGCCCCCAGAAAAACTACATGGTTTAGATTTCACAGTATGACTTTCCCCTGTAGTTTGGGGGAAAAAAAAGAAGAAGTAATTGGTTAATTGACCAAGTTCCTTAGCTATTCTGTCCATCAACATTCTGAGACATCAGAAAAGACTGGACCACTTCTTCAGTGGATTGAGGGCTGGTGCTTACATCCTCCAGAGCATCTGTAACTGAGAACTGCCGATCTCGCAATCGGTTCCAATTGGCCAAAATATTGTGGTATTCGAAAACTTTCTCATAGTTGCCAATGGAATTGTACAGTTTAATGAGACCTCTATAATCATATTCTAGTCCACTGTAACCTTCGCCAAAAAGCTTCTTCCCTAAAGAAATGCAAAACAAAAAAAGAATTTAAGACAGAACACGTACAATCCCCTTTTGCCAGCAGCAGTTAACAACAGCACTAACATCCGGGAGAATTATAAGCTAGTTTTCTTGATACTACTCTTCAGTGCATTTCAGATCCTTTCCTTTATTGCTCCTGGTACTTAACTTCTGACCACAGACAACCAGCTGTACAGGAGTATTTATAATGCATAAAGTTCTAATAGGAATTAAAACAGGACAGGTGCCTCCTATGAGTCCCACTTGCAACCGAAACTCAAATTGTGAAGCGGGGTTGGGGCAGAATTGGCACTTTAACCCACTGTACTTCCCTCTTATGAATTATGAGCACTAACTGTCCTCTGTGGAAATCATGCTAAAACTCTAATGTTATGAAATGAGAGTTTCTTTGGACAATATTCATTGCAATGAGTGGATGAGCAGGAAGGGGAGGATTTCAAACAGATTACAAAGAAATCACCAACCATATCAATTTTTTATTCCCCTGAAATTTTCTTATTATGCTTCAAATCTTTGACATAATGAACCCCTAGATAAAGTTAATCCAAAGGTAGGTGCTGGACTTCTACCCCCAAAGTTAATCCAAAGGTAGGTGCTGGACTTCCTAAGTGGACACAGTCCTAGGTTTGTTCAATCAGTTGAAACTTAAGTTACTGATGTGCTTCTAAAGTACCGTAATCATATTTAGAGTGAATCCACAAGTTAGTTATGCAAAAGGCTTGCATTCTATAAAACCTTTCAAAAAAGACCTTTGTTTTACTGTACATATCACCATTGCTCAATAGTTATTTGCTTTTAAAATTACACACCAATTGCTATTGATCTCAGATAAAGCTTTTCGGCATTTTCATATTGATTCATGTCGTAGTTATAGAGAGAAGCTAGGTGTCCCACTGACAGGGCAACTTCATAGTCTTCTTGACCAAGGAGCTGCTCCTTAATTTGAATTGCTTTGATGTGCATTTCTTCAGCTTCCTGAAAGACCCAGAACATAAAAAACGCAGAAGAGACGTTACTCACTTCCATCAAAGAGAAAAGTGGAGGAGAAGGGGAAAGAGAAAGACAAAGGGGGGGGGGGGGGGGGGGGGAGAAGGAGGCAGGGAAGATTCTTATACATGAAAAATGAATAGCGACACAATTGAACGCTTAATCACATTAGTTGGAAAGATCCTGTAACATTCAATTACGGGCTTAACAGGCAAAAGAGCCTAGTGACATAGGCACAAAATGGGAAATCTGGTTCTCTGGGTTCTGAAAGGCTGTTTTCCGATCTTTGAAGTGGGGATAGTCGCAACCTACCTCCTCAGGGTACTGGGGAACCAACTTGTTAATATCTGTAAAGTGCTTTGGAGTAGTAAAACACTAAGTAAAATTCCTTACAAGGGAGCACCTGTGGGTACAGTCAGTTTAAAAACTTGAGAAGGCTTTGAAGAGGCTGTTAATTCTTATCAATACTTACGATGGAATAAGAGGCTGTGTTGCTTTTAGAGCTATGGATGCGATTTTTCAAAATGTAGTAACAAACTGACATTCTTCAGCAATCAGAAGCGTTTTGAACTTACCTTAAATTTTCTCATGGACTGATAAAGTCTGCCAAGGTTGCCATAGTGTTTTGCTGTCTGTACATTAAATTCCCCAAAGGCTTTTTTAGCTAACTGGAGTGAAGATAGATGCAAATCATGAGCTTCCTGAAGTAATCTTTGCTCAGTTTCCTTATTGTGACAGTCTATTGCAATCTCTTCCAGGATAAGTGCTGAACATGGAAGAGACAAAAATCACATTAACGATGCAAAGAGATGTGAACTAAAGATAAATAATGTTATCGGATTCTGTTACTTCCAATCAGGTTTTGCTCTCTGAACTGTTTTCATTAAAGAGGTACAAAATCCAACCTCTCTTTCCATGTTCACACAAAAATATTCAAAATACTGTACACAGAGCTCTCGTTTTTAGCCTTTCTTCAACTGCTAAAATGCAAGAAAATTAATGCTATAGGCCAATTCTATGAAGAATCTTAAACTAGTTAGTTATCATTTAGTAATAAGCAAATTTAAGTGTCCAAGAGGACAGAAAACCTGGAAAAGTGGACAGGTACAAAACTGCAAAGGAAGAAAGACTTCAAAGAAAAATAAAAAAAAGAGGCAGTTACAGTTAACAGTTACATTTCTCTTTTATCGATTCATAGAAAAGGAGGGAAGTATATAATAGCATTTCACAAGCACGAGAGCTGTGCGATATAATCTTCCTAAATGGTTTCCGACCCCTTCAAAGGGCTTGGGTCAGGCTACACTATCCTTCATGCTTAAGGAACATTAGGTACAGCTTCCTAGAGCATAGAAACACACTACATCTGTCATATAAACAAACTGATTTTGCTACACAGTAAAAAGTGGAATGGATATACTGTGCCTAAGCCTACCACGCAGTAAATCTACCAAATTGAGGGCAACGTTACCCATTGAAAATAACGTAATAACTATTGTGCGTAGTTACTAAGTGGAACATGCCGCAGAGCTGCACGTCTGGTCAATTTAATCTCGGGTAACCAACTGCTGAAAATAAGCCGCCTTCTCCACCATAAAGTGGTCAAGTGTTATCCAGCAGCTACCTCTGGAGTGCTGGTTATGTTTCTGCTTCTTATTTAGGAGTAAAATACTGGCCAGATTATTCTGAGTATGTGTATCATTTGCCTTCACTATAAATCTAACAATTTCATTATCAGGTCAGACAAAGAAAGACTAAAGGTATTTATCTCCCCCAACACTTCGATTGCAAAGTCTTCACCCATAATGTTGTAAGTGGTGAAAAGAAACTCTTATAAAAACCGATAAAAAACCTTGAATTTGACTGCATCACACAAGAAACAACCCTGCCTCAACAGTCGCTTCACCGCCGAGATAAAAAAAACGTGCCTTCTTGTACTCGTGCATCACCTGTGACACGCATACCATAGTTGGAGAATGAGTGTCCTACAACTACATACTGATTTCTAGGGAAAGGCTAAGGACAATCATCCATAGCAGTCAACCCAGAAAGAGAGAAATCAAACTACTGACTCTGACTGCCGCAGAAGAGCAATGTGCAAACTGATCAACCCAGCTGGTAACTTCCTTTAAATCCAATGGCACTGAACAATATAACATTCAAAGACAAGCTTTGTGTTTATAAACAAAAGTGAAATCATTAAAGTTATCTCCATCTTCACTACTTATAAAGGATCTTTAAAGTACAGCTTTTATAGCCTAATCCATAAAGAGAATGGTTAGCTGAGAGTGGGAAAAATGACTTGTATTTTATTTCTGTTCCTTACTAGAAGTAATACAACTGAATGGACTTCCATCAATAAAGTGTTAAATGAATAATGCTTCAGTACTGTAACTGAGTGCTACCTTTAACTCTCTTGGAAGAGGCCAAAAGAAGATGATCTTCAGGGAGAATGTGGGTGATAATGCCAATAGCACGTTCAGCATGGAATCTGAAAAGTTCAAAACCACATATTTTTATTGAATTTTGACTTCTGAAAAGTTAAGTCAAATACTTTAAATTAGTAAACCAAACAAAATAATTCTAAAATAAGAAGTCTCTAAAATTAAGGGACCAATTTAAATTCTATCGTGAAAATGATTTGTAACATGTATAACTTATGAAGTACACTTTGCCCTATGTACAGCACGAAATTTGCTCCCAACGTTTTTTTCAGTATGTATCCACAATTGTACTTACAGCGCATTGTCAAATTTTCCAGAGCTATACTGGTGCACATAAGAAGAATAAGCTAAATCTTCATGGGCTGTGGCTACATGGATGTTTTTTCCTCCAAACACTGACTGTCGGATATCAAGAGCTGTCTGAAAATAGTCACAACAAAAGGCTTATCAGTTGCCTTGTAAACTCTTCCTGAATTTCCGTGTTTTTTCTATAATCTAAAGAACTACTGGCTCTGGAAGGAAAGTGTATGTTCATATATTATTCCCCCCGTGTAGTGAAAGTTTGTAACAGAAGTGGGAATTAAATTTTGTTTTGCTAAACAACACTACCTAGGAAGCTGTCATTTTGCAAAACAAATGCTCCCTTAAAAGTATATACATTCAAGTCTACAAAACAGGATACTTTGCTATTTAAAGGTATGCACAAATGGACATCTGAGAAGTTTATCATCCATTTTTAAGGCAACAATGCAAATGCCTCTGAAAGATCATTTAAAAAAAAGCATGCAAATTTCTAAAAATTAGCAAATATCTCAAAGAGAACCCACAAAACAGTCTCTGTTTTAAGAATGGTGTGCCAGCTTGCCTCAAATGACTGAACTTGTTTTTCCATCACATTAAGCTTAAAAAGCCAGTCACCGTTAAACCAAAATACATAACAGTGTTTAGCTAATCTCCAAAATTAGTTTAACTAAACCAACTTGAAAGACCCCACATATCTAACTGCACTCCTGCACCTTAGAAAAAGTTCCAAGTTTGACTTTAATTACTGGAGCATGTACAAATATTACCAGATATGCTATGATTAATACAATCCCATCTCAGTTTTATCAGACTTTTAGTTCAATCTATTAGCAAGCTGAAGAAAAGATATACATGGCTACATTGCTAATGTAAAAACAAATACTTAACGACAATATTTTGATTAAAAAATTACAATCATTTAAAAACCACCCCAACCACCCACCTTCAGCCATTCATTCCAATTTGCAATTACAGAAACGAGTACAAGCACTTGAGACATTATCTGTTAGAAATGGAACACACATTTCGACGGCAACATACCTGATAAATTGCAACAGACTGGCATATATTATCTACATTCAGCAAGTAAAACCCATAGTCTAGTAATGTGTCGGAATATTTTGGGTGTTTGGCTCCAAAATGCTCCCTGTAAAGACATAACTGTATTATAACCAGAAATAAGCAAGACAGTTTAGAACGATATTGTAACGATGCTACGTACCTGGCTAGATACACTGCATGCTTTATTAATTGCTCTGCTTTCTTAAATTCACGTTTTACAACACAAGCCTAGAGTAGACAGGAAACAGTATATGTGAGAGCAGGCATTTTCAAAGCATCTCTGTTCTACGGATTGACTTAATGACCAACTAGGGTGTTCAGTTTCAAAATTTCAGTGCAATTACTAAACCATTTTTTAATTCCTGAAAAAAATCCTCCCAGATATAATATTAACTAACATTTTACAGTAATATAAATAATCCACAAAAAATGCAAAGCTATTCTCTACCTAATCTGTAATTAGATAGGGGGTACAAGCAAAATGTCTACTGTGTGGCAGAGATTGTTGTTCTTTCAAAGAACTGCAACTCCATTTCAGAAAAAGAGAAAAAAAAGCTTTAAATTTCTAAGAGACATGTCTTCTCTGGTCAAAAATTCAGGTTATTCGTTTTAAGTATAAAACTGATGGTGGCAAAGTAAACCGGCAAACAAGATTTGATAATACTATGAACTGGAACACGCTAACCTAAGATTCTACATGGTTTACAGTACATTAACAGACTAACTTTTATAGATTTTCTTTGCAAATTATCAGCAAACTTTTCATTCACCTTTGAAGCTTGTCTTAAAACATCCACCACTACTTTTACAGGCAAGCCAACTGTGATTTCCTTCATAGCTTCTATACACCACTTGTAAGCCTGTAAAACAAAAAGCTTGTATGAAATATCATTACCTTTGAATTCAATCATACGGAAACCTTAAGAAAATACTATTCGTCTCTCATAATAAAAATTCTTTGTTTAGGGATCGCTTTTTGGCTTAAAAATTAAATTGCTAAATCTCATTCAAGCCTTATTATTTGATTCTTCTTAAGTTCACAGCTGGAAAGAGAGAGAGAGATGGCAATCAAATGAAGCAACTAGATTGATTTGTTCAGAAAGTCAGTGACAGCTAGGAAAAAGACTCGGGACTCTTGAAGACCATGCAGTCCTACACCCAGTATCATGGCCCTGTTCATTTCTCCAACAGGTAAATGCTCTACCTTTCTTCAAAAAAGAAAAAGGTAAAGATGACTGAGTTCTGCTTAGAGAGACCAGCTACCCATTTCTACTTAATTACCTTGAATTAAATTTATTCAGAACACAAGTCCTGAAGAGCTGTCTAAAGTTTCAACTCATAAGATAAAAAATTAATTGTTAAATACTTGCTAATATTATTCTAACAGACACTTCAGTAACTTTATAACGGATTAACTTCTTTTTGTCTTTGGCAACATCAGTTTCTTATGTTTCCAGGCCCCAAATTACTAAGGTCTTTTAGTCAGTATTAGACTATTTTGGAGCGAAATAAACTCATAGCTTAACAGGTTTGCTAAAATCAGATTTTGCAGAAAATGGCTGAATGAAACACTAGTTTTGTTCTGTGTTTCCCAATTACAAGGTCACAGACTACTTCTTGCTATATAATTATTTGCATAATTACTGTGACGTATATTTTAAGAAGTTACAGGCAATTGTGGATTTGGCAGTCAGATCCCAGGAAGGCAATTTTTTTAATAGTTTTCTGCACATTACCAGTACTTGTGGGTACTACAGCCCAGCTGTAGTCCATTCAAGACTCCATTAAAAATTAATGGGAGTTTTGTTCGGAAAGTAATAAGGCTCCTTGTGGTTTGCACCAACTAAATAACAGCTTACAGGTAAAGAATGTCAGTTCCCACCACGACATACTAGTACCACATGCTATTTTAACGGTATATAAAGTTTTCTCCAATGGAAAACAGAAACAAACTCCTCAAGCCAAATGTTTTTCAGTTGGTACCAAGTAATGTAAATCTGAGACTCAACCTTTGCCAGAAGAAATCCAAGCTACCTACTGAGCCTGTATTAGGGAGTCATAATAGGGTTTATCAGAAGTCCTCTGAAAACAAACCAGCCCCACTCACCTCATCATAATGGCTCTTTGCAAAGAGTAGTGCACACAGTTCCCCATAGAGCGCTGCTTTGTTTGCTTGTTGACCATGTTTTGCAAGTTTGTCCATGTAAGACTGCGCTAGTTTGAATGTTTCTTCTCCCAGGTGGTATTTACAATTGCCATTTCGAACATGCAGCAACCTTAGGAAAAAATGAGAGAAGTCTTGAAACTTTTAAAAACGACTTTGCATAATCTGCTCCAATCTACAGGGTTATGACACATCTATAATCTGATCATCTAAATTACACTGGAACTGGGTTACTGCCACTCCGCAAAACGACACCTGTTTTGAATCCAATGCATTTCACACCTTGCTGTGACTTAAACAAGAAGGGTTACTGGTTCAAGCATGTTAAACATTTAATCCCTCAGTCATACTCGGGGTGGTTTTCTTTTTTGTACCCTTAATAAAACACATTCTGCCCAACACGAATACAACTCTAAGCAAGACAAACATAGAAACAAAAAACGACAGTGGATTCTCTTTGCATTCCTGCATCTGATGCTCCCTGGTTTGCTCTACAAGTGCATGCCAGCATCCAGTCTTTATTTTAAATGGTATTCTAAGTGTCAAACAAAACAAACAAGTTATTGTACAGAAGGCTTTCACTACAGCCTTGCTGCAACTGAAACAATATTAGTGAGAAAGAAAAAACGCCTATCTAGAAGGGTAGGGATGATAATATTGTTTAGTCTTGATACAAGATTTGCATGAAGTATGACCTTGATAGCATATTGGTGCCTCCAGGCACACAGTGTGTTATTGATAGTAATCTTTACTATCCCAGAACAAGAATGCAAGATCTAAACCCTCACTCTCCATGCCAGTAGGACGCAAGAAGGGTTTTTCCTGCAGTACCTCTGAATGACTAGAAGATGCAACTAGCTTCAAGGCTGTAGGATGTATTCAAGAACAATAAAGGAGGCAATAGTAAAGTCCAAATAAATTATCTAAATGGGAGAAGGAAAGCAGCAGTTTTCACACTGACTTATTCTGTGAGACTTTAACAGTTATCTTGAAATAACTGCTCAAGAGTTGCTAATCCTTAGGTACCCATAGAGTTAGGCTCAGATGCAGCAAGATAGTCTCTGGAACTCAAGTCAGATACACATAAGATCAAAAACTCAAGATTTACTCTTAATGCCCTATGCCAAGGGTATCAAAGATAGGGCCGAGCTCCTGGAGGGGCAGAAATTCAGGGTGGGGCCTGCCACCAAAATCTAAGGTATGAAGCCCTGCTGGGGGGACACGTTTTGGCAGTGGCCCACATTTAAGCAGGGATGGCTCCATGAACCAACAGTGCCACTTGTTCTACTGCCAGAGACGGGTTTGGATCTAGCCTGCAAAGAACCCTGCCATCTAGATCAGGCCCAGGGTAACAAGCACGTCTGACATGCCTGCCCCATGCTAACTTTGATAGGTTTTGATCTGTAGGATTAACAGTCGCCTCAGGAGACAGTGCTGCCAGATGCAGACTAGCGCAGCAGTGCTGAAACCTTTTCTCACTATGCTAACAATCCCAGTTCCTGGTATCTATTTAAAACAAAAAACGTTTTCTGTAAATGTAAACCAGTGTTTCTTCAGTGCCTCATATGCTAAGCCTAGAGGGCAGAACTATTTCTTTATCCATCAAATGACAGAAAGAGACAGCTGTCCATCCGCAACTGCAAAGGCCTACGTTCTGGAACATGCAATGAGTTCCTGGAAGATAAACTTCTCTTCCTCCTGGAAATTCACTACTACGAAAGGGATAATATATTTTGACAGTGACTAAGAAAACCTAGCAAATAAAGAGGACAAGCTAGAGAAGGAAATAAAAATACACAATAAAGCAAAGTGAAACTGAATGTAGGGTACTGAAAAATAGGGGCTAATCCTTTGAAACTATGATCCGTCAGTACTCTGAAGCCATAATGTGAACTCCTTGTTTGAGATGAGGTGGATTCTCACACTGTGAAAGGAGGGGAAAGGGGAATGAAAGAGACTTCTGACTGGATGATCCTCCGATTTCTTAATTGAAGATCCTGTGCCCATTAGAGTAAAAGATTTAAGAGTTACTGCTGCATATGCTTTTTGCATCAATACAGTGCTGCCAGAAGTACCCTTCAATTTACCTTATTAAAATGTACCAGGGAAAATGCCACCACTAGTTCAAGCCAAGGAAACTTAGCATGCATTCAAATTAAAATGCATATTTCAGAAGTATTTTTGCAGGCAAAGGGTGCCTCTTACATGATGGCACATAGAACAATCAAAGAATTATGTTTCTAGCTGTTCTTCATAGCAACACACATCCCCCAGTAGCACTAGCCGCGCTACATAAAATAAGCAAATTTCAAACAATCGTACCCTGAAACCACATTTCTTTAAAAAAAATCATATTTTAAAATGTTACGTCCTGAACAGTGCAACTGTATAGTTAGATTTGTAGCACAGAAACACTGTCCATACATTCCACTGCTAGCTTTATATTAGCTTTTCCCTGCCTCTTGAAAGGAAAACTACTAGTGAACTGGACACAGGTTCTTGCTTGTGGGCTCTATTACACATAGATGCGTGTCATGCTATTGACCTGAAGGTAAAACAAACAGAAAACAACTCAACACAAAAGGTGACACATTATTTAATATCCCCAATGACTCTCTTGCAGGACTTCAGTATTAAAATTCCTGCAAATATAGAAGTTCGTTCATTACAGTCACCTGGGGAAAAGTAAAGTAACACTCATCCTTTTGTTGCTTATTGTAAGAACCAGATCAACAAATAGGCATTACAAGTCCAAAGCCTCATGTCTTCAGAGCTTTTTATCATCAGTTCTCCACAGACTGATGTTTGTTTTAAACAGGTCTACCAGTAAGGAATTCAGGGATGCAATGAAAAGAACCTCTTACATTTATATGAGGAGGTCTTCAGAACTGTCTAATACACAAGACCAACTGTTCTTGAGAGGGCTAATGGTAATTTAAGTCCAAACTCACCTTACACAACATTCTACTGCACGAAACCAATGAAGTATTTCATCGTGAAGGGCGCATAATTGAAGGCAGGAAAGAAACACCTTTTCAGCGTCACTATACCAGCCAGCATCTGACAGGAATCCTCCTAGAAATTCAAGAGCAAATAAAACTGCCCATTAACACGCTGTTGTAAAAAGACAAAATTTAGTTTTAGCTCATGACATTTGTTCTAATTAGCTGTTTCACCACAGACCGAGGAGAACAAGAAGTGGGTATCTTAAGCCCACATCAAGATACAGAAAGGCAGCTCTAAAACAATCTGGGAAGGAGCCTGCAGCAAGCACATTATACAGGTATTTACAAAGAAATGTTACATATAAAACTGTGCGTAGAGCATATGGATCCTGAAAAGTAAATGCTTCCACTTTACAAGGCTCAGGTTTTGAAGAGGATGTAGAAGGAGTCTCTCGGTCAAATCATGTTCATTTGTGTGTGCGCATATGCATGTGTGTTGTGACAGAAAACTGGGGGAAGAAGTGTAAAATGAATACACTGAAGGTATGTACTGTAAAGACTTTTTGTAAACCTACTTTCAAAACATTTCTCTGTTAATCAAAAGGTGTAATTTGCAAAGTAACCTACTCTATAGTTCTTGTCAGATTCTGACAAAGTAGCACATACTGCTATACACACAGTATAAAAAAAACCCCTATACTTTTCAAATATAGTCTCACATTTCAAATCCATGCGTATTCAGTTATAATGTTTTAAAGAAAAGATTTAAAAATATTTACTTCTCTCTGTTTCATGGAAGTGTAATTTAAACTAAAGCATCATAATTAAATAGTCTTAGCTATTGTCATTGCATTACCTAAAACAAAACCAATCTGGATTGCTTTTTCTTTCACAGCAGAATCTGATTCTGCTATGTAGGAACACCGTCGACTGAATGAATAGGCCAGTACGGAGGCAACTTTTACTCCATGATCCATCAAAGCCTGAAAACAATGATGAAGTAGATGCCTGAAAGGAAAGAAAAACAGAATGTATTTATTAAAGAAGAGATGTATTTTGAAAGCATTCTAGGGAGCATGCTCTTTGGTACAACAGATGCAACTGTGAATAAATCATAAATGCCAACAGAACTCTAAAATACTGAAAATTGTGCCCAAAACCAACACATTGAAGTATTCAAGGCCAGTACTGAAGTTCTTCAAGGGCACTGCTTGTAATTATTTTATATGCATAGGATACCAAGGTCCTTGAAACAGAAGCCACCAACACGTATCATTTTTTAAGTCAGCAAATAACATTTCTGACAGATTTATAAAAAGGCAAATGAACCATTATTTAAACTGCAATTGAAAGCCACTTTCGTATAAGTGAAATACAACAGGATCCCTTGTTTCCAACTTGTTAAGACCCTTGGAAAAGACTAACAGTAGAAGAGTCATCAAGAATAAGGCCAGGAAGAGAAAACAAAAGGAAGGCAATATTTAAAAAGAAGCCACGCCTTATTTTGGATATAATGAATAAGGCCTGAAGAAACTGGTTATAAACATAATTGCATAGAATGGGCCTGTCAGAGAGATGGAATGCCTCATCTTAAGACATTGTTCCTATTAATTTGTTAGATAAACATTTGGAAGTGGCAGGGCACAGATAGGCAGATCTTTAATAAATATATTATACATATGTGTGTATCTGCCATGCTCTTATTGATTCGATTTACATCCTTCACATGTAATCTCTGCATTCAGTGTGGGAAGGGAAGAATAAAGACTTGCAGTCCTGGAACCTTTAAGACAACACTGGAGAGTTGCCAAAGCAACCACAGGATTCATGTCTAGCATATTTTAGTTGAGTAAGACTAACAAAGAATTCATTTGGGTGACCAAATGCCACAAACAGAGCTTTTAATGGTTTTACCCGTTTACCTACAAATTTACAGATTATATAAAAGAACCAAGACCTGGAATTCAAAAGCCCTTCTGCAAAGCTGGAAGAGAGTTATAGCAGTCATCAGTTAAGCATGAGACCTAGAGGGCAAAGGGGATATTTTCCAAGTTTAAGACCAGGCAGGAAGGATTAGAGCTGAACACCCAAACAATTTAAATCTAAACACACAGCATGAGTTACTTTATTTTCCCCCCTTCTCTTAGTGATTTTTATACATTGTCTTCAGTGTTGCATCCAATTGATGTCTCTATGTCTCTCTTAATACAACACATCTGTATATTTCCTCGTTTAATTACATATTTTTCCTCCACTCCCACACCATTTAAGTTATCCTTTAGGAGTGGTCTTTAGAATAATTAGATATAATTACTTTTTATCGTACGCCATATAAACCTTTAAATATACTGCGGTGCTTCATTATAAGGGAAGGGAATGACAATAGCATAACTGCCTTAGGTATCAAGTATGTTCTCCCCATACTATAAAAAGGGGTCAGGAGGTTTCCTTGCCCTGAATGATATAAATCCAGTGAGACAGTGGTGGCAGTGTAATCTTACCACGTCTGGTTTCTGAGAGGGTTGTTAGGCTGTGTGTGGCAACTACAGATGAAAGGGACCTGAATGTTTAAGATTCCCATTTCGGAGAGGGTTGAAATTCAATTTTCATCTAAAGACATCCATCAGTTAAAGAAGTTGTTTCAAAATACCATAAAAGGTCTTAAACTCACCTGAGAAACCTGAAAAAAAAATATTGCTTACTGATATAACTATTTTCCTATCTACAGTCTAGTACAAGACAGTACCAAGAACTAGGCAAGCAAAATAAAACTGTACTCCTGACAGTCACCCCATTAGGCACAAATTTAGACTATTTCTGACTCTGGGGAAAATAGGGAAGTGCTTGCCAGGATTAAGACCAGATTTACTTTTGGGAGTCAAGTGTGTCAGGGATTCTAAATACAGAAGCGTGTACTTAAAAATACTGGCTGAAAAGATACACAAATGTACGTGTTCAAAAAACACTCTGCATAACACTTTCCAGTAAGTGCAACTACAGTAAGACATGAAAAAATTAGATGCGATTAATCAATATACTAACAATTACCTTTTATCCAAAGCTCGTAGCACCTTTGCAAAAACTTCCAGTTCACAGAATTCACTGCCAAGCTGGCATAAGCGGCCTTGTTGGTAAAGCTAAAAGAAGCACATTGTTAAAAACAAAAGTTAAGATTACAAGAAGAGGAGAAAACGGTATGATAATAAGCTCATAAATTAAGTCTTTACTCATCCCATTTGTAAGCTACAGTAGGCTACTTAAAATGGGGTAGATGATCACTCAAAAATGGAACTGCTATCACAGGGGCATGTTATCACTGCATGATAGTTATTCCAAAGGAAAACCCAAGTTGAACAAAAGTATTAAGGAAGCGTGAAAGGTGGAGATCTATCAGAAATCAGTGCCTAGGACTATATTTTATGTCCAGTACAACTTGCCAGTGTTGCTCCATTAACCGACAAGCTTATGGCTACTAAGATGTCAGTGCATTAGGCACAAATATACAGCTTATCTTATACAAACAAAGAGTTGGCAAGTGAATCAGTGGATTTATTAGAAATCTCTTTGGTGACCTGTACATTACAAAGAGACCCCATCATTCCACCACAGAAAAATGGTGAGTTTTCTTGAGTAAAAATGAGCTAAAGAATATAACTGCATTTTGGGGGGCAGTACTACCCACTCACAAGTGGAACATTTTTAATGTATTTGAAATCTGACTCCATCAGATCTCACAGACTGAACAGTTGGATTGTGTTAATGCTCAGTACAAAACGACGCTACACAATGCATGGCGGCATGTAAAAGGATATTGACAGCTCTGTAGATGTCACTATTGAACCTGCTAATGATACAGGCTACAAACCAAAGTGCAACTGCAATCCCTATCCACATTTTCAACCTCAACTGAAATATGACTTCTATTCAGCAGCTACAGAAAGAAGTGAGAAAACACTAGACATTTTTCACTTACTCACTGGACACTGATGTACTTCATAAAAGTACTTTTACTTCCCCCACCCCCAGATATGCAAAATGTATGTTCCACTGCTGTTAGCACCATATTAGGAACACTGAAACAGCACTGTTTCTTTAACAGCTTAGTGCTGTTAGGAAAAATTAGTCATTGCTTGCCAATTCTTCAGTTTTCTGGAGCATAAGCCAACACGGATTTGTTTACTACATTATGTATTCTACTGTGAGCATCAACATACCCTTAATCCTAAAAGAAAGGAAAAGAGTTGGTATTTTTTTTAGGTCCAACATCTAAGTTTTACTAAGTGTAATTAATAGAAAACGTCTGTAGTATGTAACATACAAAACTGTAGCACAAAGATTGTTTGGAAATATTTTTCCTGCAGTGTTTGTACTTGGACAAACAGCACTGAGCTAATACATGAAAACCAGAAATCTACTCGCAAGACTGACCATAATACAAGATGAAAGCAGTGTACAAGTCAAAATACAGAGGCAAGTCAATTAGATCATTCTCAAATCAAGATATAAACAACCCATGCTATTGATAACAGAAGACCAGAAAGTCATTTTGCAATGTGATAGGTCAATAAAGTCCTTTTAACTTCGGTCAGTTGAAGCAGTCAAAGCTAAAAAATCTGATCAGCTAAAATGAGAGAGTATAGTTTCTTGGATACCACCTAACTGGGGCATTTTTTTAAATCTTCACAGAATCTGAAACAAAATACTTTAAAAAGATTGTAGCAGACTTAAGAAAAACTAGTCACTGCCAACCAACTAAAAAAAATCCAATGATTTAAACTGAAAGACTGAGATCCAGAAACAAAAGCTGTTTCACCAACCCACAGCTTGTGCCTTGACCCTAGGAACCCTTTGCTCATGAGTACTCCTATTGCCTTAAAGAGGGGCACTCAAACAAGTCAAGTTACTTGTAAAAACATCTGTAGGATTTGGGTCCAAGCTGGTTTGCAGACAGGGGCCTGCCTTACTTAATCTGCCGGCTCCACTCCAAAGCACCTACAAGGCACAATTAATGTTCTACGCTATCACCCTTCACATCATCACTAGGTAATGTAGGCAAAGCACTCTTTTGCACTCTTTACATTTTCCTTACCTTCAAAGTCAGAAGAGGAATTTATTTTTATGCCATATATTCACTACGGCCGTGTTCATTAACTTCAACAAGCACTGAATAAGACCACTACATCAAAACCCAACAGCAGGCCTTCGTTTTTACCAGAATAAACCTAGTAATGTAGTACCCACTCTTACAGCTGCTGCAAGTACATTGAACGTTTAGCTCTCAAATGAAAAAAAAATATTTATTTATATTTTTGCAAAATAAATAAAGGAAGGAAGGAAGCAAAAGCTACATGCAAGGAATAGCTTTAAAGGGCCCTTTAAAAACAAACAACCAGTAAATTATTGTTTTTGCTACAGACTTCAGATGCATGTTTTTAAATTCTTTCAGAGCAGTGATTCTCAACCAGGATGCTGCAGTACCCAGGATGCCTTGAGATCTTTTCAAAGGTGCTTTTAGACAGGCAAAACATGATTCGCAAGATAAATCTAGAGATTTCACATAGGAATCCAGTTTCAAAAACATTCAGACCTGCTGTGGTCTTTCTGAGTTCTTTGCAATGAAAAAATTGCTCTATTATTTTTCCCTGTTGTCAAAAAAGGAGTGAAAACTAAGAGCTGACATTTCCTGAGGAGTGCCTGAGGCCTAATGAGGGATACCTCGAGCCTAAAAAAGGTTAAGAACCACTGTTTCAGAGGCTTTATTCCCTAGAGTACTTTTACTGATAACATGTGCAATTTATATATTTCCTTATTACAATATTGAGAGGTTACATATTTCACTTGGAATGGTGTTGCTTGCCCAAAAACAGTAAAAAGAAGGTAAGAAGGATTAAAACGAAAGAGCTAAAACCATCTTTACTAGCCAGAAATGCAGTATCAAGCACTCAGGAGCAGCACTTAACATTATGTTGGTTCTACAAAACACAAGGATTGGTTATTAAAACAAAAATCCTAACCTACAGCAAGACTTTGACCTAATACTGTCAATGGCAAGAAATGCACACTTTCCTATAAGCCACACACTTTGTTGCAAAAATTTACAAGCCTTTTAAAGTAATATCAATCCATGTGTAGCACTGTTCTTCAAATAAATTGAGGTCAGCAAAGAAAGGGAGTACTTCACAGCAGTAGATGTTCTTTAACTGCTAAAGGGAGGACACTGCTGCAGAAGTAACTATACTTGCATGAATTATGTTGAGTGTTCCCATTTTCCTCAATCTAGCTGTTTAAAAGCTGAAGTAATAACTTTACATCACAAAATCCAGAACATATTTTCTGTAATGAAATAAGTTTCAAATTGGCATTTAAGAGAAAATATAGACAGGGACACATAATTTATACTTATTGTCAAGGGTTCTTAGTCTATTGATGTTTTGACTCACTTGTGGACTTTTTAGCTTATATCTTTATGCAGGTTCTTGACTATGAACTACTAATTATTAATACACTTATAAGATGGTATGGGAGATATTACAGCAGTGCTATTTTCTGTTCCAGGACTGACACCTACAGATCTGTTCTTCTTTTTCACTAGTAGAGACTTCAGCATTTCTGGCACTTAAATGAAGAAGCTATTTCTTTTTTCACTGGTATAAGTTCTGACTGCTGTTCATATTCAATTTCCGTAAATACTGGCCAAGATTTTAAAGGAAATAACTCAAGATTCAAATCTTCTGCCTCCTTGCTGACCCTCAAAGCTGTAATTTTCAAACCTAATAGATAACTAGTTCGATAGAAAAAACCAGGCAACTTTAAAATATAATCAGTGTCAAAAAGATTTTCCAAAAAATTCAAATCCTGCTCATTAACAGATTGAGAACTACTTGCAAACAATGATTTTCGTATTTATTCCAGCATCTCAAGCAATCAGCATTAAGCAACCTACGGATAGAAAAAATTGCTGTCTGTTGCAGAATATGCATACAAACTTAAAATTCCTGACTAGAGATTCTGCTGAGTCCTATCAAAAAAGAAAAAAAAAACCAAAACCAAGAACAAGTTGAAGAAAAATACCACTAATCTAGCATTGCTGTAAAATATGAAGCTATGAAAATGTGTTTCTTCAAAGACAGACCATTTTAGATGCATCTTAAGCTACCTTATAATCGAATGCAAACTTGTGTCCAAAATTAATTGAGGTCCTCAGTTTTTTAAACAATTTCAGAAGTTTTTAAAAATACTTTAAACAAGTTTAACAGACATCTACAGAAAAAATTATGCAACACTAAAAGTGGCTTCCTACTCAGTCAAAAAGTCCAGATAGTGCAACATTAAGTCTGACTCCCAAAATAGGAAGCAAAGCATAAATTTAAGCCACCCTCAGTCAAAAGCATCATTGCGAGAACCCCTGTTTAACTGCCTGCTTTCCTCCTATCGTAAAATTAGCAGGCGATTTCTCTTCAGCCCTTTTTTCTTGGTAGCAAAATTCTTTTTACTCAGAAAACTGAGACAAAGTTGTACAATTATAGAGGCACTTGAATTCTCTTCCTGCAGTAAGGGGGTAGAGCAGGGGTGAGAAAAACCAATACCTCAAACTGAAGGCTGTAGCCCCAACAATACAGCTGCAGCGATGTGGAAGCCTGGCATACGGTCTCCGAAACAAAATTCTATTAATGATACCACTCAGTTCCAATATGGGGAAATTATCTTTCAAAATGCCCCTTATCATATCAATTGAGTCTCCCAAACCTCTTGGGGGACAGTTCAAAATAAATATTAAGGAGCCTTTAATGAAGGCTTCTGTAATACTTTTATTTGTACAAGGAAAATGAGATGACCATCAGCAGCCTATCAAATTAGAAGAAGTCAGTCTAAATGAATGGAGTGCTCTATTTCTACGTTAATTTCACGTATCTTTAACTAAATAATTCGGGGTTCCAAGATTCCAGTGATGACCGTGGTAGAATCATCTATAAATAAATGATAGAGCAGCTAAAAAAAGTGAAGGCTACTATCTTACCCAAATACCACACAATTTCTAATACACTTTTGCAAAAAAAAAAAATAAAATAAAATAAAAAAATGTACAGTTTTCATCAAATTAATTTAGAAATCAGATGCATATTTTTTAGCATACTATTGTTTTAAATTGGCCAAACTTCTGAATGCATGCTGGTCTTCCTTCTGGTTCCATCAACTGTGGTCAAGAGAAGCCCAGCTCAGCATCCTGCCAAGTAACTCCAATTAAAACACATTTCTTGCTATTTGAAAGGTGAACTGTGATGTTGCCACAACTCAAACTAAACAGTCCATGTTTTTACAACTGCTTTCCTAGGCTGCTGCATTGACATCATCTCCCTCTACCCTCCTCTTCTACTTATTCACCCCCTTCTTCCATCAAACATAAGAAACATCCCAAAGACCCTCAGAACCGATTTCTACCAAGTCTATTATTTCTCACTATATCCTGAAATGAACCAGTTTCAATCAGTTCCGGCCTCTATTTCCCGCTTACTACATTTTCAAATAAGCACTTTCATGCTTTTGCTCATGATGACCGTCAGGCTTTGGACCTCTTCATAAACACTCACTACTCATTATTTTTCTTCAAATCCTTTCATTGCCATGTTGCTCACCAAAAAAGAGACTTGACGGGAATGCCAGTGTGCTATGCCTAATGCCCGTCATGATGACCAATGCTGTCTCATGGTTCCTCAGTGCTTCCGCATTTTTCTGTATCTATCCTTCTGCTGTCTATTGTCTAACAGACCACAAGAGGTTTTGGGCAGTGACTTTTAGTTGCATATAATAACACCAAAGAGTGGTAGCAGTCCTTGAGAAAGTGAACTATGCAGTTTTCTCCCACTCCTAGATTTCATATTGGCTTTATCCCTCTGGCAGACAAAAAAAAAATAGCAAACTTTTTCTAGTTTTTCTATTCCCTTCCATCCCAGCATGAAAAAGGATAGAAGAAAATATGTTAACACTATTTAAATAAATATATATTTACAATGAAGGCAAAATTAAAACGTGTGACATTGATGTGATACAAGGATAAAGGAAGTTACAGATAAATACAATGTTATTTCAGGGGTAGAGAGATTATATTACTTCTGTGTTTTATGTTGGTATCACAGCTACTAGAAAGCTGTGTCCATTTCTGATGTCCACAATTCAAGAAGGGGGTTCAGAAAAAAAAAAAAAAGCCACAAACACTGGACAGGCTTTACAAGGTAAGGCTCAAGAAGCTTAATATTAAATCTAAAGGAAAGGGGTAGAGGTGACTTGATCAATTTGTAAGTACCTACATGGGAAAGAGAAGGGAAGAACTGAAGGCTTTTTCAATCTAGCAGACAAGATGGGCTAAGAATGAAGCTAGACAAATTCAGATTAGGAAAAAAAGTTTCTTTTTTAAACAATGAGAGAAGTTAACCATTGGAACCAACATAGCCATGCTTTGAAGGATTCATTTCACTAAAAACCTCTCTTTTAATAATGGATGATTTAGTTCAAATACAAATTATGCCAGGGAGGCCCTACGGTCTTTGTTATGCAGGAGATCAAACTAGATGATCACAACAGTCCTTTTCCAGCTTTATAATCTATTAATTTTTTCATATTCTTAGTTGATTTTCTGAAAGGTGCTCTTTTTGTAAATGGCGGGCGGGGGGGGGGCAGAGAGAACAGTCTTTCCCATATTCTGCTCAAAAAATACAGCATACTAAAATGACAGGAACAAGAGTTTTGATTAAGTCTCTAAGAAATTGCATAGAACAGTCATGGCAAATCCTACAAGTGTGACACGCCCACTTAAGGCTTTTTGCACCCTCCATAAGACACAGTGCCTATTTATACTAAAAATATAATATACCTATTATATACAAGTGGTCTTGTTTATACTACTCTGGTCAAAAAAACTCAAATTGAAGGAATAGCTACAGTTACTTCCACAGTAAGTTTACTGTTGCCTCCCTCACAAAGTCAGCTGTCCAGGTGTCACAAATCCTAGGAGACATGGGATTGCTGTTAACAAGCCTTTTCCCTCAAGACTGTAATTATTTACCATCATGTTAAGCAATCTCAGACATGCATGCATGAAATTCAGACACAATCAGCTGGAGGATAGATAACATCACCAATGCTAAGAATCACAAAACATCATTGCCAGGCAGAGTGGACATGCTATTGCTAGCCATGTGCTGCTTCAGCAAATTTCTGTTTATTCATGCTGTTTTTCCTCTTAGAGAAGTATCTTGTCAAACTAATCAATTCAAGACCTTATTAGCCAGGAGTGTTTCTCATTTGGGTTACCAGAACACACATAGCAAGATGACATAGTGTTCTCGATGTGTGAATGGTATCAATTGTATACTAACATCATAATCTAGCATTTGGATTTTAAACACATTCCAACATGAAGAATATTTCATTGGACAGAGCAGTTATTCACTTTGCTGTTCTCCAAAAATTATTTTAATAATGAGAAACTTAAATTCTATTATAGTGCATTTATTAAAGGCAGTAGCTTAATATTGTCTAGGTACACCAAATGCCATTCTCAATTATTACCATCGGTAATTATTTCAGCAGCCACTGAAGAAAAACACAAGTTTTTGCAAGTCGTACAAGCCCAACAATTAAAAATTACATAAAAGGAGGAGTTGATAACAATCCACATTACCCATGTCTGAGCTACATGGGTTATATTCTTTAGCCTACTGGTGCAAAACTATAATCAATGTAGGAAAGAAAACACAAGTAATGCAGTTTTAGAAGGGGATGCCCCCACAACTACATTAAAGGAATCCCAAATCAAGTAGATAGGGGCAGAAAAATCCTATCAGGAGTAGCTTACATAGATAAATGATTCTCAACCCTTTCAGGCACAAGGGACCCCTTGACTGATTCAAGGCACCTCTTGGAAAATGCCAGAAAAAATAATAAAGCAATTCTTCTGTTGTCAAAAAACTTAGAAAGATCCCAACAGGTCAGAATGTTTTTGGCACTGGATTCATTTGAAACCTCTGGGTGTGCATGTGTGGTTTGCAGTGCTGCAGACCCCTCTGCGGTGCCACAAACTGCACACGCCCCACATGCACACATTCATCATGCTGCAAATTAGTAGCGTGGCAGGGGCTGGTTTGTTTGGTTTTTTTACAACAGGATTTCCTGGTGTCAAAAAAAACCCCCAGAAAACAAAACCAAAAAACTGCATCAGAAAAAAGTGAGGTGGGGCACATGGCAACAACATGCGCCACCCAAAACTGGAGCCTAGATAGCCAGAGCCATGCTCCAGCTGCCAGCCAGGCTCCACATGACCGGATTACTGCCACTGCTACCCAGGAAGACTCCAAGGCCCCAGGTAAAGCTGCGGGGGCCGGCACCAGTGGTGGTGCCAGCCTCACCTACCCCACCAATAGCATTTTTCCCTGCATTAACCCAACATGCAGGGGCGTACACTAGGACAAAAAGCAGCAGCACAAATTTCTGTCGCTGCTTTTTTCCCCATTGCAACTGCACTCCCCTTCTCAGGGACCATGGCCTCCAAATTTACCTTATGAATCATGTCTGCATACCTAACAGTGTTAACATCGCACAGCACCCTGCACCACCCTTCAAGGGCTCTCAAGACACCCCAGGGTGCCCTGAGAATCACTGAGACAGAAACTGGAAAAAAACAAAACAAAAAACAAAACCTATTGTTCCAAATAATCCAGTACCTTCTTTCTACTGATAGCAAATACCAAATCCTTCACACAATACAAAAAGTTTATTTTACCGTTTTGTAAAGAGCTACTTAGAGTCTCCCAGTCCCCCAATAATTGTTACTTATCCAAAGAATTGGATCATTGGCAAATTTCAGCAGCTTGCTGTCTACCTCTTCTTGAAAGTAAGTGGTACATATCACTGATCCCAATTGCCTAGACCAGTGAGTCTCAACCAGGGCGCCCTGGGGAGTCTTGATATCCTTTCAAGGGTGCCACAGGCTGCCACACAAAGTCAGTAGCACTGTTAGGTTCGTACAAGTTAAACCCAAAGACTTCAAATAAAAATCCAAAGCTAGGATCTTTCCGAGTTCTTTGCAGCAGGAAAATAGCTCTATTCTTTTTTTTTTTTTTTTTTTCACTATAGAAAAAGAAGTGAAAACCAAGAGCTGTTCCCCCACCCCCTCGAGGGATGCCTCGAGTCAGAAAGGTTGAGAACCACTGCCCGAGATCAAACCAATATCAACTTCTCTAGTGAGATAGCAAAACTCCACTTCCTACTGCTCCAAAGGAACAGTCAGACTGAAAAAATAAATAAATAAATAAAGATCAGACAATCCTAAAAGTGTATTATTTCGACTGTTCTACCTGCATCTGTGTACCTATGCCTTTTTTCCCCTGTTTGTTTTACAACTCCATTTTCATTTTTTAGCACTGTTTCTCTTCTCCTCTGCTGCCAAAAGACAGGCCCAAAACAGGAGAAATGGACTTAAATAATTATAGAAGGAAATAATGAAAAACAGGATAAACAGAAGTGCTGGCAAGTGCACAAAGGAAACAACTAAATAATATATCTACATATAAAAATAAAAACACAAATGGCACCCAGGTTGAGAATCACCGAGACGCACACAAACTTCATGGAACAATGACCGTTTAGCTACTATGGCCCGATTCAATAATGAGTTTTATGAAAGCAAGTTTCTCACACCAAGCTCTGCTGAAGTTAACAGGGTTTGTCCTGAATGAAGAGTTTCTTACAGCATCAGAATCTACATTAGGCTACATCTATGTATGGGATATGCTCAAGCATGACTGTTAAACACAACTGTCTGCCTGCAAAGACAGGATATAAACAAAGACACAAAGTGAAAATGTAGAAGACAACAGTACCAACTATCATGCGACACACTGAACAAGCCGTACAATGTAGTTTCATTTAATCAATACGTGGAAGTTATATCAATCAACACATTTTTAGAGAGAATGCAAACACATGCTGCATACACCTTGCAGATCCGTGAGGCTGACATTTGCTAAAGAATATACCAACCGACCATTAGGAGAAAAATAAACAATTTCATAGATTTCACAAATGGCATTTCACATAGGGAACCTCGCAAGATCATTGGGTCCATCCCCCAAATTAAAGTTTCTAAGTTACTAACAAACCTATTCATCTTGCAGATCCCCGAGGCCGATATTTGCTAAAGAGTACATCAACAAACCATTAGGGGGGAAAAACCCCAAAACAATTAAAAGTTACTAATAAACCTATGCGATGGATTAGTAAGAGAAGAAAACTATTCCTAAATTTAGATCGCTCTTTAATACAACATGTACACTAGCATCTCCCGAACAAAGCAGTATGCCCTCCTTTACATGAGTGGAAAGGGGAAACTAAAACAAAAAAATACGAGTCAGGTAGATTGGTAGTTTGCTTTTCTCTAACGAACTCAGCGTGAATCCGATTCGATGCAACCATTCACAAAGATTTAATGAAAGGGACGGCACGTCCGCTCCGAATAAGATCCCATCAGCAACCGTTCGGAAAGTTTGAACGAAAGGCAACTCCAAATAAGATCCCCAGTTGTTTGAAAACTAATCTGTAGGGGGTCTTATTTGGAGCGGACCCCTTCCCTTCCCTTCAAACCTTTTTGAATGGTCGCACTGAATCCGAGGGGATCTTATTCGAAGCGGACTTACTTTCCTTACACCTTTCCAAAGGGTTGCAATGAATCATGTCCTCGGACACCCTACACTGAAGGCTGACATACCGCCCCGAACCCAAGCAAGAAAAACCCCAACCCTCCCCCAAAAAACAAAGCACTTTTCTGTATCCATCAGGAAACGCGCAGGCCTCCACCCTACGAG
This sequence comes from Alligator sinensis, assembly GCF_000455745.1. Classification (NCBI taxonomy): domain Eukaryota; kingdom Metazoa; phylum Chordata; order Crocodylia; family Alligatoridae; genus Alligator; species Alligator sinensis. The sequence continues at coordinate 1,595,198 of NW_005841850.1, read as the reverse complement.
CACCTGGGGGAAAGCGAGCCTCCCCCACACCGCAGGTGTTTCACAGGGGTCGCTCGACTAGACCATCTAATAATAATCCATGATCTAATCACGGTTGTGAGCATCCTTCCAACCCTACAAAAAACAACACCTATGCACCTGATAGGACCCCACCCCGCCCCGGGCAAGGGGGAGTCACCTTCCCAGTCCCACCCAGTGCTGCGGGCTGGGGAGGGCACTGGGAGGAGCGAGGAGGCGGGGGGGGGGGAGCGGTGCAAGTGTGCAAGAGCACGCACACCTGCATCCCGGCCCAGAGCGGGGGGGGAAATAACAGACTTCCTTTTGAGGCTGGATTTACCAGAGGAACCCCCCCCGCTCCCCTCAGCGCTGCGGGCCGGGCCGGGCCGGGCCCTGGCCG